>NC_087472.1:77803165-78108700 GCF_036321535.1 Camelus dromedarius
CCAGTCAAAACCCAGACCCCTCACCTCAGCCTTGCTGGCCAATTGACGTGGAGAACCTCAATCTCCCTGTGCCAACTCTAAAGAGCCAATCAGAACCCCACAACTCAAAGCCGGTGGGCACCCAGACTGTTCATCAGAGTCCAAAGCCATTCCAGGCTTTCTAACCAATTAGAACCCACACCCCTCACTCCTAAGGACCAATAAGTGTCATCTCTTCATCTGTCTTGCTTTCCTTCCTCTGTCCCAGTCAGAGCAACCCATCAGAATGGGGATCCCTCAGTTTTCCCAGCCAATTAGTATCAGGCGTCCCCACATCCAACTATCCAATCTATCCTAAGCAGTGTTAGCCTCAGACTTATCATCCAATCATGAATGATAATAAATTGGCCACGAACCAATCACAACCTGCTCCCACTTCAGGTGTCCAGCTGCTAAACCTTTATCCATTCTGTGCCTCCTTTCTCACTCCTATTCGCCACTTAGCAGTGAAGAAAGTACCTTTTGTACATTTCCTACTTTTATTCGATAATAACAAACCGTATATAAAAAGGGACAAGGAAGGCGGGGAGGCCCTGGATCTCCCCCTCTCTGCTTCCCCAAGCATCCTCCACCCCTAGGCCCCAGAAGGGACCACTCCCTTCCCGCCTTGTGGTGGGTGGGGATTGACAGGCATGGAAATGATGTGTGTGTGTGTGTGTGTGTGTGTGTGTGTGTGTGTGTGTGTGTGTGTGTGTGTGTAGGGGTCTTGGGGGAGGTCAAGGATGGAGAGAGGGTCAAGAATTAGAGAGAGGGCCTTCCCTCATCCCCCATCAGAGGTGGGACCCTGAGGAGGGGTCTTGAGGGAGCTGTGAGGGTCCACATCTGTGCCTCAGCCTATGAGACGGTAGAAGATCCAGCATCCAAAAGTGACCCAGTGACTGGCCCAGCTGAGCTCTGACCACTTGTGGACAGTGTACGCCATGCCGTAGCCCTGTGGGAGAGAGAGAGGTGACGGTTGGTCCCACTCAGCAAGAACAAAGAAGGCCTCAAGAAAACCCATCCTTTGCTCAAGGATGTTTCTGTGACTTCACTGCAACCCTAGGTGAGGCCTGAGAGAAGAGACTGGGTACAATAAGAAAGGTAAGCAGATTTCGTTTTTTTTTTCCTTTTGTATTTTCTTCTCCTTTAAAAATCATTTTACAAGACAAGTCAAGGCAATCCCACTTTTTAGCCTGTACTCTCCCTTATAAATAAAGAGCTCCTGGAAATTGATTTTTTTTAAAAGACAAAAACTAGAGGAGAGGGTATAGCTCAGTGGTAGAGTGTGTGCTTAGCATGCACGAGGTCCTGGGTTCAATCCCCAGTACTTCCATTAAAAATAAATAAATAAACCTAATTACCCCCCACCATTTTTTTTCTAAAAAGACAAAAATTAACAAAGGAGGTGAGTAAGCCCTTTTCAGTAAAGGAAAAAAAATGGCTCTTAAACATATGAAAAGATACTCAGCCTCACTCATAATCTTCCTCCTCTCAAACTGGCAAACATCTCCATGAAGTCTGAGAGGCACAGTTGGTGGGGTGACAGGCAGGATCACACACTGCTGGTGGGAGGGCAAAAAGGTAACTTCTTCATCTTCTTGTCTTTCTTTTCAAATGGAGGTACTGGGAATTGAACCAAGTGCCTCATGCATGCTCAGCATGCACTCTGCCAACTGAGCTATACCCCCACCCCCTCCATCTTGTATCAAGAATAGATCCTATGGGGGTGGGAGGGTATAGCTCAGTGGTAGAGTGTGTGCTTAGCATGCATGAAGTACTGGGTTCAATCCCCAGTACCTCTATTTAAAGAAAATGTTTTAAATAGGATAAAATTTTTAAAAAAGGAATAGATCCTACAGCTCTTTCTGCCTCTTTCTGCACCTGTGGGAATCCACACACAATTGAAGGTATTACTTGCTGCAGCATCACTTACAATAGGACAGGAGTTGGGTGGGGAGGGTAGAGCTCAGTGGTAGAGTCCACATCTAGCATGCATGAGGTCCTTGGTTCAATCCCCAGTACCTCCATTAAAAAAACAGTAGTTAAAAAAAGTGAAAAAAAAACCAAAAAGCAATAGGAAAGGAGTGGAAATCATCTGAGTGTCCACCAATAGGGGACAAACTACATTGTGTCACAGTGGAAAAATATGAATGAGGACACTACTAATGTGGAAGATTTTCAGGAATTATTATGTGAAAAAGCAACATGCAGCACAGTGTCATTCATGTGTTACCTTTAGGGTAAAAATCAGGGGGAGGGAATGAAAATAGATTTTCTATATTTGCTTATTATGCTTAAGTGTTAGGACAATATTTGAATAAAAAGAATAAAAGTGCTTATCTGTAAGAGGGCAGGGGGTAAGACAGTAGGAGTAAGACTTTCCCCTGAACATCTTGAATAGTTTGGGGGTTTTTTGAACATCATTATTATTATTATTATTATTATTATTATTATTATTATTATTATTATTATTATTATTATTATTTTAATGGAGGTACTGGGGATTGATCCCAGGACTCATGCATGCTAAGCACGCCCTCTACCACTAACCTATACCCTCCCCCCAGTTTGGTTTTTGAACCATGTGATATGCATTAACTATTTTTAATACTTGAATTCAAATAAGGCAAAAACTTTATTTAAAAAGAAGCAAAACCCAGCTTTTGCACATTTAACCTGAGTAAAAAATTTTAAATTGTTTTTAATGACAAAGTATAAAATAATATAAAATAAAGTTTGATTTTCAGTTAAGAATTTAACTAAAAGAGAAGCAAGACCTGGATGGATCCTGCTAGAGCCATATGAATAAACATTATTTATAATTGTTTTTCATTTAAAAAGGAGTAAAATCTGGACTGTGCATACTCCACCTGAGTAAAAAATAGCGCATACATTTTATCATGTGCTTTTAAAATAGAATCCAGAATTTGCACAATGTAAGTAAAAATATTTAAAAAAAAATTAAATAAGAAAGAGAGTGTGCAAATTCGGCTGAAAGAAAACTATGATGAAATAATGAACTTAAAAAAAAGTAAAACCTGGATTTTGCCCTCCAGCTCCATGAAATAAATTTTATAAGTAAAATAAACATATTTTGCACACTTCACCCAAGTAAAAGACCCAACAGTGTGAATCAGCCGGAGGGACAATGGGAAAATTGGGACCAAGGAGCACAGGCTGCACGAGCTAGAGTCACACAACACAACATGAGATCCTCATGCCTTGCACGGCCTCCCCACCTTTGTCCTCAAGGTTCCCACAAGCAGGGACCACATCCCTGCGTAGTCACCAGCCCAGGGCCCCACCTCACCTGCTCTTCTGTGGTGTCGTCCACATCAACATCGAACAGAGAGCCCAGGTAGGCCAGGTGGAAGATGGCCAGGGCCCCAAAGAGCAGGTTTAAGGCTCGCACCCCCAGGCCCTGTGAGGGACAGATGTATATGCTTGGCAGCTGGACCTAATCACTGTCTCCTAGCCCCAACTGGGCAGGGGAGCCCAGGGAAACGCACAAGGCACAGGAATTAGGATGTCTAGGGCAACCCCCCCGCCGTAGGAAAGGAAAGGTTCTCCTATGGGAGCTCAAGGTGGGGTGGTCGAAGGATGAGGGTACTGTTAGCATGAGAGTGTCCAGGTTGGGGGAGATGTGAGTGTTCAGACAGAGAAGGAAACATGGCAGGTGGGGCTTTAAGTTGGTTTGGGTGGAAGACAAATCTGAAATTGTCCATACTTCTTTTTGCAAAAAGAATGAGAAAAAAAAAAAAAAAACCAAACCAAAGCAAATCCTCACCAAGACCTACAGGGCCCACCACTCACTTTGTTCAAGCCAAGCCACACTGGACTCCTCGCTGTTCCTCGAACAGTCCAGGCCCTCTCCCATCTCAGGGCCTTTACAGTGGTTGTTCCCTTTGCCTGAAATGCTTTCTTCCCTCACCTTCTTCAGTGAAAAACTCAAAAGTCACCTCCTCATTTAAACTAGAAACCATTCGCCCCCCTGATACTTCCCTTCCTCTGTCCCTTATGTGTTTTCACCTTGGCACTAATCACAATCTAACAAACTATCATACTTGATTTATTTTTCATTTCCTGTCTCCCCTGTTAAAATGTTTGTCCCAGAGGGCTGGGACTTTGGTCTGTTTTGTTCACTACTGTCTCCAGCTCCGCAAGAACAGTGCCTGGTACCAGCAGGCACTCAACAGATGTTCATCGGGGGAAACTAATGCCAGGTATGTAGACAGCAGTTGCTTGAGAAATGGTCATTAGAGAAATGGATGCCAGTGAATAGAGGTGAGGTTACGGGGCTGGTTCAGGCACTGAAAGGGGAAGTTGGTCACCCTCAGACAGATATAAAACAGAGATGGAAGTAATATTTTTCAGGGGGAGCGTTGGGCACAAGGTGGCCTAGGCTGAACCCTCACCAAGCGATGCTGGTGTGAACAGTCTGGTGGGCACCGTTTCGATAAGACGCAGGCACTGAGGATCCGAGCCAGGCGCTTTCGGAGAACTAGGGCAGATGGAGGGGGTGATAAGGGTGTCAGGTTAGCCTCCTGGTGGAGGGACAGTGGTTCCAGCTCCCCACCGACCTTCCATCCATCTGCTGGGCTGGGTTCTGCACTCACCGTGCTCCACGTAAGTGATAAATGCCAGGGACAGCAGCACCGCAGCCAGATGGAAACTGAAGCCCTGGCAGGGCAACGGTGGGGGGCGGTTAATGAAGTGAATGAGGAGGAGGCCCTGCCCCCCCACCGGGCTACCACCCCAGTCCCACTCTGCCCTGCTCACGTGCAGGAGGGCGCTGGCTGCATAGGTGACCAGCACGGCTGAGAAGGTCCCTAGGCGGAGAGCGTTCTTGAAAACATCTGCAGGGGGGGAGACTGAGTTGAGAGTCTCCCGAGATTCCCCCCTGCCCTTCCTCAGGGATGGGGTCATAGGCCAGGGTGAGGACACCCACCACCTCTTAGGGTCCCCAGGGATAAAGTCTCTTTATAATGGCCTCAAACTTCACATGTCTAAAACTTAGCTCCTGATCTTCCCTCCCAACCTGTTCCTCCCATAGTCTCCCCAAGTGCAGCCAGTGTCAACGACACCCTTCCAGTTCCTCAGGGCAAAACCCTCAGAATCACCCTTGATGTGCCCTCCCCTTACTCCCACAACCAAACTCTCAGCAAATCCCGTCATTTCCAGAATCTGATCTCTCCCCTCCATATGTACTGCCGCCCTCGCTCCCTCCCATCTGTCCTCACAGTAGCCAGAGGGCCCCATCACAACCCAAGTCAGCCCACAGCCCTCCTCTGCTTGGACCCAAGAAAAAGCCTAAGTCCTCCCCGTGGCCAGAGAGGCCCTAGAAGACCAGGCCCCCGTCACCTCTCTGACCCTACCACCTGCCAACTGGTCCCCTCACTCACTCTGATCCCACCAAACTGGTCTCCTCACTATTTCTCAAATGTGCCAGCTGGGATCCTGCCTCAGGACCTTTGCACTTGCTGTTCTTGCCATGTGTTAAATGCCTCCCCCGCATATCTGCATCGCTTGCTCTCTCACCCTCCCCAGGTCTTTGCTCAAATGTCAGCTCCTCAGTGGGACTTGCTCTGGCAAATGCATTTAAAATTGCAGCCACCCCCACCCAAACACTCCTGCTGACACTCCCAGATCATCTTTACCAGCTTTATTTTTTTTCACCATAGCACTTATCACCACCTGAACTATTGTGTATTTTTTTCTTCTTATCTGCTCCCTCTATCAAAATGTCAGTTCCACCAGGGCAGGGATTTGGGGTTTTTTTGGTCCCTGTGCTATCTTCAGCTTGTTTGAATGTGTGAAAGGGACGTGGGTTGAGGACTCCCGACTCTCTTGGTGACTCACAGTTATTTAGCCAATAAGACATGGGCAGGTTCCAGCTTGTGACAACTTCTACCATGGACCGGGGCAGCTCCACGTTCAGTGGCTTAGACACTGTCAGGTCCCTGTAGGCAAAAAAGAGATATGCAAACTCATTTGAGGATTTCAACCCATCTGACCGCCACGCTTTTGTTCTTGGCTGTTCCCTCCCCGGGGAGCACCCCCCCACATCTCCTCTGGGCACCCTGTGGGAGAGGGGGGCCCCCCAGCCCTCCCCACCATTCCAGGTGATCCTTCTCCTCGGTGAAGCCGGCCCCCGCCAGCGTGGCTGTGGCTTCAGACAGAAAGCCCACAAAATAGTTGCTGAAGTGGAAGGAGACAGCACTCTCGTAGGCTCGCAGCCACCTGGGGAGAAAGCCGGGGGGAGAGGCATCACTCCCGGGGCCCCAGGGTGACACCCCACCGTGTGGCAGCATCCCTGACCCCACTCTGTAGACTCACCTTACCATGGTGCCCCTAGGGCCCCCAGGAGTCAGGAAGGCAGCAGAGAAGAAAGGAAAGAGTCAGAGAGGCCCCGGAAGCTGGCCTGAGTTGCTCGTAGACGAGACAGACAGAAACATGGCAGCAAAAGGGATGCAGTATGACAGTCCCACCCATCCATCCATCCACCACCAGTAAGTCTCATGCAGTTCAAATGGCTGTGTGAGCCTCACCCGGTCCCGCAGCCTCACGTGGCCAGACATCCAGACCCAGCCCCTGTTAGAGGCCGACCTCACCACCCTACACACTGACACAGCCACGTGTCCAAACACACATTCGATCAGACTCCCAGACTTCCAGCTCTCTGACCTGACTCAGTGACCCTAAGACACGTGGAAGTCCTTTAGTAGGGCACGGAGACCACCAAGCACCCTGCTATGCACATGAACACAATTCTACACTCAAGGTAGTCATCCTGTCAGTTGTACAATCAGACACGGTCAAAAACAGGCCGCATCTTACACTGGAAAATGCTTAGGTTCTGGGATTCATGCATGGCTGCTTTGGCTGGGTGACACTAGGCCAAGTCATTCCCCCTTTCAGAGCCTCATTCAGCAGCAGACAGAATCAGTGGCCAGTAAGTGGGGGAGAGAGTCACACACTCAAACAGCCAGATGAAATCCTACAGTCACACCGGGGGTGGATGACTGGTCCTGCAGACAGGCACAGGCACGCAGTCGTTCATAACCCCTCAGCTAGACAACACCCCGGAGCCAGAGGAGGCAGACCCACAGGCAGAATCCACCACAGACACGCACGCACACCACATGCGACAGTCAGACCCATTCCCAGCCAGAGTTACAGACGAGTCAGACTTGACTTATCCAGGGCAGCCACATACCCCCGTCATTGACAATGGCACAGCCAGACAACCAGAATTCCAGTCCCACACAAGGAGCCAGTGGCTGATAGAAAAATAACCCATATACACCCCTAGCCAGAGTCACAGGTCAGTGTCACCAACCAGCATGTGTTTGTCACTCCCCGTTGTAGTCACAGCTTGCTTCTAATGGTGAAACAGTGGAACAGATGGATAGCCAGACAGTATGTGTTGGAGTATCCATTGTACATGGAGTCATAGGGCCAGTCTGGGTCAAACCACAGCCACAGACAGACATTCAGTCTCTGTCTAGTCATGGTAGACGGTCGGACAGTCTCAGACTTACAGAACCAATTGGTCACAGACTGTGCCCCACGCTGCATCCCCCCAGTCAGCCCCACTCGCTCTCAGCACCTGCCTTCATTTACCTGGCTTTGCGTTTCTTGCTGTAGTAACAGAAGACAGACAGAAGCATTAAGAGACAAGCTCAGAGCGGGGAGACCCCAGGTCCCTACCCAACCCCCCTCACTGCTGGGCAGAGGCCTCAAAGGCCGTGCTCACTTGCGAAGGAGGCGGTCACCATCAAGGGGGATGAAGTATGGAAAGAGGTAGGGGCCCACACAGGTGGACAGCACAAGGCACAGCAGGGCCAGCGCCAGGCTCCGGGCCACCTTCTGCAGCCATCGGCGGCTCTGTGGGGATCAAGACTCCATGAACACGGCCCCACGGTGGCTCCCACAGTCCCTGCCCGCCTGTCCACCCAGGACCTCACCAGTGGGCGGCCTTGGACAGCCTGTAGGTAGCTGTGGAAGGGTATCCAGGGCCCAAAGACGATGGTGCCCACGAAGTAGAGGTAGCCCATGAATTCCACGGGCGAGGGCACTGCACCCACCTCACCCCGGTCCAGGTCGAAGCTCAGAGACACCGCCTTCATGGCCACGATCATCTGGGCCCCTATGTGTGGTGCCCACAGTCAAGTGGATGAGCAGAGAGCGGGTCAGCGTGGGGGCACGGGGAACACCAGGTGAGAGGTGGCAGGAAAGAAGAGTCCAAGGGTGGACAGGTGGGCACAGGGTCAGACAGGCAGTCGAGCAGGTGGGTCCGGGACTGGCAGACACCCTGACTCAAGAGATTCCATGAGATGGGACAGACAGATGGGGAGAAGTCATGGTAGAGAAAAACACAGACGTAAGGGGGATCTGAGGTCTGCATGTCCAGTGGGCGAGGCAGATGGGGGAGAAAAGTGAGGAAGGAAAGACTAGGTTGGGGAGTTAGGAGATGTGGAGTGGGGCTGGAGGGCTGGGGCAGGTGAGAGGTCCAGGGCTGCCTACCTCGCATCTTGTGCCATGTCACCGTGTCCACCATGTGCATCTCACTGAGGAAAAAGGTGGTGGTCTTGGCCCTATGACTCCCATGGCCACAAAGGAGGGGGAAAACCCAGGTGCGAGGAGGATATACCTTCCCCTGCCCTGCACAACCTCATGAAGGAAGAGTTCTCCAGGGATCCCTCCTCCAGGGGGAGCCCAAGTCCAGCCTGTCCCAAAGAGCCTTCAGAAAGCACAAGTCTCTCAGAGTCCCCCCTCCAGCAACACCCCATGTCCTCCCTGTCCTGGACAGCCTCACGAGGAGCGATCTGGGGACCCACCCGCCCTTCTGCCGACAGCGTGGGGATGAGGACTCACACCCGTACCCCATGAGTAGGTAGATGAGGATGGTGACGGAGAGGAAGACGCCGCGATGGGAGGAATGTCGGCAGAGGAACAGCACGAGGTAGCACAGGAGGCTGAGCAGCACGACCCAAACCATGTGCAGCTGGAAGAAGTGGTAGAGGCTGAAGAACCCGCCTGCCACGGTGCTTGCGTGCTTCAGGTAGGACGGCAACCCTTTGCGTGAGAGAGACAGACAGAGACAGAGAGACAGAGGGAGAGAACAAGAAAGGGAATTTGAGCGGGACTGGTAGCAGGGCAACCCAGGCAGAGGGCACAGCCCAGGTAAAGAAAGGCTTAGAGGTTGGAATGGGATGGCAGGGGGCCCAAAGCAGGTGTTGGGGAGCTGGAGAGATGGAAGGGCTTGGGTTTAAAGAAAAGAGGCATCTATAACGGACATCTGGGGAACCCTGGAGGAAATCTGCATAACTTATATTGGATAATATTACTGCATCCAGATTGCATCTCCTGAGGGGTGATGGTTGAGACTGTAGTTTGGGGGAAGATGTCCTTGTTCTTGGGGGACACACAGAAAAGGATTGGGGGTACAGTGGCAGCAGGTTATTCAAGTGATTCAGGAAGATGATAGATAGACAGATAGATAGATAGATAGACAGATAGATAGATAGATAAACAGAGCGAGCTTATGTAGCAAGATGGTGACATTTGGAGAATCCAGTCGGGTAATGCATATATGGGTGTTCACTGCACTATTCTCTCAACTTAGCTTTTCAGTAACTTTGAAATTTTTCAAACTGATAAACCTGGGGGGAAAAAAAATAAAACATCCATTTAAAATAAAAGAATAAGGAAAAAGAAAGTGTAGAACCTCTGAATCTCAGATTTCCAAAATTCTCAGCATCCTATGGGAACCTTGGGGACTTGGAATCTTGTCATTTGGATATAGGCTTGCCACGATTGTGGAAACATTCCAGAATCCTAGAATCCAGAAAGCTTATGCCCTGATTCTAGAATGCCAGCATTTGGGAAGCTTAGAAGGTGAGAATTTTAACTTGTTGGAATCTCCAAACCCTATAACATGGTACTTGGGGATATGCGGTACTTTCCATCACCTTGTGACATCAGCATTTTCAGAATCTTATAACCTTGGGATGTAGACATTTCAGGATCCCAAGATCCAAGAACTTCAGCTTTCCAGAATCCCAGAACCCAGGAATACTGAAAGGCATGGCTTGGCATGGTTGGCATGGCAGGATGTGGCTTGCCGTGGTGGAGCATGAGGTGGCTGGGTGTAGTAGGACGTGGTATGGTAGAATGGTGCTTAACCTGGTGGGATGTGATAGGCTTGACGTGTCGGAGCCTGGCTGACTTGGCAAGACTTGGCAGGATAAGGTTTGGCTTGGTAGGGATGAACGTGGCAGGTGTGATATCCCTGGTGTGGTGGCCCATGGTGTGGCAGGCACTTACCAAGCCTCCAGAGGAGGCGGCAGGCGAGGCAGATGGCAAGGAGCAGCCAGATCTGGTCAAGACCCTGCTGGGCAGTAGGCAGGAGACAGCCCTGCAGCAGCTGCTGGAAAAATTCCTGGCGGCTGAAGGTGGCCATTGTGGACCCCCACGGATGGATGGACAGATGGATAGACCTGCCAAACGGGGGACATAGAGGGAGCTAGCTGGGAAGTCCACGGGGCAGACGATACTCAAGGGATGGACTTGAGCACTCAGATTTCAGTTTGGTGCTGTCCAACCCTTGTAGAGACACGGTACTGGGGGCTGGGAGAGGGTGTGAGTGTCAGGGACATCAGGCTGAGCCGCCAACTGTGTGTGTTGGGGTTGTCCTGGGTGCACACACACAGCCCGTAACCTGCGGTGAATGAAAGACCTGTGTTTCTTGTATGCTGGGAACAGTCCGGGTCCGATGGTGATTGAATGGTGTACATTCTAGGCCCGTATATCAAATGTGGGGGCCTCCCTGGTTTCCAATGTAGAGTCACTCTGTGTGGAGGGCAGAGAGGGAGATCCTGTGACACTTGGAGGCCGTGTGCATCTCTCCTTGAACGGATGTGGGGGGTGTCCTGTATCCCCTGCGCGCCCCATCCCACCCCTACCCGGCCTTTCCCGGCCGCCAACAAAGCCCTGCCCAGGCCCGGGGGCTGCAGGGAGGTGGAGGTGGTGGGAAGGGACACGGCAGAAGGGGTAGTTGGAAAGGTGATGGAGAGGGGCCCTAGTACACGCGCTGCAGACCCGCAAGGGGAGGCCGGCTCAGGATGTGAGCTGGAGAGCCGCGCGTGCACCACCGGCGACCTACCTGGCAGTAAGAAAGCTGAGGTCCAGGGGGCCGGGGACGCACCGCCGCCGCCACCGCCGCCGCCTCCTCCGGGCAGCCTCCCCCGCAGGCCGCAAGGCCGGGACCAGCTGCGGCTCCCAGGGCGGCGCGGAGAGCGGGCCCTTTAAATCCCGGGGAGGCCCGGCCGGCCGGCCCAGCCAATGAGAGGGCAGGAGCGGGGCGGGGACGGAGGAGGAGGGGAGCGGGAGGATGGAGGGAAGGAGGAGCGGGAGGTTGAGAGGAGCGGGGCGCAGGAGGACTTCGGCTCGCGGAACGTTCATTCCCGCACCTTTCCAACCTCTTGGGGTGCCAGTCCCTGAACGTTCGTGTCGGGAGGGCTTCTGGCCGCCCGGGAACGAACTGTCCAATCTCCAAATTCCTAATCCTTGGAAGCCCAGATGGGGAGGATGGCGGAGGGAGGAGAGAAAGCCTGCTCCCCTACCCGTCCGCCTCGCCCCCGAAACTGCCCACCCGCGCAAGTCAGCTTGACGCCGTTGTGCCCCGGTTTCATAGATGGGAAAATAAAGCGCGGTCTCTCCTTTCCCATCCTTTGAGGGAGCTCTGGGAATTCCCAGCCTTTCCCCCAACCAGGGACGGACTAGAAGAAACATTCACAAGTACTGACTGTGTCACTTAGGAGCACGAATTAGGCTCCTGTGCTTTCCCCTCAGGACTCCTGGTGAGCACTTAGCTTGTCGTTGAGAACTGATTTGACTGCTAACTCCTCCGCCGTACTCACTCCTGCACTGAAGGTAACCCAGCAACTATTGAGTTGTCCCGGTGAACCAGGAGATTAGTAGGGAGCACTGATTGGGAGCACTCATGAAGCACTTACAGCGTCCCCAACGATGGTTTGTCTTGGGCTCTATCAGCACCAAGTCTGAGGATTTATGCAGCACCGGCTGTTTGTTCTCCTACCCGGCTGGTGTCTGGACACTCCACTCTGTCCCAAGGCTGATGAAGGGCCTTTTCCCGGAGCATTTATTGGGCACATACTACATACTTCGTTATGAGATATAAGGGAGAAGGAAGCCAAGGTCAAGCTGGACCCCACCCTGACCTGAGGAACTAAGGAAAACAGGTTCTAATCAGATTGATGCCTGCCTGCATGGAGCTGGGCAAGCCATGCCCACTCCCCAGGCTTCAGTCCCCTTCTGTTAAACAAAAGAGAGGGATTAGCAGTTCTTTGCTTGGAAATACCAATGGCAATTGAAGAGAAATGTATGTCTCCTCTCTTAAAAAAAAATTAACGTGGTAGGGGTGGGTATAGCTCAGTGGTAGAGCACATGCTTAGCATGCACAAGGTCTTGGGTTTAATCCCCAGTATCTCCATTAAAAAATAAATAAACAGGGTGGGAAGGGACAGACTGGGATTTCAAAATGTAGAATAGATAAACAAGATTATACTGTATAACACAGGGAAATATATACAAGATCTTGTGGTAGCTCACAGCGGGAAAAAAAATGTGACAATGAATATATGTATGTTCATGTATAACTGAAAAATTGTGCTCTACACTGGAATTTGATACAACATTGTAAAATGACTATTACTCAATAAAAAATGTTTAAAAAAATAAATAAGCAAACAAACCTAATTACCCCTCCAATTTTTAAAAAAAGTTAGCATGAAGTTAAATGGAATTTTAACTCATAAATTAATATTTATGTATTACAAATAAAAACTATTTAACACAGTAGAATGTATATATCCGGTTGACCCTTGAATAACGCAGGTTTGAACCGTGCAGGTCCACTGATGGGAGGGTATTTTTCAGTGGTAAATACTACAATACTACACTGTTCTTCGTTGGTCGAATCTTTGGATGTGGAGGAACTGCAGATATGGCGTGCCAACTATAAATGATACGTTGATTAACACCCGCCCCCCGTTGTTCAATGGTCAACTCTAATGAGTAATTACATAGGCCAGATGCACCAATACTAATTCCTTCCTTTAACAGCAGAATACAGGTCATACACTTTATGAATTACACTTCATTCTACTTTTTTTCCATCAGTTTTCAAACATACTCAAGTTGAGTCAACAGTGACCCACAGCACAAGCCAGAAATATTTCCCTCGGTTGCAAAATCTGGCATTTAAAACTAGGTGATCCTCACCAAGCCAGACCCTGAGCTTCACAGACTTGATTGTTTCCACCTAGTCTTTTGATTTCTGTGACAAAGAACTAGTCTCTAGATTCTAGGACATATAAAGGGTATCTACAAATCTATAAGAAAAGGACAAACAATACACTAGAAAATGGACGTGGACATGAGTGAATAGTAATTCACAGCAGAAGACATCTGAAGTGCACAAGATGTATAATATATGAAAAGATTGCTCATTCTCTTTAGTTATCAGGGAAATGCAAAATTAAAACAACAATTAGATACTGTTTCACATCTACTAGGTGTGCTGTTTCATATTTCTACCGCTGGAACTTAGTGGAGAGTGAGCATTCAATAAATATCTGTCAGATTTTACAGCCTTTGTAGTCATTCTGGGTTATGGTTTCTAGGACATTTTAAATGGTCTCCCTGTAATTAAAGAGATGAAAATTAGGACAACGCGATCCCATTTTCGCTTATTAGATTGGAAAGAAAGAAAGAAAGAAAGAAAAAAGAGCCAAGCCTCAAAATAATAACATATTTACTTTCTCTTTCTGTGTCTCTCTCCCTGTCTCTCTTTTTCTCTCGGTATCTATTTATCTATAATTTTTTCTTAAGTATTTGATAATAGTTGCAGGGGTGATGCCCTTTCAGTTAAATACTTCAGTATGAATTTTCTAAGAACAAGGACATTTTCTTACCTTTGTACCAGCAAAGTACAACTGTTCCGATTTCTCCACATCTTCACACTTTGTTATCTGACTTTTTGATTCTAGCCATCCTAGTGGGTATGCCAATACTGTCCTCTCCTAGGAAAAGGAAATCCTAGGTCACGAGCCGCATTCCTTTATCAGGTCTTTTTGGTCCCTTTCAATCTGGAACAATGTCTCAGTCTTCCATTAACTTTCACGATCTTGATGTTTTTGAAGAGCACAGGTCAGTTCTTTGGAAGAATGTCCTTCAATTAGGGTTTATCTGATGTTTCCTCAGGATTAGATTTGGATTATGCATTTTTTGGCAGGAATTCCACAGAAGTGACGCTGTGTTCTACTTGGTGTATCCGGAAGCACGAAGTATTGCTTAATTTCAAAATTGTTGGTATTAGCTTTGATCATTCGATTAACGTAGTGTCTTCCAGGTTTCTCCTCTGTAAAGGTACTCTTTTCCCTTTGTAATTAATAAGTATCTTATAGGGACATACTTTGAGACTATGTCACTCTCCAATTTTTCTTCAAACTTACATTCACTATCTAGCATACATTGATGATTCTTGCCTGAAGCAATTACTACTATGATGGTGGCCAAAAGATGATTTTCTTTTACATGTGTAGCTGGGATTTTACTGTGCCAAAGAGCTTTCTCTTCTTCCCCATGTATTTATTCATTTGTTTATTTGTATCACTATGAGATTCATAATTTACAGGTTAAAATCTGTTACTACTATATGTATTTATAAAAGTAGCTTAATTGAGATCTAATTTACATACCATAACTCGAGTTAGTTGTACAATGCAATGGTAGTTAGTATATTTATAGACTTGTGCAAAAATCACCACAATCTAATTGTAGGACATTTTGATCACCCCCAAAAGAAACCCTGTGGCCATTAGCAGTCACTCCCTTTCTGCCCCTGACAGCCCTAGATAACCTCTAATCTCTTTCTAGATTTGCTTATTCTGGACATCGTATATAAATGAAATCACATAATAGGTCATCATTTGTATCTTGTCTCTGTCACCAAGCATAATTTTTAAACCTGTGATAAAAATACATGTAACATGAAGTTTAGCATCTTAACCGTTTTTAAGTATTGTTCAGTGGCATTAAGTATACCCACATTGTTGTGCAATCAGCACCACCATCCAGCTCCAGAACTGTTTTCATCTTTCCAAACTTAAACTCCGTACCTATTAAACATCAGCTCCCTATTTCTCCCTCCTCCAACCCCTGGCCACCACCATGCTACTTTCTGTTTCTATGAATTTGGCTACTCTAAGTACCTCATGTAAATGAAATCATATAGTATTTGCCCTTCTGTGACTGGTTTATTTCACTTAGTACAATGTCCTCAAGGTTCATCCATATTGTAGCATGTGTCAGAATCTCCTTTTTAAAGACTGAATAATATTCCATTTTGGTGTATATGCCACATTTTGTTTATCCAGCTATCCATTGGTGGACACTTGGGTTGCTTCCTCCTTTCAGCTATTATGAATAATGCTGCTATGAACATGGGTATACAGATAGCTCTCTGAGTCCCTGCTTTCAATTCATTTGGGTATATATCCAGAAATGGAGTTGCTGTATCATATGGTAATTCTACTTTTAGTTTTCTGAGGAACCACCATATTGTTTTCCACAGTGGCTGTACCATTTTACATTCTCACTAACAGTGCACAAGAGTTCTGATAAGTTTAGCCTTACCAACACTTGTTATTTTTTATTTTATTTATTTATTTTTATAGTAGTCACCCTAATGGGTATGAGGTGGTATCTCACTGCGGTTTTGACTTGTATTTCCCTAATGATTAGTGAGATTTAGCTTCTTTTCATGTGGTTCTTGGCCTCGATTATATATATTCTTTGGAGAAATGTCTATTCAAGTCCTTTGTCCATTTTTAAATGGAATTGTTTGTTGCTGTTGTTGTTGTTGAGTTGTAGGGGTTCTTTATATATTCTGGATATTAGCCCCTTATCAGACAGATATATGATTTGTAAATATTCTTTCCCGTTCCATGGGTTGCCTTTTCACTCTGTTGATTGTGTCCTTTGATGTGTGGAAGTTTTTCACTTTGACCTAGCTAACTTACCTATTTTTTTGTTGCCTATGCTTTTAGTAGAAATCCAATCCAATGTCATGAAGCTTTCACCTATGTTTTCTTCTAAGGGGTTTATAGGTTTCAGCCTTACATTTATATCTTTGATCCACTTTGAGTTAATTTTTGTGTAAGATGTGAGATAAAGCTCTGACTTCATCCTTTTGCATGTGGATATCCACTTTTACCAACACCATTTGTTGAAAAGAATTATCAGTATTTTAATGCTCAGATTGTTCTAGTTTTGGCCAGAGGGAGTCTCTTCGAGCTGGCTGTGTCCTTTTGACATGTCTCCATCATTTTTAAAAAATTCATTTATTTTTACTGAAGTGTAGTCAGTTTACAATGTTGGGCCAATTTCTGGTGTCCAGCATAATGTTTCGGTCATACATGTACATACACATATTCCTTTTCATATTCTTTTTTCATTATAGTTTACGTCTCCATCATTTTTTGAGCACATCCTTTCTTTTGATCATATCAGGATGTTTCAGGCCCATCTTGTACTTTCCTAGTCCTGGCCCTGGAGTCAGCCATTTCCCCCAAGGAGCCTTGTTTCCTTTTAGTGGACAATGGCACTGAGGACACCAAGATCTGGGTCCTAGAACTGCTCATTGCTTCTGTCATGTTGCTGATTCTAGGCCTTCTCAGTGGACAGAGATAGGATATAAATATGAATGTGTATATGTAGTGAATCCATATATACATATGTATGTAAATCCATACTCACATCTATCTTTCTACCTGTATATTAAAATCCACAATAAGTTCTGACTGAAATCTACAATACCAATGTCACAGAGAAGAAAAGCTGTTATTCACAACACCCCAGTGTTCGTAGACTTTTCCTTTTCTGTTTGTAACTCCCTTCTCCAACAGTGAGAAACCCGATCCTCATTATCCACAAGAATTTTACTTATTTGCTCAGTCCTAAAATACACATTCAGTAATTTCAGATTCACTAACCTGATTCACTGTGGAAGATAAGCCTACCAACCAGAGGCCAGTGTTTGTTACAGTCCTTTTTGTCTTTAGCCTGATGGATACCTTGTTCAAAAGTTACTTGGGTTAGTTCTTCCTGCTCCCCTTTGGGTGAGGCTGTATTTGAAATATGACTAAGGTTCATTTGTTTCTGTTTGTATTCTATTTTTGGATTCCGCCCCCATCTTTGTTAATTTCATTTATTTTTTTAAGTATGTGAAACATTAAGGTGGTTTCAAAAGTCAGAACTGTATGGGGGAAGTGTATAGCACAGTGGTAAAGCACGTGCTTAGCATGCATGTGGTCCTGGGTTCAATCCCCAGTACCTCCGGTAAAAAAAAAGAAATTATATCAAAAAGTATGTTGTTGTGACAAGAAGTGTCATTTCTCTGTCCCATTCCTTTTAGCTGGCTCCCACCCAGCCCTCTAGGCAACCATTCTCAATAGGTACTGGTTTAGCCTTTCTACGTTTCTTTTTGTAAAGATAAGCAAATATACATATGTTTTCTTATATCATCTTGTTTCTTACTCGAGGGGTTGTATACTATAGATGCTTTTGTGCACTTTGCTTTTTCCAGTTAACAATGTGTCTTGGAAATCACTCCTCCTTCATCCATAGTTTTCTTCCTTAGTCTTTTTACAGCTGCATAGCACTCCATTGTGTAACTGTACCACAGTTTATTCGACCAGTGTCTGTGTCTAGGAACTGACATTGTTGCCAATATTTTGTAATTATCAATCATGCTACAACGAATTACTTTATGCATATGTATGTTCACATTGTGGGAGGTGTATCTTTAAGGCAAATGGCTGGAAGTGGGATTGCTGGGGCAAAAGAGAAACACATTTGAGTTTTTGTTAGATGTCAAATTCCCTTGCACTGGGGTTGTAAAAAGGACATTTTCAAAAGCACGGAGAAGAAAAGCTGCTATTCACAAGAGAAACCAAACAGTCTTCCTTGCTGCCATTCATTAGTCCATGTTGGTTTTAAGACTGAGGGATTTAATTTCACAAAGACTGGTTTTTACAGAGCGATTTAATTTCACCAGCATTGTCGGAGCCTCTGCAGGTGGCTACACCCTCCCGCCACACAACCTGATGCTGTTATAGGAACTGTTTAGTTCACAGAAGCAGCAACTGAGGTCACGAGTGATAAGCCATGAGGGGCCCTCTTGGACTGTCTGGGCTATAGGCAATTTTAGAGATGAAACATTTGTTTCTTTGTGGGATCCCAGGCCTCCCAGGAAAATCTGATTAAAGCCCTCTCCTTAGTAAAAAGCCGAGAAAGAGAAAAGCAGTCTGTGCATCCAGGAGCTGGGCTAGAACTCACAACCAGACCTCGGTGTCCTCCCGTTGAATGTGAAGAGTTTCATAGTGCACCAGCCCCAAACAAGGTCACTCTGCGACCCGCCAGAGATCAAGACAAGAACAAGACCGCCCATAATCATGTCTGAACACGGAACATGAACACTAGCCAAGCCACAGAGATGACCAAGTAGTCCCCTAACCTGGTTATATGCTGCCAATTACAATTCCCAATTACAACTTGAGCCTCACTTTAATCTTCCCTCTTTCTAGAGATTTAAGATCCCCAATCATAGAATCACCCCACCTCCCATCCAGAGCAAAGCCCTGCTTCCTTAAACCCTGCCCCAAATCATGTACCCACTAGCCCAGATCCTAGAAGTTCTCTCCTGCGTCCTCTACTGAGACACCCCACAGTTCCCCACAGTGTGCATTCTCTCTTGTTGAAACGGGCAGTCAACCAATTTTGTTCAACCACCAGTGTATTCCTGGGGGGGTCTTTGGCTGGAAGGCTTTGACATCATTTACAGAGCTGGCTGCAAGTTCAAGGGCTCTTTGGACCCTCTAGTCCTCAGACTCCTAATTAAGTGGGCTGGAGCCTGGAGCATCATTAAATAGATGGAGAAAGTAAGATCTAGACAGATTAAGTGACTTCCTCAAAGTCCCCGCCTCCGAGCTGGTAGCTGGATGTGAATTGGAAGCCATGCTGGCTGACCCCAAGGTGAAGTGTGTCCAGCAGACACAGGACCTGTCCCCAAGCCCATTCTAGCCCAGCTAAACCCCAACAGGAAGGCAACAGCGCCCCACCCCCCCGCCACCTGCCCCCGGGGGCCACAGAACTGCCTACAGCACACACACGGGCTCAGATCTGAAGGATGGCTTTTTTTTTTCTCCCCACCCTAGTTTTTTCTTTCTGTTGATTGGAGCAGTAAGATCCCAGGTTGAGGTGAGGGATGCAGGAACCCCCACACCTGGGTTGCCCTCAAGGCGTTTCAGGCAGTGAGGTCTCAACCCAAAGGGCTTCCTCTTTCCTGGTCCACCTGCTCTGGTTCCGGGCTCTGGCCCCTCACAAACCCCATCACCAGGAGCATGCTTCATTCCCATCTTTCTGTTTCTCATCTCATACCTCCCTGTCTTGGCCCATGCCATCCCCTCAGTCTGGAATGCCTTCCTCCACTTCTCATCCTCAGCCTCTCCTAATTTCCCTTTAAGACCCAGCTTGGTGTCACCCATCAGGTAGGGGAAACCTTTCCCACCTCCTGCCTCTGGCACTTCCACACCCTGGAGAGACCCTCCCTTCATTAGCCTTATCACCCAGAAGCGCCTGTCTCCCCGCTAGGCAGGGCCTGCATATCTGTTCTGTCTGGGGCCCCCAGTTTCTGCACTGGGCTGAGCTGGGCTGGGCTTCCAGGCAATGCCCAGCAAGTGCTGACTACAGGACCCCATCAAGCAGCTGAATAGCGTGGGTGAAGGAGGGGTGGTAAGACTGGCCTCTGCCTGCCTGAAGACCACTTGGGATGGGGCTGCCAAGGGGACTCTCTGGGTCTGGGGGACCCCACGTTTCACCCTGCAGTCCTATTGCCCTCAGCTTCCTGCCTTAACCCATCTACCAGCTGCTGCCCCCTCCACAGCTCTTGGCACCCCAGGGCCTCCTGGCACACCGTACCCTTACCCCAGGTCCCTCTGGTGCCCCAAGATCTGACTATACTGACCTCATGTTGAGCTGTTTAAGCTGTCCCCTTTTCCCGACAGGGTCTGACACCTGGAAGTATGCAGCACAGGGGTTGGTTCAGCCATGTCATCCCTACTGCACGTCCTCGACTGTCCTGCTGGCTCTTGGTCCCCTATGCAAGACAACACCATCTCACAGAGCCAACAGTGTCCAATGCTTATGACAAGGAGTTTAGGATGGCTGGCTTTGTTCCTTCCTTCCTTCCTTCCTTCCTTCCTTCCTTCCTTCCTTCCTTCCTTTCTTTCTTTCTTTCTTTCTTTCTTTCTTTCTCTCTTTCTCTCTTTCTCTCTTTCTTTCCTAAGGTTTATTTATTTATTTTAATGGAGGTAACTGGTTATTGAACCCAGGACCTCATGCATGCTAAGCACGCGCTCTACCACTGAGCTATAGCACTCCCCCCTCCGATAGTTTCTTAGATAAAAATATTCAGCTATACTCAGGAGATTTCAGAATCTCCTTCCCTAGAGGAAATTCTTAGAGCCCCAGTTAAGAGTGACCTCCACCTTCTGGTTAGAGATGCTCTCCAGCACGGCTGCCCAGCACTCCCTTCCCTCCTCTTCCCTTGGCAATGTGGCCTTGCATCCTGCCAGCACCCCCAGCATTGCAGAACCAGGTACGTGGGGATGCACATGCCTAATGGCCCCAAACCACACTGGGTCCCTTGCACATGTCCCCAGAGCATGTGGCATGGACTGGAGTTCATGATTGCATCTGCACACCAGCCAGCCGTCTATCCATCCATCTGTCCATCTGTCCATCCATCTCAGAGACAGTTCCCTCAAAGCATCATTTCTGAGATTTGGAGTCTTTCTGTTTCTTTGAATCACCGGCGGATTTGCCATTCATGTCTCCTTGAGGCCTGAAGCAAGAGCGGGCTGGCCACTCCCAGGTCTCTGGCCACACTCTCAAGGTACTGGCTCTTTGGCTCAAATGTCACCCTTGGCTTTCCAGGGCCAGGAATGAAAGGTCCCTGCTCATCTTTCCAGTGTCAACTTCCACCTCATCCTTTCATCCACCCGATTTTTCCACCACACTCACCTCTCTTATGCCTCCCAGAATCCACCCACGCTATTCCCACTTTTAAGAATGGCCTTCCTGCATCTCTCTCTTGGGATCACAGAATCATGCGGTGAAATATGCCCATGGATGTCTCTCCAGCTAGGCTGGGAGGGCTTAAAACCAGGGAGTAGATGGGACTCATGCTTGCATTCCCAGTGCATTGCATGGGCTGGAGCCACAGCAGTCTCCAGTTATGTGGGCAGGTAGAGGGTTGGGTAGGTGTTTGAGTGGGTGGATGGGTGGATGAATGGATGAATGAATAGGTGAATAGGAAAAAAATTAACATATGTATGTATATTCATGACTGGAACATTGTACTGTACACCAGAAATTGACACATTGTAACTGACTGTACTTCAATTAAAAAAAACAAATTAAAACAATAACATTTTTCATATATTTAGTTAAATAAAATATATGATTAAAATGAAAAAATAGGTGGGTAGGTGGGTCACTAATGGGTGGATGAATGGGTGCAAGCCTGGGCGAGGGGTTGGGTGATGGGTGAGTGAGTGGATGGATGGAAAAGTGGGTGATGACTATTCTAATGCTTTGGGGTTTTTTGTATTTGAAATTTTTTTCTTTTTCTTTTTTTTATTGAGGTATAGTCAGTTATAATGTGTCAATTTCTGGTGTACAGCATAATGTTTCAGTCATACATATATTCATTTTCATATTTTTTCATTATAGGTTACTACAGGATATTGAATATAGTTCCCTGAGCTATACAGAAGAAACCTGTTGTATATCTATTTTATATATATTAGTTAGTATCTGCAAATCCTGAATTCCCAACTTATCCCTTCCCACCCCTTTTCCCCCCGGGAACCATAAGTTTGTTTTCTGTGTCTGTGAATCTGGTTCTGTTTTATAAGTTCATTTGTGTCTTTTTTCAGATTCCACATGCAAGTGATGTCATACAGTATTTTTCTTTCTCTTTCTGGCTTTCTTCACTTAGAATGATGATCTCCATGTCCATCCATGTTGCTGCAAATGACATTATTTAATTCTTTTTTATAGCTGAGTAGTATACCACAGCTTCTTTATCCAGTCATCTGTCAATGGACACGTTCTAATGTTTTGACCTGTCCTGTCTGCTTCCTGGACCCTCCCCTCTGTCCTCCCCGCAACACAGAACTTATCTGTTATTATCCAGAAGAACAATCCGCTCTCTTCAGAAAGATCCTTCCTCAGTGTTAGAAATTGAAGGTGATGAAGCCACATCTACGCAACAACTTTGGAGCAGAGCTGAAGTGACAGGTTGACAGTTGGACAGACAGATCCCTCAGAGCAAGGGAACCGAAGAGCCTGGAGCTCTGATGTGCCTGGGAGGGCCAGCTGCCTTGCATGGAGACCTAAGATAGGAAGGAGATTTCTCTTTCCTCCTGGGCTGCCTCAGGGCTGCTAGAGCCACTGCGAACTTGGAGGTCTCCCCAGAGATCGCCTCTTCCTATTTCCACACTGCCCTGAATTCCACCATTAGATGAAATCATTTCCAGTAAGGCTTTGTCTTCTTCAGACAGCCTCTGCCACAAACATGTTAACTGCTTCTGGATGACTGACATTTTAGTATAAAATACCTTTTAATCTGTCATGGGAGGCAGAATTTCCGGTGGCCAAGAGAGATGAGGTAACTTTACTGTGTAAACCTGTGACCCTCTAAATGGGCAGAGAGGGGCGGAGGCTGCCAGTGATTTGACTGAAGGGTTCTGTGAGTCGTGGCTGACTGTAGGAGGCAAACATTCCTTTTGTTAACTCAACACCCTTCCCCTTTTCTTTTAAACACCACCTACCTTCCTTCCTTCCTTCCTTCCTTCCTTCCTTCCTTCCTTCCTTCCTTCCTTCCTTCCTTCCTTTATGGAGGTGCTGGGGATTGAACCCAGGACCTCATGCATGCTAAGCATGCACTCTACCACTGAGCTATACCCTCCCCCTCCCCCTCCATTTTCTTTTGACTACATGCCTCCCTCTACCCCAGTGTGTGTGGTTCTTCTGGGGCTAACTACCCCCAGCCCAGTCCAAAGCTCCAGGGGTGGACCCATGACTAGCATGGCTGATCAGGACAATCTGTCATCCTGACCACAGGATCAGGAATGGGCATGTGACCCAAGCCAGGCCACATGACCTGAAGCTGGGACTACAGGGAAAGAGGCTTCCCTTTCCCCCTATCTGTTCAGGTGGAGGTGCAGTGGCCACCCCAGGAGAGGAGCTGCTGAGAATAACGCTGTCAAAGAAAAAGCAGAGCCCAGTCCCAGTGAGAGAGAGTTCTCAGATGTGAAGTGCACACCCAGGTCTCTTCAGTTACCGGAGTAAGTCCATTGTCCTTCAGATGGTTTGACTTGTGTTTCTGTCTTTTACAACCCACAGATCCCTGAAGAACACATCCACCTTCCTGCCCTCTCCTGCCCCAGTGAGGTTCTCTGCTCATTTTCAAGATTGATCCTTTGACAATGCCTCACCTTCTTCTTTTTATCTGTCTTTCACATTTTTCAATGGCTCGATTACTGATTTATTAATCATTAATCTAGGGGGGAGGGCATAGCCCAGTGGTAGAATATGAGCTTAGCGTGCACGAGGTCCTGGGTTCAATCCCCAGTACCTCCGTTACCAATCAATCAATCTAATTACCTCCCCCAACCCCAGAAAAAAGAAAACATACATGTTAAAAAATCAGAAAAAATAATTAACTTAAATCCTAGACCCCAAATAGGAATATGATGTTTGTATATTCCTAGCGTTGACCCATTGGGTCATTTACAACAGAAGCTAGACAAGAGTTTGCTTTGTGTGGCATCAGAGTTACAGACACATCACATTCGTATATGACTCCTGTGCCACCAGTCAACATCATTGGTCTAGCATGGGCTCTTTTTCTCTATGTCATCTCCGTTTGATTATTGATTAATTCACTATTATATAAATAAACATAAATCATACACACACACAAAAGAATTGTCCTTTGAGGTCAAAGCATGCCAATGCCACAGTCACGGTTCTGATCCAAGGGCTGGAAAGGACCCCTCAGGCCACTGAGTCCATCCCTGGGCCCTTCCAAATTCTCCAGGCCTGCCTCAGGAGTGACCTGGACCAAAATCTCCACATTAGCCTTGGGCACCTGGGCTCTCCGCCAGCTCTGCCTCTCAGCCTGCAGGGCAACTTCCTTGTTGTGGAGGGGCGTGCCTTTCTCCTTCTTGTCTGCAGTGCTTTATCTCTGAAAGCAGGGCCTGGCGAGGGAGTGGGAAGTGGGGTGGGGGGGAGCCTCAGCTTCCAGCTGTTACGCTCTTGAAGACCATCTGTTCTCCCCTAAAAGGTGGCTGCAAAGATCCTTAACAATTCCCAGCTCCAAAGTGCCTATGGTGCAGGTGGAGAAACCAGGGCCCTAGGAGGTGACTTCCCCCAGGGCACCCATTCTTCCATGTGTTCCTCCCCCCTTTGCCTTCTGGGCCCCAGGATCCCGTGGGTGGCAGCACGGGGATGCCAGAGAGAGCTAGCCAGCTGTATCTTTGCTGGCCAGGGATCTGACTCACTGATCCATCGCCCAGGGAGCACTTGCTGGGTGTCGTAGCCTAGGATGGTGCAGCTGGGTCCTGCTAGGCCAGCGTCTGGAAGGGGTCCCACGCATCCTTTCCAAGCTGTCTGCCATTGGCAGTCCCACAAAGCACACAGACCTAATGACTGGCAGCAGACATATATTGAGCGCTTGCTCTGTGCTGGACAATTTAAAGAGCTTTTCTTCCATTATCTCAGTTGATCTTTTCCACACCACTGTAAGGCAGGAACCATAATTACCGGCATTTCATCGATAAGGAAGCTGCGGCTCGGCAACCTGCCCGAGAAGAAAGCCGTTCCTACTGGAGTTACTAGCCAAGTAGCAGCCCAGGATGACAGTGGGGGCATTTTGGCACCTGCATGTCCTTAATAAGCCCACCTAAACCACCATTGTCCAGGATGGGGACGGGAAGCTGGCTGTGTTTTAGATCTGAATGGGGGCACAGCCCTGAAGGTGGGGACCAACAGGGGTGGCCCCTCACCCCAGAGGGTCATTCCACATCCTCAGGGTGGGGAGGTGTCACAGCCCCCCTATTCCACACACTGTGCAAAGCACAGCCCCTCCCTCCTAGGAGCCGGGCAGAGCCCAGAATGGCCTGGATTCAGCTCTGTCTCCCAACCCCAGCCTCTGAGGCTCACTTCATGCGAGTCCCTTCTTTTCCACCTTGGTGACCTCATCTGTGCTATGAGCTGATAGATGCCGTTAAAGGGATATCTCCAAAGCGGTAACATCACAACTCATACAAATATAAAGTGAATGCATACCAAAGATTTTATTTAGGTCTTTTATTAATGAGAGAACTGGGAAGACGTTACAATCAGACTCTGCAGACAGATGTAAATGAACTTGCCAGGGGCTGCACCAGATATTTGGAACCATCTTCTCTACAGGGCAGAAATCAGTTGTATATCTACATACAAAGTTTATTTGCACATTTAATAACGGGAATCCTCAGGTCTGTGCATGTTAACTCTTTCTCAAAAAAAAATGTTAAGCATAAGACTTATTGTACCTAGGTTTAATGGAAGTCCAGTAAGACCTTGTTATATCTGTTACAAATGTATCAGCAAGAAAAATAACTTGGTGTGATATTCTTATAAGTAACTTAAATGCAAATGAGAAAGAGCTTTTGGGTAAACTCTTTAGGAATTATTATTATCATTATTATTTTTTATTGAAGTACAATCAGTTACAATGTCAATTTCTGGTATATAGCACAATGTCCCAGTCATGCATATACATACATATATTCGTTATCATATTCTTTTTCATTAAAGGTTATTACAAGATATTGAATATAGTTCCCTGTGCTATACAGAAGAAATTTGTTTTTTTATCTATTTTTATATATAGTGGTTAACATTTGCAAATCTCAAGCTCCCAAATTTATCCCTTCCCACCACCCCCTTTGCACATGTTAACTCTTGTCTCTATAGTTTCAAAATGGCCCAGCCAGAGACAAGGGTGCTGCCCCTATGGCTCAGATAAGCTGTAAAGTCCCCTAGATGCACCAAGTCCCATTGAAAGGACACCTGGGAATAGTTCTGTCCATTTAAAAGCCCTTCATTGTTTTTCCTGACAATGTATAGGGCTGAACTAGACAATGGCTGAGACTTTTTTTTCCAGCTCCTAGGCGTTCCTGGGCTGAGAAGTGCCCAGCCCTTGGGGTTACATCCACTTTCTGACTCATCCATCTCCTCACTTCTTTGCTTTCAAGCCCTGGACACTGAGGGGCACCACCAGGTCACAGAGGGCTTTTGTGAACTTCAGGGAAGGATGTTTCTGCCTCCTGATGGACACGGCCCCAGGCCAGGACCCAGGGATGCTAGAGGCACCCAGGCTGTATTTCTGCCCCCACTTTCCTCCTTGGCTAGGTGTCTCTGGCCAGGGCACAGCCTGACCAGCTGTGCACAGTGGCCTGCTGCCACGTGACACTCCACAGTCACTAGTGGTGACCCCCTGAAGGATCTAAAAGAAAGCTATCTGCTTAGGTTTGAGGTAGGAGCACAGAAAGGCTCTGATGCTACACTTGAGAGGCTTTTTTTGGGGGCGGTGAAGATGGGCAGGGCTAGGGCACTGAACCTAGAAGGGTGGACCTCTCTGCTCTCTCAAAACCTGCTCTCCATCTGGGCCGGATTTGGAATTCAGGAGCTGCAGTCACCATTGTCCAACCTGAGCCAGGAGAAGGGTTTTGGGGGAGTCTCTCTGTCTCCCCTACTTTGCCTGGGCAAGTTGGTGGGGAATCGGGGTTAGCAGTGGAGCTGCCCCCTCCTCACCCAGGGTGGCAGCCCCATGAGGCCTAGCCTATTCCAACCCATTTCCAAGCCTTGCTCCTGGGGGCAGGGTGTGAAGACTCAAAAGTGGCAGAGGAGCAAGATGGGGACTCAGTGGCAGGGAGCAGCCATTCTGCCGGCTCGCTGCCTGTGTGCTACTCTTCCGGGCTCAGTGCTTCCCTGGGCCTGGGCTGCAGGCAGGCAAGACCTTTGACGGTGAAGGATACTGAGGCTGGGAAAGGGCAGATGGCTTCCCCGAGGCCTCAATGACCCATGGAACCCTGAACAGCTTCCTAAGTGTAAGCTGCCCACTCCAGGGGTAGATAGACAGTGCTCCCCACCTACCAACCCTCATTCAGCTCTAGGCCCCTCCCTGGCCGGGGCATCTGGTCTCCTATGAGCTATGAGAGAGTCAGATACACTTTCTTGACTGAACACTTGCTGTCCCACTCTCAGATCTTTGCCTTCTGAGTCGAGGCCTTTGTCTTGACTGTTTTTTTTTAAATCTTGATGACTTTATTATTTTTTTTTTGCTATACAAATCAACTTAAAATTTTAGAACATTTATTTTATTTTTGTACTATTTATTTATTTGGGGGGATTTATGTTTATTTATTTATTTTGATGGTGGTACTGGGGATTGAACCTAGGACCTCATGCATGCAAAGCATGCACTCTACCACTGAGCTCTACCACCCCCGCCCCGTAAATCAACTTATTTATTTGTTTATTGAAGTATAGTCTATTTACAATGTTGTGTTAATTTCTAGTGTACAGCATAATGATTCAGTTATACATATATATATATGTATATATTCCTTTTCATATTCTTTTTCATTATAGGCTATTACAAGCTATTGAGTGTAGTTTCCTGTGCTATACCTTGTTGTGTATCTGCCTTGATTTCTGTCTTTGTAGCTTAGAGGGCCCTGTAATGTTGTCCCAAACTGAAGAAAGAAGGCTGGGCCTTTATTTAGCTGTGGGGTGCCCCCACTCCTGGAAGGGAGCATGACATTGGGCACAGGCAGCTGACTTCAATGGAGTACAGTTCCCCAAGATAGCTGGCAGAACATGGGAACAGGATTGTCAGGATTTTGTGCCTGGAGCAGTGAACACTCATTGCTAACTGAACAATCTCTGGGTTCTGTTAGCATAGAAGAAAAGGGGAAAGTATATTAGATGTGCCACTAACAAGGCTTGCCACAAACAGACCTCTACAAAATTATTTTGGAATAATTGCATATGGATATAATTTACTGAAGCAGTCTCCCTGTTGCTGGACATTTGGCTGTTTCCAGATTTTTGCTATTGTCCACTGTACTGCAATAAACAGCCTTGTAATTTTTCTCTGCCCATGTCCTCAATTATTTCTTCAGGATGAAATGCTGCATGTGTAATTGCTAGGTAGGGGGACCTTCTAAACATTTTTGATTTAGATTACCAAGATGTACCTTAGAAAGGCTCTACAAATGTTTTGTTTTCACCGAGCAGTCAATGAAGAGGTCGATCTTTACTGACACTGGATATTCACATTCTCATTAATTTCATCAGTTTTATATTCCCGTCCCGGCACGTCTAGGCCCTCCGCATTGCCCTGGGCCCTCTTCCCTGCACCCTCCTACTCCACCCTTTAGGAAGCCTGACCTGAATCTCTTCTCCCTGCTCTGAGCAGCTTCCTGGCACTTCTGCTTCATATCACGGAGGCTTATAAGCATTACTCATCTTTCCTGGAGTCTGGGCACATCATCTCCGGGTTGCCAGAGTCCAGCACAGTGCTCAACTGAGGAGCATGGGACTGAATGAAGGAAGAGGCACTTTCCAAGCTCTAACTTTGTCTCCAATAACAGGGTTTGAGAAAAGCAAAACGGTCCTGAATTCCACTCCCCTCCTGACTTTGCCAAAACCTGGATTTCTAGAAGAAGCACATTCCTTGGTTTCCCTTATAATCCCTAGCCAGGTGTAGGTGGAAGGAAAGCTGCATGCCTATCCCTGCAACAGATGCCCCTCATGCACCCCCAGGGAGACACGTGCACAGACACCAAGATCCAAGCTCACAGGCACATCTGAACACTTGATTGCATGCCGTGTACAGGGCCCTACACACATGTACGCACACTAAGGATTCACGTACACACATACTCTGAACCAGGCCCACGTCCGCACATGAAACCATGCACACACATGTGCATGGGTCTCCAGAGTTACACCTGCACAGATACTGAGGCCATGGCCACAGGCACACCTGCACCCATCCACACACACATGCACATTCATACAGGGCCCATGGACAGATATGCACCAGTGCACACACACATTCATGGGTGCCCAGAGGTACAGATGCCCAGACACCACACGGTCCAGGCTCCTGAGCACTCATGTGCCTGTGTGCACACACATGTGCATCCATGAGCCCTCCAGGCAGCCAGTCCCAGGAAATACCTGAAGCCATGCCCATACACATGCCCAGGCCCAGGCTCTCAGGTCAATTACACTGGCAAATACACGAGCACCCATCGTATGCTTGCACAGACACTAGACACACAAGCCTGGGCCAATGGGCTCCGCTGTACCAGTGCAGTCACACACAGCCACGCATGCACACCCTGGGGTATGCACAGACACACACAAGACACAAACAGGCTTCCACCTGTGGCAATAAGGGTTTGAACGCGGAATGTCATGCATGAGCATATTGGTGTGTATGCACAATTGCATTTCATATAAACCTTTGTCAGGGTACAGGCTCCTGTGTCCCTGCTGGGCTCATCTGCTCCTGAGCACCTCCACTCGAGTGCACACTTGCACCTGTGTAATGCACATACACACCTGCCCCGCAACCAGCACAGCCTAAATGCACACACATGTACCCCATGTGTGCGCATGTATGAACACATTGTAAATGCAGTTTTCCCCAGCCCCTGCCATCTAGAGTGATTCAGACATTTGTCCTTAACCTTGGGCTGCCACCAGGCCTGCGATGACACCATCACAGCTACTCTCCCAAACCAAGGCACCGGTGGCTGTAAAACTGCATATGTGTTCCGTGGGAGAATAGCCTGGTATGAATCAGGTTTGGGTGGGGCTCTCAAAGGAGACTTAGGGCCATTCTGGAAGCTCCCCAAACAATTCTCGCTCATCTTGCAGAGTGGCTGAGAATGTTCTGCAGATCTAGCCCCCAGAATCCAATCCATGGGAGTCCTGCAGATTTCACCCTGAGTTTCCCGGGGCTACACATCCCTTCTCTGAGCTGAAGCCCCCTTCAACTAGACAAAGATGCTGTGCTGAATTTTCTTTTCACCTGAATGCCTGCTGCCCTCATGCATGGCCAAAATGAGACTCCTGGGGTCAGATCTGAAACTGAGAGGCAATGTGTTAGTCTGCTCGGGCTGTCATAACAAAATACCACAGACTGGGTGGCTTAAACAACAGACATTTATTTTCTCACAGTTCTGGAGGCTGGAAGGCCAAGATCAAGGTGCCATTGGAGCTGGTTTCCGGTGAGGCTTTTCTTCCTGGCTTGGAGACAGCCGCCTTCTTGCTGTTTCCTCACATGGGCTTCCTTCTGTGCATGTGTGTGTGGGAAGAGCTCGCTGGTGTCTCTTCTTCTTTTCATAAGGCCATCAGTCCTACTGGATTCGGGCCCACCTTTAGGACCTCACTTAACCTTTATGACTTCCTCGAAGGCCTTATCTCCAAAAACAGTGACACTAGGGGCTGGGGCTTCAACATATGAATTTGTAGGGGGGTACACAGCTTAGGGATTAACAGTCAACAAACAAAGTGCTACCTTGAGCAGCTGCAGGATGGCTACGGCTCCTCCTTTTCCTCAGGTGCGTTCCTGAGACGTGTCTGTGCAGAAACCAAATGGAGAGGAGGAGTAAAGACAGGCACGGTCACAGCCTTTCTCATAGACAGAATTCTTTATCGCTTGCCAAATACTGCACTTTATTTATTTATTTGTTTTAATTGAAGTATAGTCGGTTTACAATGTTGTGTTAATTTCGGATGTACAGCACAGTGATTCAGTTATACATATATATATATTCCTTTTCATATTCTTTTTCATTATAAGCTATTACAAGATATTGAAAATAGGTCCCTGTGTTATACTGTAGGACCTTGTTGTTTATCTCTTTTATATATAGTAATGTGTATCTGCCAATCCTGAGCTCCCAATGTATCCCTTCCCACCTCTTTTCCTTTTGGTAACCATTCTCTGTTCTCTGTCTGTGAATCTGTTTCTGATTTGTAAATAAGTTCATTTGCGTAATTTATTTAGATTCCACATATAAGCGATATCACGTGGTATTTTTCTTTCTCTTTCTGGCTTACTTCACTAAGTACAACAGTCCCCAGGTCCATCAACGTTGCTAGTATGGTCAGTCTTATTAAGATTCGCCATTCTAATAAGTGTATAATGACATCTCAGTGTGGTTTTAATTTGCATTTCTCTAATGACTAATGATGTTGAGCATCTTTTCACATGTTTATTTGCCATCTGTATTTCCTCTTTTGGTACAGCGTCTGTTCAAATCTTTTGCCCATTTTCTAATTAGGTTGTTGGTTTTCTTATTACTGAATTGTGGACATTCTTTATATATTCTAGGTACTGGTCCTTTGTCAGATAATGCATTTGGAAGATATTTTCTCCCAGCCTGTGGCTTACCTTTTCACTTTTACATTATACTTTTGTATCTTATTTTGTTTCAGTCATACTTTCAACAAATTTTTTTTTTATTGAAGTCAAGTCGATTTACAGTGTTGTGTTAGTTTCTGGTGTACAGCATAGTGGTTCAGTTATATATATGTACATGTATATATATTATATTTCTTTTTATATTCTTACCACATGATCCAGCAATCCCACTCCTGGGCACATATCCAGAGGAAACTATAATTCAACAAATATTTTTAAGTGTGTCAGGCACTGCTCTAGGTACTCAAAACACAGAAGGGAACACAACAGGCACAAATCTCTGTCTTTAGGAAACTTCCATGCCCAATATTATTCAATAGGCAGTGGAGAACATGAAATTAACCTGTTGGCTATTCTATTTGTCTCCTCAACCCACTGCCCCTCCTTCTCTGTCCTGCCCCATGTCTCCGTGTGGATTTCATCAGCCAGGCTCTGCTCCCACTGGCTTCCAGCTGAGAGGCCCTGGTAGGTGACTGGACAATGCGAGGACAGAGAAAGCTGGTTGTTCACTGACCAAGGCTGGGTTCCAGCTGGGTGCCCCTTCAGGCCTAAGAATGGTGACAGCATCCCTCTGATGCCAGTTCCCGGGTACCTCAGCGATCTTATTGGTTTACTGAACCCTCCCCTCACCTCTTTAACAACCCCCTCATTAAGGTCTCTTCAAAATCCCACCCATGTATGCCTTGTGTTTCCCCACCCACCCACCCCAGGGCCCTGGCTGACTCAATGAGTAGACATATAATATACTATTAGGAAGTACTAAGTGCAGTGAAGGAAAACAAAGCAGGACACAGGGGTGCAGAAGAATGAGGTGCTATTTTGGATAGTCAGGGAAGACTTCCTAAGGAGATGATCTTTAAGCAGAGAAAAGAAGAAAGTGAAGGGGGCAGCCATGTCACTGTGAACAACATGCAGATCTTGGGAAGAGTGTCCAAGCAGAGGGTAAACAGCAGGTGCAAAGGCCCTGGGGTGGGCTAATGCTTGGTGTGTTTACAGAACATCAAGGAGGCTGGTGTGGTTGGAGAGAATAGGTGAGTAGAGACACCGGAGAGATTGGCAGGGCAGGAATGATTCTACCCATTTGCCAAAGGCAGAAACCCAGGGCCCAGGGAAAGGCAGAGCTGGCCTAAGGTCCCACAGTGAGGTCCCCATGGCTTCTCCCCAACATATGCTGTGTTTCTGGGCAATAGGAGGAGCACTGCCATATGCCCCAGAGAGGATGTATAGCCCCCTGGGGAGGCCTGTCAAGTGGTTATGGTACTGGCCCCTGTGGCCCCTGTCCTCCATGGTTCAGCCTGCTCTCTGATCTAAGAACTTACTTCAGTCTCTCCTCACAGCAGTCAGAAGGTCCTATTACAGCCCAAGTCAGCCCACATCCCTCTTCTGCTCAGACCCCTGTTTCATCTCACTCAGAGAAAATGCCAAAAATCCTCCCCGTGGTCAGCGAGGCTGCATAGGACCAGGCCCCATCACCTCTCCAACCTCACCTCCTGCCACTGGCCCCCTGTCTCACTCTGTTCACTGTACATCAAATGCGCAAGGCACACACCCACCTCGGGGCCTTTGCACAGGCTTTCCCCCTTTGTCTGGATCACTCTCCAGATGTAACTCCTCCTGGGGTCACACTGATTGGTATATGAATCCTCCCAGGGTTGCACAGTCTGGAGTGTGGACACTCCTAGGATCAAACAGACAAGGGTGTAGACACTCATGAGGTCATGAGATTTGGGTATAAGCAAACCTGGGGTCACGCTGATTGGGGTGTGGATCTCCTGGGATCACAGAGACAAGGTTTGGACACACCTGAGGTCACACACTCAGATGTGGAGGCTCTAGGGGGTCACACACACTGGGACGTGGACACGGCTGAGGTCATGCAGAATGGGAGGTGGTCACCCTTGAGAAGTATCACAGGCTGTAAGATGTTCTCTTAGAGTCCTATGGAGCGGGGTGTGGACGTTTCTGGAATCATATAGACTATGATCTGGTACTTCCTGGTTTCACACAGGCTTAACTTTGGGTCCCCTGAGAGTCAGAAACTCTGGGGTCTGGATACTTCTGGGGTCCCACAGACTGGGACAAGGGCATGACTGAGGGCACATCCACTGGGGAGCCACTGTGGTCAAATGACCATGGCGTGGAGATTGCTGGACGATCATGGGCTCGGCTGTGGCTACCTCTGTAGTCACAATGCTTGTGGTGACACCAATGGAAGCAGAGATGCCTCTTGGGACACACAGACGGGGGTGGATACTGAATGGGGGAATCGACATCCCTGTGGTCACAGACACTGGGGCGTGGAGACTCCTTTGGTCACACAAATGGAGGACATCCTCCCCTGGGTCACCCAGACTGGAGTGTGAAGCTGCCAAGAGTCACAGGCACAGGAGTCTCATCTTCCTGTGGTCACAGTGATGGGAGCACACCCTCTGGAGGCCACAGACATGCCTGTGTAGACACACTGTGCCAGAGACCGTGGGGTTTAGACAACACTGGGGGCCCAGACACTTGAGATAGGACATGGCTTCTGTTACCAGAACTTAGGTGTGGACATTCCTGGGTCATGGAGACTGGGGAATGGAGACTCCTGAGGTGGCTGAACTGGGACAAAACCATCCTGGAACTTCACAGGCTGAACTGAGGACACCCACGGGAGCGTGGCTACCTCTGGGATCACATAGTTTGAGACGCACACACTCATGGTGCCACTCAGACTGTGGTGAGGAAACTCCTGCGGTCACCCAGACCAAGCTGTGGCCACTCCCAGACTCACTCTGACTGTGGGGTAGACATTCCTGGGGTGTGGATGTTTCTGGAGTCAAACCTCAGGATGTGGACACAGCCAGGGTAAAACACACTGGATCCTTCCGGGGTCACAAAGACTAGGGGAGGACACATTTGTGGAGTGGAGACACCCCTTTGCTCACATCATGCAGACAAGTTCAGTGACTCTGAAGGTCACAGACTGGGAAATGGACACTCCTGTGGTCCCGCAGACGATGTAGTGAACGAGCCTGGGGCCACAGAGACTTAGATGCGGACACTCCTGGCTCCCATACTGGCTGGCAACTCCTGGAGTGACACCCTGGTGGTCACAGATGCTGGGGTGTAGAGACTTCACTCATCATAGTCTGGGCTGTTAAAAACCCTGTGACTCACACAACCAAGGGTGTATCATCCTGGGGACACACAGACTGGGTGGTGGCCACCCTTGTGGTCACACTGAAAGGTGATCATCCCCTAGGGTCACGTAGACTATTGACTAGATCCTTCTAGAGAAACACAGGCTGACTGTGGGCTCTCCAGGGGTGACATACATGGGAGCATGAACACGCCTGGCAGTTTGTGGTCTGAGGAACGATCACTCCTAGGGGACACTGACGGGGAGATGGAGAGCCAACGGTGACAGACTGGGCTGTGACCAAATCTGCAGTAAGACAGACTATGGGTGTGCTTCTCTGAGGACACACATTGGGGTCCGGAGACTCCTGGGGTCACACAGAGGGGGTGGACACTTCTGTGGTGACAAAGGCTGACATATGGCCACTGGTGAGGTCACCCAGACTGGGACATGGGCGCTACTGCTGACTGACCTACTCAGCAGTGGGCACCCCTGTGGTCAAAGAGACTGTAATTTTCACAACTCTGTGGTCAGAAGCTTTGGGCTATGCACACTTACGGGGTCACACATACTATGTTTTGAATACCCCAGGTGTCACACAGACTGGAGTGTATACCCTCCTGTGGTGATATGAACTACGCTATAGGCACTTTTGGAGGGGACAATGACTAGTAACCCTTGGGGTCACACCGACTGGGGAATGGACACCCATTGTTGTCACACAGTTTAAGCAGTTGACACCCTGTGGACAAACTGACAGGGGGGTATACACTTTTGGTGTGACACAGGCTGGGGTCACAGGGACTGGAGAATAAAAGTTTGTGTCATAACAGACTGGGATGGAAACACTCCAGGAGTCACTCAGGCTAAAGTAAGTACTCCACTGGGGACATACCATCTGGGGTATATGTACCTCTGTGGAAAAACTGACTTTGGTGTGGAAAATTCTGGGGTCAGAGGGGTGTGGAGACTCCTGGAGTCACAAGATGAGGGCATCCATGCTCAGGGCCAGACGGGTGGAGAGTGGGCACTCCCAAGATGGGAGACTGGGCCTAGGCCAGGCTGGGCCCTCCTGGGCCACATACTTGGGAGTGTGGGTGCCCTGGGCCACGTAGACTGGGGTATAGACATTGCTCCAGTTGAGAGACTTGTGTGCATATGCTTCTGATGTCACACAGATGGGGGCGGACACAACTAGGGACACGCAGCCTGAGGTGAGTACACTCACGGGGGCCTAAAGGCTGGTGTGTCCCCGCTCCTGGGAATTCAGGTGTGCGCGCTCCTGGGGCCTGACGACGGTGCCGACCCTGCTGAGTTTGCATGGGAATGGGCGTGGATACCCCTGCGGTCACACCTCTTGTGCGGAGACTTCCGTCATACATTCCTGGGGTCAGACAGACTGGGGTGTGGACATTCCTGTGGTCATACCGACGTGGTGAGAAGATTCCCGGTTAACGTACTGTGGTGCGGCCCCTCCCCCAGGGTTACAGACTCAGTATGGACACTCCCAGGGTCACAAAGTCAGGGACAGAAATACCTAGGGTCACAGACTGGATGTTGGTAGCTCTGAGGTCAGTGGACTGGGGTGTGGACAGAGAATGTGAGTTACTAAAGATACGGCAGCAAGCTGCGGAAACTGGGTGTGCTCATGTAGCTGGTGTTTGCCAGCTCCTGTTTGCTAGATTACAGACATTCAGGACTGCAGTCATGGCCGACTTTCTGACATTTCTTTAAGAAAGGGGTTCTTAACATTAAAAAAATGTGTTCTGGGGAACACTTTGGCATCTGGTTAAATCTGTGGATGCCTTCACATTTTAAAAAGCATATATTTAGAAAAATGTACTAAAAAGGAGGCACAAGAAGTATTTTAAAAAGCATCCATGTGTGTGCATAAGCGTGCATGCGCACGCGCACACACACACACACACACACACACAAATACACAGGATTATTATGGAAACCAATGAAATATTATGGAGGTTCCTCAAACAATTCAATAGAACTACGGCATGATCCAGTGATCTCTGGATCCCAAATATGTACTTCTGGGTATATTTCCGAACGAGATGAAATCACCACCTCAAACAGTACATGCACCCCCATGTTCGCTGAAGCATTATTCACAGTAGTCAAGGTGTGGAGGGTGTAGCTCAGTGGTAGAGTGTATGCTTAGCATGCATGAGGTCCTGGGTTCAATCCCCAGTACCACCGTTAAAAACAAACACATCAGTCAAGATATGGAAACAAACTAGGTGTCTGTCAACAGATGAGTGGATAAAGAAAAGGTGGTATAGGCATACAATGGTATATTTATTATTCAGTCATAAAAAAGGAAACAGACCTTGAGGACATTATACTAAAAGAAGTAAGTCAGAGAAACAGATATACTGTAAATTTCACTTACATATGGAATCTTAAAATGGGTGAAGGTGGTCAAAAGGTACAAATTTCCATCTATAAACAAGTTCGGGAGATGTGATGTACAGCATAGTGACTCTACTTATCAATAATCTATCGTATATTTGAAAGTTGTAAAAGAAAGCAAATCTTAAAAAAAAAATAAAGAAAGCAAATCATAAAAGTTCCCAAAAGACCCAGAATTACCAAAGCAAAATAGAAGAAAAAGAACAGAACTGGAGGAATAACCCTCCCAGACTTCAGACAATACTACAGACCTACAGTAATCAAAACAGCATGGTATTGGCATAAAAACAGACATATGGATCAATGGAATAGAATAGGAAGCCAAGAAATAAATCCACAGACCTATTGTCAATTAATCTTTGACAAAGGAGGCAAGAATATACAACGGAGAAAAGACAGTCTCTTCAGCAAGTGGTATTGGGAAAACTGGACACCTGCATGTAAATCAATGAAGTTAGAATACTCCTTCACTCCATACACAAAAATAAACTCAAAATGGCTTAAAGACTTAAATATAAGACAAGACATGATAACTCATCTAGAAGAAACATAGGCAAAACATTCTCTGACATAAATCTTAGCAATGTTCTCCTAGGGCAATCTATCCAGGCAATAGAAATAAGAAAGAAAATAAACAAATGGGACCTAATTAAACTTATAAGCTTTTGCAAAGCAAAGGAAACCATAAGCAAAACAAAAAGACAACCTATGGAATGGGGGAAAATATTTGCAAATGCTGTGACTGACAGAGGCTTAATTTCCAGAATATATAAACAGCTCATACAACTTAATGACAAAACAAACAACCGAATCCAAAACTGGGCAGAAGACCTAAACAAGCAATTCTCCAATGAAGACATACAAATGACCAATAGGCACATGAAAAAATGCTCAATATCACTAATTATCAGAGAAGTATCACCTCACACCAGTCAGAATGGCCATCATTCAAAAGTCCATGAATGATAAATGCTGGAGAGAGTGTGGAGCAAAGGGAACCCTCCTATACTGTTGCTGAGAATGTAGTTTGGTGCAGCCATACGGAAAACAGTATGGAGATTCCTCAAAAAACTAAAAATAAACTTACCATATGATCCAGCAATCCCACTTCTGGGTATGTATCTGGAGGGAACTTGAATTCAAAGAGATATATACACCCCAATGTTCACAGCAGCACTATATACAATAGGCAAGACATGGAAGCAACCTAAATGTCCATTACAAATGACTGGATAAAAAAACTGTGGTATATTTATACAATGGAATACTACTCAGTCATAAAAAATAAAATGCCATTTGCAGCAACATGGGTGGACTTAGAGATCATCATTCTAAGTGAAGTAAGCCTGAAAGAGAAAGACCACATGATATCACTCATATGTGGAATCTAAATAAAAAAGAAAGAAAAAAAAGGACACTATGAACTCACCTACAAAACTGAAACACTCGCAGACATAGTAAACAATCTTACAGTTACTGGGGAAAGGGGGTGGGAAGGGATAAATTTGGGAGTTTGAGATTTACAAATGTTAGCCACTATATACAAAAATAGACTTAAAAAGTTTCTTCTGTATAGCACAGGGAACTATGTTCAACATCTTGTAATAATCTTTAATGAAAAAGAATATGAAAATATATGTATGTATATGCATGACTAGGATATTGTGCTGTACACCAGACTGACACATTGCAACTGACTGTACTTAAATTATTAAAAAGTTCCCATCACAAGAAAAAAAATTGTAACTATGGGAGGTGACAGATGTTAACTAAACTTGGGGTAATCATTTTGCAATATGCACACACATTAAATCATTACTGTTGTACACTTTCAACTGACACAATGTTTGATATCAATTATACCTCAAAAATTGCAAAAATCTTACCATATTAAAATGAAATGATACTGGGGTACTGTATTATATATGAACTTTTTTATTAGTACATCAAATTATAACATCTTATTCAAAGTAGTGACCCATGTGAACAATACTTTAAGCTGCCCGCAACAACTGTAATGTAACATAAAAAAGTAACTGTGATCTGCATTGCTGGGAAAGTTGCAGTCACTGCTTTCAGTATTGTAATTTGCTGCCAGCATTCAGATTTGGGAGTAACACAAAATTTGTTATATTAGTGAAAGTAAAGATATCATATTTCCCTGCATCAAAGTCACAGGTAACCCTGACTTCTATCCAGATTAAAACCCCCTGCTTTTGGGGTAAATTCTGGACATAAATCAGGACACTGCTGGAAAGACTTAGAGAAGAAGCAAGACCTCATTCAAGAATCCCTCTGCATGACTGGATAAAGAAGATGTGGTACATATATACGATGGAACACTACTCAGCCATAAAAAAGAATAAAATAATGCCATTTGCAGCAATATGGATGGACCTGAAGATTGTCATTCTAAGTGAAGTGGGCTGGAAAGAGAAAGAAAAATGCCATATTGACATAATTTATATGAGGAATCTAAAAAACAACAACAATAAGGACACAAATGAACTAATTATTTTGCTTTCTTGAATATGTGTAAGCACATTTGACTGTCCTTTATGATTGGATTACCGTATTTTGTTGATTCTTATCTTGTAGTTGGCTTTATTCCTTTGATAACTATGTAAGTTTAAAAAGCTAAAGATCTAATCTGTTCTTAGAAACCATGATCAGTACATATATGAAAACTAAAAAAAAGGTGCAGTATATTGTATATATGTATTTACATGCAGTATAATGTGTATGTGCAGTCAAACTGTAATAAAAAAAAATCCCTCTGCAGTGCAGATGGACATGCCGTGAAGTTTCTCTCCTCCCTGTGTTCGTGGTGATTGTTCCAGGTTCCCACTCGGGGCTTGTATGTTCAGGATCCGATGATGAGATATTTCAAAACAAGTTCATCAACTCAAGTTCTGGTTTTCCTGACAGCAAACAGCTTCCGAGTCCTTATCAGATTGCCAGCTAACTGAAGGTCAAAGTAAAAGGAAGTTTTAAACCAAAAGGTATTTTCCCACTGTCTTCTACTAGAATCTTTGCTCAGCTACTAACATTTTTGTGAAGCTTTGTTTCCCCTTCTATTGTCAACCATAATCCACAGAAAAATGCACAGAACATGTAATAATGTTCATTCTCTTTGATGTGTAGTTTCTCCATTGTGAATATACCAGGATTTAATGATCCATTCTGCAGCTGATGGGTGTCTGGGCTGCATCTAATCTGGGGGTACTACAAATAGTGCTGGCTAGGAGCATTCCAGTACTCATTTCTTAGGAGTGGAATTGGCACACATGCAGCTTAAGCAAATACTGCCTAACAATCTTTCCACAGTGGCCGCACCACTTTATGCCGCCATTGGCGTATATGAGGGTCCCAACTGTTGCATGTCTTTCCAGACACTGGGTCTTGTTAATCTTTTTAGCCGTAGCTTGCATTTCCCCAAGGAGCAGCTTTTCATGTACTTATTGACCATTCTCATATTTTCTTTTCCTTCTTGATTTTTAGGAGCTTTTTAATATCAAGGATAACTATCTATAGGGATTATAAATATCTTTTCCCATTGTGATTTGCCATTTCATTTTTTTTAAAGGGGTCTTTTTTACTTCTTATTTTAATGTAACACTTGGTCTGAATAACCTGCTAAGCCATTGTCAGAAAGGGACATCCTTGGGGGGAGGGCATTGCTCAAGTGGTAGAGCGCATGCTTAGCATGAACGAGGTCCTGGGTTCAATCCCCAGTACCTCCCCTAAAAATAAATAAGTAACCTAATTACCTCCCTCCCCCCGGCCAAAAAAAGAAAAAGAAAGGGATGTCCTCTAATGTGGTGTCCTGAGGATGAGAAGCCCTCCAGCACTGACAGCCCAGGCTGTTCCAGGCAAACTGGTCCCTCGCTGCTCCCTCACACACCAGGCACAGTTCTACCTCAGGGCCTTTGCACCTGCTATTTCCTCTTCCTGGAATGCCCTTCCCCTAGATAAATACAAGGATCCCCTCCCTCAACTTATTCAGGTCTCTGCTCAACATGACCTCAGTGAGACCATCCCTGATAACCCTCTTAAAACCTGCAAACTGCCACTCCCTAGAATTTTTGATCTCTTTATCCTGCTTTAAAAATTTTTCATATCCCATATTATTACTTTTACATATTACATATTACACATGTATATAGAGATAGTGTGTGTGGGTGGGTGGAAACTCCTGCATTCAGACTATGTTATCGTTTATGACCTTTCCCCCAAACTAGGAGCTCTGAGGGCTGGGATATTTGCCTGTTTTGTTCCTGCTCTATCTCCAAACCTAGAACAATGCCCGCACATAGCACATGCTCAATAAATGTTTACCAAATGCCTCAGTGTGTAAGATGTAAAATGCTTAAAGCAGTTCCTGGCATATAACATCAGGTGTTTTAGTAAAGGTTTGCTGAAAGAAACCTTACCTGTTGACATAAAAATTGCAAAAGTGAAATTTTACTCAGTTTTTTCTTCAAGGTGCCCTTTACTCAAACCCTTAGATAAAAAAGCAAATTTACCTGAACGTGTTAAGGTGAACAATTCATTTCACTGTCTTCCACCTACCCAAGAAAAAGAAAAGGGGCTCAGACACTTGGCTAAATTTTTCCATTCATTATACTTGGTTTTACCCATTGATTTTTATAGGTATTGGGAGGCAAGGAAGAGACTTGCCCCAGAAACCATGAGATCTGGGGCAGAAAGAGGCACACGGGGAGGGGGTCACTATGGGCAGAGAGGAAGGGCACCCAGGGCCCTGGGCCCAATTTCCAGACCTCAGAGGCCAGCATGGTGTGGCGCTGTGGGGCGGTGAGGGGCTGGGGCAACGTGTCCACTGTGCCAATGGGACAGTCCTGGGGGCGGATCTCCTTGGCCAGCCGCCCCTTCTTCTTCAGCGTGCAGGCCTCCTGGTATGGCGGTGAGATGGGGGGCTGCGTGGGTGGAGTGTACTTGTACTCTGAGCCGTCCTCTAGCTGCAGGGACACGTTGTGGGGGATGGTGAGGACCTGGGAACCTAGGACAGCACTCCTCCACCCACCCACTGTTGGCTGGGCACTTACGTCCAGTGGGTAACTGCGGTCTGAATCGTAGGCACTCAGGTCCCCACAGGTCACAAATGGCACAATGATCCGGGTGGGACCATCTAATTGGTTGAAATCTGGATCTGACAAGCAGGGAGCAATGAGAGAGGACAGGGCTGGGGTGTCTGGGACCAGTCATGACTCAGGCCACATGCAGCATGGGTACTGAGGCCTCCCCATGTATCTACCAGCTACTCTTATACTCCACTGGAAATCCTTCATTTGGCTCAGATCACCTCCTCAGGGAAGCCCTTCATGATCACCCATCCTAAAGCATATCCTCCCTGCCCCCACTTTTCTCTCATTGCACTTTATGTCCACTTGCCAACCTAACATATGCCACCTGGACTCTGTCTCACTTAAGTGTGTTCGCCACAGGAGCAGCTCCATGCCTTTTCCCTCTAAGGGCCAGGTTGAAGAGCCTTACGGGACAAAATTTCCAAACAGGGGTGGGGCTTCCACCTGGGGGCGTGACTGAGTCTCCCCAGGCTAGAAACTCCTTAGGCTGTAGTCTCCACTGGGGCAGGACTCAGGATCCTCCCAGGACAGAATCTTTTTTTTAATCAGTTCTAAGAGTTACCACCAGGGGACTGGGCTGAAGATCCTCTTGGGACAAAATATCCATACAGGGGTGGAATTTCCACCAGAGGGTGGGGCTGAGGATCCTCCAGGGACAGAATTCCCCTAAGGGGCAGAGCTTCCACCGGGGGTGGGGCTAAGGGCCCTCCCGAGATGTAAATTCCACAAGCCGACAGCATCTCCCCAGGGATGGGGCCCAGGGCTCTGGCTCTCACCGTAAGAGTGGTCCAGCAGGGGTTTGGTCAGGTCCGGTAGGAAGCCCTCAGGGGGGTCATAACCCTGACAGACAGCGAAGGCCTCTGTGGGTAGAAGGTAGAGTGAGGGGCGCCTGCTACTTCCACCCTGTGTGGGAAGCGTCCCTGAGATTCGCACCCACCTGCCCGGCCCCCCAACCCACTGACCGATGCTGGAGTTCCGGCTGCTCCGGGGCTTGGCGCAGAGTACGCTGGAGAAGAAGACCCGCAGCTGGCTATAGATCAGTGTCACATCCCGGCCCCGGAAGATCTGCAAAGTGGGGAGGTAGACAGGGAAGCGTGAGGCTGGCCCCTTCGGGAGCCCTCTCTACTCCCTACCAAGTTCCCCAAGGCTTACCTTGGCCACAAAGCAGCCCCCTGGCTTCAAGACGTGGGTAGCGATGTTCAGAGCCTGTGGGCAGGACAGATGGCTAAGGCTGCCATGGAGACAGCCAGGAGGGGGCCAAACCGAGGCAGGGGCGGCCAGGGTTACTCACGGCTAGGAGGAGCTGGGCCTGCATATACTCATCAACATCATGGAGACCGGTTACTGCGGCAAGAGGAATAGCATTAGGGGGCCATCCAGTTCTAGCTACCTTCCTGTCCCAGACAGATCAGAATGCTAAGAACATATCCCAGGCTCTCTTACTGCCAAGGTTCTGCGTGCAAATTAGTATCTGCCAACTAGATGCACATTCTGAGCTCCTAACCCTTAGGTGCTCAGTTTAATTCTCAAGACAAACTTTACACGCAAGGATCATTATCACCATTTCGACTTCCACTCCCAGGCCATTCCTCTTACCTCCAGACTCAGATCAGAATCAGCATCTCAGACTCAACACGTCCAAAAACAAACTCCCGACCTTCCTGCCCAAACCTGCTCCTCCCGCCATCTTCCCCATCTCATCTGATCTTTCCAGTTGTTCAAGCCAAAAACTTTCGAGCTACCTTTGACCCACATTCTCCACTGTCCTCACACCCACGTTCCAGCCATTAGCAAATCCTCTCAACTCTACTTTCGAAACGTCTCTCTACTCATTCCTGCCACCACTCATACCTCCTCCCCTCAGAGGAGGCCTGATTCTATGCTCACGCCTCACACTGCTCACGGCCCAAGTGGGGTACAGCCCTCCTCTGCTCACAACCCTCTCATGGTTGTTCTCCATGCTTTCATCTCAGTGAAGAAGCCAAGGTCCTCAGTGTGGCCCACAAAGATCCACATGAGGATCTGGTCCCCATCACCTCACTGACCTCACCGCCTACCACTCTCCCCCTCACTCACTCTGATCCAACCACACTGATTTCAGTGTTCCTCGTACAGACCAAGCACCCTCCTACTGCAGGGCCTTTGCCTGGGCTGGTCCCTTTGCCTGGACTGCTCTTCCTCTAGGTGTCCTCCTGGCCCACTCCGCACCTCCTTGAGGTCTTTATGCTAAAGCCAGCGAGGCCTTCCCTGGCCACTTTATTTACAATTCCTACAGGTGATCCCCATCCCCCTCTCCTTTTCATTGATTCCCCCAGTACCTGTCACCTTCTGACATGCTACCAAGCTCAATCATTTGCCTCTTTTCTGTCTGCTCCCACTAAAACACCAACTCTATGAGGTCAGAGATTAGCAGAATTTTATTCACAAATGTTTTCCCAACATGCAGAACAGTGACACACAAGAAGGGCTCAGTCCATGTGCTGAATGGCTGGCTGGCTGACTGAGAGAAAAGAAGAGTGAACAGTAAGATGGAATTGGACAGTTGCAGAGAGACAAGCAGTAAGAAGACGAAAGGGGACAAAACTGAAATGGTAGAGTGTGGGGAGGGAGAAGACAGAGGCCCAGACCGAGGAACAGAGGGAGGGAAATGCCAGGCAGGGGCACGGCTGACAGCGGAGGGGAGAGGCAGGGAGTAGTAGAAGCGGTGAAAGAAGCCAACAGAGGGGGGAGATACAGAGAAGGACACACACAGGCCCCCCGCCTGGCCTCCCAATCCCTGCTGGTTACCATCGGGCGCCCCGTCGCACACCACGAGGTCTGCGGGGCAGCCCTCAAAGTGCTGGATGATCTCCTTGGCAGTGGACAGCTGTGGAAGAGAGGGAGGATGAGTGGCGCCAAGCCCTCCTCCACAGCCCTCGAACCCCGCCTGCCCTTGGCCCTGGCCCAGCCAAATTCCCAGGCTCCGCCTAAGACCCAGTCCCATCTCCAGGGACCCAGTCTTAGCACTTTTTGTCATCTCCCCATGATGGTGACCTGCTGGCTCTATTATTCTGCTATTACTCTCTCGGGTTCTCTCAGTTACTCTATCTCTGTCTGTCTTTCTCGGTCTATTTCTCTGTCTCTCTCTTCCACCTTCCGTAGCTCCCAGGTTGGGGGACCTTTGCCCAGATATACCCCGACACCCCTGGCCATGCTCTCACCTGGGTGATATCCCCCTGGATCTGTAACACACCTGGTAGTGGAGCCATAGCCTGAAGGTCCACGGCCACCACGTGGCCAGACCCCTGGCCCCTGTGGACAACACAGTCCATGTCAGCCCAGTTTTCACTCCTGGCCCACCCTCCACCTAACCTGCCCTCCTGATCCCACTTCTGGGACTCCAGACTCACCCAATCTTCTGGCTCAGCACCTGGCTCCAGCTGCCCGGGGCTGCACACAGGTCAACTGCCCGAGTCACGCCTAAGCACACGCAAGAAGGTATAGTGGTCAGTCGCACCCATCTCTCCAACCTGGTACCCTGAAAAGTTCCTTCATTTCCCCTGGGGAGCACCCATATTTATCTGCTGCCCAGATATTCAGCTTCTTCCGAGTACCTGCCCATCTTCCTGCCTGGGCCCTGCCCCAGAGACCCTCCAAGTCAGCCCCTCTACCATAGGGAGCTCTGCAGACCTAGCCCAATTATCTACTCCCTTCACCCACCCCATCCCCCAGTGACTCGCCCACCAAGTGGGGACCTTGGAAGAGCTGGAATTCCTCGTCAAGTTGTAGCAGCTTGAAGGCACTGCGGGCACGCCAGCCATTCTCCTTGGCTAGGCGGTAGTAGACATCCCGCTTGTCCTTTGACGTCCGTCCCATCTCACACACTGTTTGCCCAGGGACCTGCCAACAGTAAGCTGATACCGCTCTGTATCAGTAACTGGGTGAGTGGGCCATCACCTACCTCTGCAGGGCAGCGAGAACCACACAAACTGAACTGGACTTCTCTAACCCGTGTGACAGCTCACTCAGCAGATGGGAAGGCTGGAGCCTGGTCACTGACCCTAAGGACCTCACAGAGTCTGAAAGACCCCAGCACTGAGCTCTCAGGCTCCATCACGCACCCCACAGAACCCCCCACTGCTCACTCCGTCACTAATCCCACAGATCCCACAAACCCAACACTTATCTCATAAATGACCTACTACTGACCTGGTCAAGCTCCCACTGCTGTCACCCACACTCTACGTATTAAATCTTGTGGCTCTCGCTACCAACGTTTCTCTGCCCACCTTATCCCGCTGTCTCTCCAGCCGTCCTCATTGCCCCTAGAGTCATGTAGCCTGACCAGTCCCCCATGAATTCCTTGCTTTCATCCCCATTATCCTCATCCCAACTCACTGCACTCACCACCTCCTTAATCTCTCTCCTCTGAAATGATTAGGCCCCCGATAATTCCTTTATTAATACATCCCTGTCAACCCCCACTAATGCCTGGAGAATTATGACCTATTAGTTCCCCATCAAGCTCTCAATTACTATGATTTATCAGCCCCCATTAACTCAGCCCTCCAATTGATCCCTCATAGATCACACCATCAGTCCCCAGTAACCCTTCATTATCACACACTTGTGTTAATCCCTGAAGATCAGACATCAGTTCCCCATTCTCCCCTCACTGCCCACCTTCTCTCCCCAATGATCACACCCAACAGCTTACTATTACCCTGTCTTTGCTCACTTTGTTCCCATTAATTCCTCAGTGATCATGCCATGATCACCCACTAAAATCCTTTGATTACAACACCCCTTCAGCCTCTCATTCTCTCTTCTTTGATCACTGCCCCCATTAGTTCCTTGATCATGACCCTCCTTCCAATTACTATGCCCCACCACTCTTCATTAACCTGTTGAGTATCATGCCTCCATCAGTCCCTCAGGGATCACACTCCTACCTGCCCACTCTACCATCACCTCATTAACTAATGAACACATCCCCGCTGGCCCCCATGAACACTTCGACTAAAACAAGCCTATTAGCCCCAACTGATTCCCCAATAACACTCTCACCAGACCTCTATTACACCCACGCGGCCACCAAACCCCCACAGCCCTCTGGCTACACCCCCTGTCCCTCCTCCTCATTACTTCAAAGCCCAAATCCCCACTGGGACCACCAGATTCCTCTCAAGGCGGCTCTGCCGGTATCTGGACCCCTGCGCTCCCCGACCCCAGTCCACCCCACGAGTGATCCCCTTCTCCGAACAAACCTTGGGTCTGGCGCCTAACCGGTGTCAGCTGCCCAGACCACGCAGCTGCTGCGCTGAGGACGAACTTCCCTCCTTCCCTCGCTGGCGGGACAGCGCAGGCGTGCCTCAACAGTCTCGGCCCGGACCCAAGTCCTCCGTGCCCCAGGGCCTACCTTAAACTTTCGGAGTGGGGAGAAACCGGACGAAGGAGGCCAGTTCGCGAGCAGCCCGAGCCTCGGCGAGGGTGCAGACCGGTGAGAAATCGTAGGGTTTCAGTTTGTGTTCTTAGTTGATCCGAGTGTCTGTTGCGCATGCCTAAGGGCGACCGCAGCGTGGCCAGCCTGTCATCGTGGGACGCAGAAGCTCGCGCGGAGCCGGGACCCGGCCGGAACACACCACATGAGTTCCGTCATTTCGCGCCGACGTAGCGGGTCTGGCGAACTGCCGTTCCCAGCATGCAACGGGCGCGAGCGAAGTCGCGCATGGAGCGGCCGAAATGTCGCGAGGCACGAGAACTGACTTTGTTCTTTTGTTCCAAGGCGAAAATCGAAGTACTCTCCGCCCCTCCCTTCTGAGACAATGGCATTCTTTGAGCCTGCGGACTACATTTCCCAAGATACAACGAGCACGCCGACAGCTATTCATTTTTCGAGCGCAGCAAAGGGCGATTATACCGCTGGGGTCGCGAACGAGTGAGGAAGGAAAGTGCATTAAGTGCGCGAGCGCGCTGAAGCTGCTCAGCAGCAATTTCAAATCTCATTTCCGCTAGTTGATAGTGCCTTCTGGCTGTTACCATCTCAGAACTTTGGTTTCTCCATCTGTAAAATGGGAATAATAAATAGTACAGACTCTGCAGAGTTATTAGGATTAAATAGGAGTAGTTAAGCACACTGTAATTATGTGTTCTTCAAACATTTTTAACTCGGACCTAGAAAAAAAAGACTGCATCGCGACCCAGTGCACAAGCAAATACAGTAATGGAAACATTTAGTATAGCGTTTACCATGTGCCAGGCACTCTTTTGAGTGCTCTCAGGGATGTGCTGGTAAATGGTTAACAATTAGCTCTTTAGGTGGAGAGGGAGAGGAAGCCCTGATTTCTAACATTTATCAGTTTCCATGGTTTGCATACTATCATCTTGTCACATTTCAACTTACCAACGTGTAGTCACGGAACACAGAGTTTGAAAGAGATGCAGTAGTGCACCATTGTGTGTTATTTCTACCATACAGTTAAAATTAGGGGTAAATGACCTCAGGAGCACAGAAATAATGAAATGTAGTAAAATAATAACTAGAAAGTGATAAGTTTTGAGTATCACCTTTTAAAATCGAATTTATTTAATTGTAAGTCTATGCCATTTTATTTTTAATAATAGCTGTGTTTAACAACCAGTTTGCAAAATTTCTGAAAATTGACCCAGCAGCTCTGCAAACGTATACATACATTTAGGCTACAGCTCATAACTGAACCCTTTCCTTTAACTCATTTTAATGCTTGCAACCATCATATGAGGTGATTACTGTAATTATCACAGTTTATATGAGGAAAAGGAGACAAAGGAGGACACATATATATATATACATAATTATATTAGATATATAAACATGATATAGAAATATATAGTGATGTATATTATTGACTAGTATATAAATTATATATTAGTAAGCAAATATAAGTATAAATATGCCATTATATGTAAATGTAAGAAAAAATATATATTTAAGCATTTTGTATAGTGTATATATAAAGTATACAAATCATGTAAATGTATGTGCTGATATATATGTAAATCTGCTAGTATCTATATACATCTACTTACTAAAGTAATTGTACTAAATGTAAATATACTATTAAGAGTATAAATATAGAATGTTGTGTCAGGTGGTGATAAAAGCTGTGAAGAATAATAAAGTAGGGTGAAAGGAATGGAGAGTAAGCCAGGTCGAATTGCTGTTGTAGACAGCGCGGTCAGGGAAGGCTTTCTGAGGAGCTGAAGGGGAGCACACCCTAGGAGTATTTGGAGGAAGAGCATTCCAGGCAGAGGGAACACCAAGTGCAAAGACCCTGAAGCGGGAACAAGCTTGGCGAGTAGTCAAAGAACTGAACAATCGATTCATCACTCCTTAGAAATGTGAGCTTCGCTAGGCAGGGGTTTCTGTTGTTTTGTTCACTGCTGCCTCCCAGGCGCCTAGAATAGGGGCCCGGCCCACGGTTGGTGTTCCGGGGATGTTTGCTGAATTCACCCTTTTGTTGCTTTTTTCCTTCACTCTCTCCTTAGCGGTGTGCTTTGCGTTTCTGCTGGACCCTGGGAGGAGGCGTGGACCGACGAGCAGAGACGCGGAAAGCACCTCCTGGAGAGCCAGGGAGGAAGCCAGAGCTTGTCAGCGGAGTTCAAGGGCGTTGCGGGGGGCGGTGGGAACATGGCTCCCCTGCGGAGGTGAGCAAGTGTGAGAAAGCAAGGATTCAAGCCACCAGGCCGCTGCCCTACGGAGAGGAGGGGGTGCCAGGGTATGGGGGCCCGTGTTCATCCTGTGGGACGCTTCCCACGTCCTGTTTTCTTGCCTCTCCCAAAGAGGATGTTTAATTTTTCGCAAAGAAACTTGCTTCCTCCAGCAGGGCCAGGGGATTGGGGGACAGCCGCCAGGCTCTGAACTCCCCAGGCTCTTCCCGAAGTAGAGTGTCGACCTGCAGCTCCCACCCGGCACCCCACTGAGTGTAAAGGTGTCCTCCCTTCAGCCTCCTGAAGAGGTCAAGGATAGGGGAGCTGCCAGGCCCGCTCTGTGCCGAAGGGCATCTTACCACGTGAAGGAAAGGGAGAGCCGGAGGTGGTCCAGGCGCGGGGGATCAGACACTGACTCAGAAGGCCTTGCAATCTGGGGCTACTTTGAGGGACGGAAGAGTGATCCGTGGGGAGCCTGCATGAAAGGAGAGATTAGAATCCTAAATGCAGCCCAGTGGGGGGCTGCTTTCACTGGCAGGGAAGATTTCATTAATTCCTTCCACAAATACGGTTCTTTAAAAAAGTTTTTTTAAAATTTTTATTTATTTTTTGGGGGGTAATTAGATTATTTATTTATTTAACTTTATTTATTTATGTATTTATTTTACAATAACGTATTTTTTAAACTGAAGTATAGTTGATGTACAATAGTATATGTTACAGATATACAATATAGTGATTTACAGTTTTTAAAGGTTAGGGTATAGTTATTAAAAAATAGTGGCTCTATTCCCCATGTTGTACAGTACATCCTTGTAGCTTACTTTATACCTGCTAGTTTGTACCGCTTAATCCTCCACCTCCATCTTGCCCCTCCCCCTTCCTTTTCCCCACTGGTAACCACTAGTTCCTTCTCTACATCTGTGAGTCTGTTTCTTCTCTGTTATATTCACTAGTTTGTTGTATTTTTTTAGATTCCACATGTAAGTGATATCTTACAGTTTTTGTCTTTCTCTGTCTGACTCATTTAACTTAGCATAATGCCCTCCAAGTCCATCCATGCTGTACACCAGAAACTAATAAAACATTTAAAATCAGCTGTACTTCAGTTAAAAAGCAAGCAAGCAAACAAACAACCCATTTAAAATATGGGCAGAGGAACTGAAAAAACATTTTTCCAAAAGAGGAAATGCAGATGTCCAACAGGAGCATCAAAAGCTGCTCAGCATCACCAACATCAGGGAAATGCAAATCCAAATCACAATTAGATATCACCTCACACCTGTCAGAATGGCCATCATCAAGCAGAACACAAATAACAAATGTTGGCAAGGATGTGGAGAAAAGGGAACCCCCTGTACACTGTTGGTGGGAATGTAAACGGGTGCAGCCACCATGGAAAACAATATGGAGATTCCTCAAAAACCCAAAAACCGAACCACCACATGGCCCAGAAATTCCACTCCCGGGCATACACCCAAGAAAAACAAAAACATTAATTCAAAAAGATACACACACCCCGCTATTAACAGCAGCATTGTTGACAATCACCAAGACATGGAAGCATCCCAAGTGCACATCAATAGATGCATGGATAAAGATGTAGCATATATATGAAATGGAATACAACTCACCCACAAAAAAGGATATGTTGCCATTTGTGGCGCTTCATTCACTGTTTTTTTTCCACTTCAAAAACCAGAATTTTATAAGTGGCATAAACATTTCCATTACATCAAAAACAACCAAATACCTAGAAATAAACCTAACCAAGAAGGTTACTTATACTCTGAAAACTATAAAACACAGATGAAGGAAATTGAAGGTGATACAAAGAAATGGAAAGATACCTTATGTTCTTGGATTGAAAGAATTAACATTGTCAAAATGGCTATACTACCCAAAGTAATCTACAGATCCAAAGCAACCCCTGTCAAAATGCCCATGACATTTTTCACAGAACTAGAACAAACAATTCCAAAATGTATATGGAACCACAAAAGACCCCGAACTGCCAAAGCAATCCTTTGTAGGTCTTTTATTCTCTTCTTTTTGTCCTCTTTTCTTGTGATTTGATGACAAGAGAAGTTCCTTTAACATTTGTTGTAAAGCTGGTTTGGTGGTGCTGAAATCTTTTAGCTTTTGTTTATTTGTGAAGCTTTTGATTTCTCCACCAAATCTGAACGAGAGCCTTGCTTGATAGAGTATTCTTGGCTGTAAGTTTCCCCCTTGCATCACTTTAAATATATTATGCCATTCCCTTCTGGCCTCTGGAGTTTCTGCTGAAAAGTCAGCTGATAACCTTATGGGAGTTCCCTGATATGTTATTTGTTGCTTTTCTCTTGCTGATTTTAGTATTTTCTCCGTATCCTTAATTGTTGTCAATTTGATTACTGTGTGCCTTGGTGTGTTCCTCTTTGGGTCGATCCTGTGCAGAACTGTTTCCACTTCCTGGACCTGGGTGACTGTTTACTTTCTCAAGTTGGGGAAGTTTTCAGTTATCTCTTCAAAAATTTTCTCAGATCCTTTCTCTCTCTTTTCTCTTTCTGGGACCCCATGTTGTCCCAGAGTTCTCTTAAACTATCCTTATCTCTTTTTTTTTTTTTTTTAAAGACGTTTATATTTTATTTTAAGGGCATTTCTAAAAAGTATTCTGTTCCATCTAGAAAATTAGCACCCCAAATCCTTTTTATTTTAAAATTGTATATTGTTATTTCAAAAGTAATTGTTAACTTCAAACAAGTCCAGACTTCTATAACGTAAAACACGAGAGACGGCCCCTCATGCCTCCTGAATTTCTTCTTCGCAAGGATGTTTACATATTCTGTCAGGGCTTTCTGTACATCCCTGCAACGTGTACATCACATACACAGTTCACCTTTAAGTAAAAGATAAACTATTCCCATTTCTGTTCATTCTTTTTTTCTTTTCTCTGTTCTGCAGTAGTGATTTCCACTAATCTGTCTTCTAGCTGACTGATCCGTTCTTCTGCCTCATTTAGTCTATTCTTGGTTCCATCTAGTGTGTTAGTCATTTCAGTAATTTTATTCTTCAACTCTGTTTGGGTATTCTTTATATTTTCCAACTCTTTGCTAAAAACTCTGCTCTGTGCACCTATACTCCTCTTGAGTTCTCTGAACATCTTTACCATCATTACTTTAAACTCTTTCTCAGATGAATTGCCTGTCTCCTCATCATTTATTTCTTCTTCTGGGACTTTATCTTGTGCCTTGGCCTGGGAGATATTCCTCTGCTGCCTCATGTTGTCTGTCTTTCTATTTGTATTTTTAGGTAGTTTAGTTACGTTTCTCGACCTTGGAGAAGTGGCCCTCAGTGGGAGATGTCCTATGCGTTCCAGCAGTGCACTCCTCTCTTGTCACCCAAGGGCCAGGGTCCAGCCGGTCCCAGTGTAGAGTCTGGCCTGTTTGTGGCTTCCTTCCACAGGCTTTGGGATTGTTGTTTTCTTATTTCTGGTATCTGCCCCCTGGTGGCTTATGCAGGTCTCCTGGTGGCTGCCCACTGCGGAGTGAAGCTTGGTCCTGGTCCTCTGGTGGGTAGGTCCGTGTCTGGAGGAGTTTGTGGCTCAGGAAGTCTGCTGATGGGTGGGGCTATGTTCCCACCCAGTATGTTGTTTGGCCTCAGGCTTCCCAGCGCTTAAGCCTACAGGCTGTTGGGTGGGGCTAGGTCTTGGTGCTAATGATCCAGTCAAGATGCCAGCCTTCAGGAAAGCTCATGTGGATGAACACCCTCAGATTGTCTGCCACCAGCTTTTATGTCCCCTGGGTGAGCCGCAGCCTTCCCCTACCACCCCAGGAGACCTTCCAAAACCAGCAGGCAGGCCTGGCCCAGGTTCCTATGAAATCACTGCCTCTGCCCTTGGACCCGGGGCACGCCAGATTCTGTGTTCGTTTCCCTAAAGAATGAAGTCTCTGTCCCATGGGGCTCCTGGAGTCAGTTAAGCCCCGCTGGCCTTCAAAACCAGATGTCCTGGGGTCTCCTCCTCCTCCCATTGCCAGAACCCCAAGCTGGGGAGCCTGACGTGGGGCTCAGAACTCTCACTCCTGTGGGAGGGCCTCCACGATTTAATTATTCTTCAGCTTGTGGGTGGCCTACCCAGCAGGTAATGTGACCCGATTATATCGCGAGCATGCCCCTCCTACCGTCCTGCTGTGGTTCCCTCTTTATGTTTCCAGCTGAAGAAGATCTTTTTTGCTAGGTTTCAGTCTTTTTTTTTTTCTTGATGGCTGTTTAGCAGTCAGTTGTAGTTTTGTTGTAGTCATGAGAATAGGCGAGCTCGTGGTCCTACCACTCTGCCATCTTGATTGGAAATCCTCTATTTATTTATTTTTAGTGGAGGTACTGGAGATTGAGCCTAGGCCCTCATGCGTGCTAAGCATGTGCTCTACCACTGAGCTACACCCTCCCCACCCCAAATACATTCTTGAGCTATTACTGAATGCCAAGCGTTGTTCTTAGCGCTTTACCTGTATTAATTCATTCATTCTTCCCAAGGGCCCTGAGTTAGGCAGTAGTCCGCCCGCCCGAGGGAAGCTGAGACAGTGAGGGATTTCCAAACTCGCTCCTGGCCGCAGGGCTCCTAAGTGGCAGGGCTGGGAAAGCTCGCGCTGTGAACGGCTCTGCTCTGAGGCTCCCTCCCCTGAAGGCTGCTGAGCACTGACCTGTTTTAATGAAAAGCAGGAGTCTGCTTAGAAGAACTGACAACCTAAGCTGACTTTTAACAGACTCGATAGTAATCCCAAAGGTCACACGAGGGATTGCTTTACTGAACCAACAAAAGCTTTAAATGACCCGGAGAAAGGGCCCTACTTTGATGAACTAACAAAGCAGTCTTATTCCTGGCACAGCCTCAAGGCCTCTGTCAAGCTTAAAGACATCTGTTCCTTCTAAGCAGGCTGCCTCTGCAGCCAGATTTCACTTTCCCTTTGTTTTTCCTTCTACCAGCATATGTTGAACACCTGCTATTTGCAATGCCCTGAAACTTAGCTGAGTTCTGGGGAGCGGAGCTGGATGAAGGTTCGTCCCACCTCTAGAAGAGTTCATTTGGCAGAAATAAAAATAATAATAATGAGCATATGACACCTGATGAGTGGCATTTATTGAGCACCCGCTGTGTGCCAGGTGGCCCTGGGCTTGGTCAGAGTTGGAGGGTCTTGGGTGGCCCTGGGAGGGGAGGAAAATGATCAAAGCAGGCAGCTGCTGCTGGGAGGTGGGTGCATTTGTTTTTGGGGGGTGCACTAGTTCTTTGGATGGGACACTTCAAACTTTTCTTGAAATCTAGACACCTGCCTAGATCCCCCCTCCTTCTTCCTTAGCCATTTGGATCAAGGTCTCTGCTGGCAGGTGTCTCTTTCCCTGGCCGGCCTGGAGCACAGATGTGTAATGTTCATGTGTGAACACCCTAAGTGTATCTCATCTGCCTGTACCTGTTCTCAGCCACAACGACATGTATGTGAGCCCTACGTGTGTCTGACTATGTAACATGCCTGGCTGTGTCTTGTGTCTACGGCTTTCTTTCCAACTCGTGTGTTTCCTCTTGGGTGGCTGTGTGTTGGTCCCGTCTGCTTGTGTTTATCTGTCTCCCCGCTGTGTGTGTGTCTCCAGTGTCTGTGTGTCTTTCTTTGCCACCACGTTTGAGTCTCTCCTTGGTGAGCGGCTGGAATTACGTGTGCCCTAGGGGTATTTCTTTTGGTGCCATTGTATGTGTACTATCTGGTTCCTGTATTTCCTCTTCATGCAGCTTTAGGGTTATTTTCTGGATTTCCTCTTTGTCATGGTAGTAAGTATACTCTCCGCATCCCTGCTTTTCCAGTTCATGCACCTGCGCATGCGTTCCGTGGGCACTTCTCCTCTGACTTGACTTGTGAATAGCTGTGCCTGTCCCCGGCTGTGTGCACCTGTCTGCGTGAAAGCATTTGTGCTTGTGTCTGTGACCGTGGCTTCTCCGTCTGTACAGTCGTCTCTGTCTGTGACCAGCACTGTCTGTGGTCACCAGTCCACACACAAGTTCACATGCACAGAGGTGTCATTCTAGAGGCTGAGTCCGGACATTGACCTCCAGGGCTGCCTGAACTGTGTGTGTGTGTGCAGGAGACACTGGGCCTGTGTATGATGTTGTTAGCTGTGTGGAATCATATTTGTCTGTGTGGGTGTGAGTCTGTGTGTGATTTGCCTGTTGCGGTTCTCCTTCGTGTGGCTGTGAGTCCACGGGCAATGAGTCTGTGGTGGCTGTGAAACGGTGTGAGTGCATCCCTGTATCTGTCAGTGATCGCTGGGTGCGTCTGGGTGATGATACCCGTGAGACTAAGTCACTCTTTGTGGCTGTCTGTGGCTGTCCCATGACCTGGGTTCTCCGCGTGCGGTCTGAGTGTGTTCACACCCGTCAGCCTGTATTCTCTGTGCATGGCTGTGAGTCTGAATGAGAGTTGGTACCTCTGTGGGTAATGTTGAGTTCACCTCCGTCTCTAAGCTCCTGGATGGGGCTGTGATCCCTGAGTGTGTGGGAGTTCTCCTGCTGTGGGGAAGTAACCGCCCCATCCCTTGCCCTCCTCCAGCTGCAGGGGGGCGGGTGGTGGTGGGAGCCTCTGGGCTAGCTTTGAAGCCCCAGCCAGCCCCTGGCCTTTCCGGGAATTCTGTGCTCCCGGTCGGGGGTGGGCAGGTGGGTGGAGAGGCCCAGACAGAGGCCTCTTGTCCACCTGGCCCTCAAGCAGCCCAGACCCCATGTCCACCCGGCCTGACTTCCTGCAAGAGACACATGCCTTGCCTGAGATAGACATGCCTGTCACATGTCTGAATGGAGTCGACAGACCCCTATATAAGAGAGACAGCCAGCCAGCCAGCCAGTGGGGCTCCTCAGTGAGGGTGTGGATGGGCTCCACCCAACGCCTGGGCTGGGGTCCAGGACTTCAGGGTGTGCCTAATTTGCAGGCAATGTGTATGCACACTCTCCACCCAACTACAAATGCCCTCCCTGCCTCCCTCTGGGGACCTCCAAGGTCTAGGGTCCTGTCTCAGCTGGGCCTGGCCGTGTCTATCCCTGTACCTGTCCCACTGCTGTCCCCAGGTCTGTCTGCTCCTCCTCTGCCTGGATCTGACTTTCTTTGCCTGTTACCATCGGCCCCTCCATGGGTCTCTCTGCCTCAACCACTCCCTCTATCCCCTTGGCTCTCTGGGCCTGTGTGTCTGTTCCTAACCTCTGTTTGGGGATGTGTCTGGCTGTGTCCACCTGTCCATCTGCCAGTGTGTCTCCTGTCTATTACTGGGCCTGACCGCCTGCTGCATTCATCCAGGTGCTCATGGGAGCCCCTCCGTGCCCACTGTTTCTGAGTCTGTACATCTCTTTCTCCCCCGACTGCCCCTCTGCCTGTCTACCGCTCCCCGTCTTTGTCTCCTCTTCGTCTGCCTGCCTGTTTCTATTCGTGGTGGGGTCTCTCACTATCTGTCTCTCTTTTCTGCCGCTTCCCGCCATCCACCCCATCTCGCTGTGTGTCTGACCCTGAGTCAGTTCCGTATGTCTGTCCGTTCCTCTCTCTAGGTGTGGATCTACACCCTCGATATTTCAGTCCATCTCCCCCAGTGGGTCCAAATGAGGGGAGGCACCCTCCTCCCACCCTCCCCTTCCCCTGCCCAGAACCAGAAGAGGGAAAGTGAATTAAAGTTAAAACTTTACAGGAAAAAAAAAATCCTCGGGCCAAATGGGGCTCGGGCAGTGCTGATTAGCCACAGAGCAAGTCGGCACTGCTGATTGGTCACAGGGCGGGCGAAGGCAGGGGCTGGCTGAGCGCGAGCCGCGCCGGCGGTGGGGTCCCAGATCCCTAGTCTGAGTTGCTGCCGCTTCAGGAGCTGAGAGGAACAGGGAGGTGAGGAGAGGGCGCTGGTCATCGAGGGGGGCTCCTGAGACCCCTGAGGCACGAATGGGGATCCTGGGAGGGGACTCGGGGATTCCCCGGAGACATTTTTAGTACTAGTGCGAAATTGAATGGGAGGGGGAGTCCTTTTGGTACCCTGATCCCAGGAAGTGAATTCAGGAGTGGGTGGGAGTCTCCAGAGGGTGCTCCTGGCTGACGATGGGGCTCCTTGAGAGCCTTCCCTGACCCAGGAAGGGGATTCGTGTCTTGGGTAGGGGGGTTTCTGGAGGCAGTTTTAGCTATGATGGGGACCTCAAATGGGGGTTTCTGAGATAAGGCATTGCCTGGAAGTGAGTTCAGGGCCGGGGGTGGGGGGAGATTTCAGAGATACTCCATTCCAGAAGACAAGGGCTCCAGGCTGGCATGGGGATTGCAGGGACACCTCATCCCAAGAAACATCAGGCCCTGGGAAGGGGCTTTCGATGATTATCTCAGAGATGGCCCATCCTTACCAGGGGAAATGAGGGCTCTAGCCAGGTCTCTGAGACATTCCAAGTCCAGAAAGGATCTCAAGTCTCGCAGTGTCTCCAAAGTGACTTCTACTAAAATAGGAGTGTGGAAGGCTTTACAAGGGTCCTAGAAAATACCTCTCTCTAAGAGAGAAGGAGGATTAAATTCGGGCCCTTGGGTCACTTCTGTCCCTGGCAGACGGCTCAGTTTAGGGAATTGCCTTTGGCCTCCAGTGAGAATATTCAGAGCTGTGGCAGACAGCAGCCTGCCACGTCCCGGGGCTGGGGTCTCCAATCCCTCCCCCCAGCCCCAACCTCTTCAACAGGTTGCATCAGCTCTGGGCTCAGGCTCCCGGCCCAGGCGGGGAGGAGGGGGGGTAGGGGGCGTTAGGAGGGGTGGGGCGGCCAGGCCGACACGTGTCCCTGTAAGGAGTGAGAGGCCCGACCACGCGGTGAGGGTGGAGGGAAGGAGGGGGTGCGCGGGGGAGCGGGGACGGAAAGAGACGGACAGCAAGAGAGAGTGAGTCTGGGGTCTGGGAGGAGAGGTGATCCCAGCTCCAAATGGCCATCCCTTCTGCTGCGGGGTCAGTCTCTCTCTCTCTGTCTCTCTCTCACTGCCTTCTTTTTCTCTGTGTCTCTCTGAGTAACTGTTGGCGTCTCTCCCCCTCTGATTCCCTTCTCCCTCCCATCTCTGTTGACCTCTCCCACTTGTCGTCTCCCTTCTCTCCCTTTATCTCCCATCGCTGTCATCCCTCTGTTCCGGTTCCCCTCTCCTCATCTCTGTGTCTCTGTTTCTGTATCTGTCTGTCTCTCTTTGACCCCCGACCCCCTGCATCTCGCTCTCTCCACTTTCTAGGTCCCCTGCTCCATCTCTGACCGCTCTCCCCCCCACTTCTCTGCCCACAGGATGGAACTGCAGGATCCCAAGATGAATGGAGCCCTCCCTGGGGGTGCTGTGGAGTGAGTCGGGGACCCAAGGGGTTGAGGTCAGGGGTCAGGATTACCTTCTCATCAGCCTCAATTTCGCTGCCTTATCTAGCTACAGGCAGGAACGCGAGGGCTTCCTCCCCAGCCAGAGTCCTGCTCCTGGGAGGAAGCCGACCCAGTTCATGGATGTGAGTGACCCCACAGCTGCACCTTGCCCAGCTCAGCTCTTCCCCAGACTGCTCTCTCTTCCCGGTTTCTCCCTTTAGCTGTTTTGCCTTTGGTCGCTGCCCCACCCTCCCCATTCTTCTCCACTTCCAGCTGCTTCCCTCTTAAACCTCTTCTAGTTTTTCCCTTCCCAGCTCTCCCATTCCCAGCTTCTTCCCATCTTCAAGTCCTTTTCCTTCTTCTGATGGTCCCTCCTGGACTTCTCCCTGCCCCAGTCACTTCTTCCTAGTCTTTCCAAGACCCTGGCCCTGGTCTCCTTCCTTGGTCTCCTTACCTGGTTCCCCTCCCCCTGTGTGCCCGGGGCCTCGCTCCTTACCCGCAGTTCGAGGGGAAGACATCGTTCGGAATGTCAGTGTTCAACCTCAGCAACGCCATCATGGGCAGCGGCATCCTGGGGCTGGCCTATGCCATGGCCCACACGGGGGTCCTCTTCTTCTTGTGAGTCCTAGGCAGTCTGGGGTGGGGGAGGGGTGTCGTGGTGCAGGCGGGAGGCCAGGGGGCCAAGTGTGAGCTGTGCCATCTGCCACAGGGCCCTGCTGCTCTGCATCGCTCTTCTGTCTTCGTACTCCATCCATCTCCTGCTGACCTGTGCTGGTGTTGTAGGTGAGACCCAGAGCTCTACCCAGACCCCACACCACACTCAACTCTCTGGACTCCAGACCTTCAGACCTTATCTGGGCTCCCAGATTCCCACCCTTCAGCCCTCAGTCTGGTCATCAGACCCCATTGCTCAGAACCTCCCTACCCCCAGACCACTACACTCCATCTCTAAGCCCCACCCCTCATTCTCCTGGACACCTAACCACGGAAGCCAGCCCCACGACCCCAAGACCCCCTGCTCCTCAGCCCCCAGCTCCCCAGCTCCCACTGCCTCAGATCTCAGACTTTACTCCCACATGGCCTCAGTCCATCTCCTGCCTCCAAAACCCCTGCTACCCATATCCGGTCCCTGACCTTCTCCTTGGCCATAGATTCCACCTCCGAGATTCCAACCCCAAGCCCAACCCTAACTGCTTAACCCGCACCTCCACCTCCCAGCAATCAGACCCAAGTACCCTAAGCCCAAGCTCCCCAGCTCCCCAGCTCCCAGGCCCTCTGACCCACAATTCACCCTTGGCCTGGCCTCCTGGACCCACAACCCATTCTTTCCTGTTCTCCTCCCCACCAGGCATCCGAGCCTATGAACAGCTGGGCCAGAGGGCGCTGGGACCTGCGGGGAAGGTAGTGGTGGCCGCAGTCATCTGCCTGCACAATGTTGGGGGTGAGGACTCTATGAGATGGGGGTCAGCTTGGGGAAAGAGGGTGGGATGAGGTGGGCCTCCCCAGGCGGGGATGGGTGGGAGATGAGGGGAACCCTTCTGCTTACACCTGCCCCCACCTGCACCAGCCATGTCCAGTTACCTGTTCATCATCAAATCCGAACTCCCCCTGGTTATCGGCACTTTCCTGGACATGGACCCTGAGGGGTGAGTGTGCAACACCCCTTGGCTCTGGCCCACAGACCCCTGATTCTGCCTGTGAGGTCCAGCTGCTACCTTCAACTCTCCCAGGTCTTCTATTTGGAGACCTGTTGGGCAGGCCAGTTTGGTCAGACTGTGGTTCCTGTTCATTGTGATGCCAGCAGGATGTGTGACTGTTGCTTTGACTGTAGGAGTCCAGTCCACATGTTGCTTTTTGTGACTGTTCTGGCTGATTCCATCTGGTGGGCCGATTCCATGTGTCCCAGTGTCCTCTGATTTTGACCAGGGGGCTGTGCATAATCCAGGAGACCTAAACACTGGGGTTTGCTTCTGTGGCTGTTGTACTGGTAGATTCTCTGGGCCTCTGTATGACAGCTGACTACAGCTTTGTCCTGTATAGTGTGATTCCAACCATGTGTGTTTGACATTTGCTTACTCTGACTTTCTCTGTCCAGTGGATTTCTGTTTGATTCTGAGTCCATTAGGCCGGCTGCATCTGTCTAGCGAGAAGTGTTTGGTCACTGACTCCAACAGTGTCTGTGCACGTGTGTGTGCAGTGTACCATGGTGCCAGCTGTGTCTGTGATTCGTTCCAACTCTGTGTGCCTGTAGACTTGAACTCTGTGTTTAATTTGCTGACCATTGTTCTGGCAAATTCTTTCTGGCTGTTTGTGTGTGATCCTCCAACTGTGACTGTGTACGTCCTCTGTATTATGGTTCTAACCATGTGCGTTTGACTGTTGTTTTGAGTTTGCATCCAGCTGACTGTGTGTTTGATTCTGGATCCATCTGTTAGCTGAATCTGGTTAGTGGGTTGTACATGATAGCTGAGTCTGTGTATCCTGTTAGATTTTTGGTTTGAACCTGAAACCATCCAGGTAGCTGACAGTCTACATGACTAGGTGTGTCTGATTGTTATAGTTAGTTCCCACTGTGCTCTGTTGGTTTATGTCTGTGTAACTGTGGAGAAGGTAGAAAGAGAATATGTGGATGCTTGGAACATAGGAAGCACTCTTCACAATTCTTTTGAATAAATAAGCAGTTATTTGGCCAATTCTGTCTCAACAGACTCTCCTGCCTGGGCACCTCCCCCCAATATCTGTCCAGATCCAGCTTTTTCTATGAGCTGGGTTCCAAGAGTGTGGTCAGCTGGCTGATTCTGTCTCTATTTCCATCTTTGACTCTGGCCAAATCAGCCCAGCAACTTTCAAGGCATCAACAAACCTTGAGCTGTTCATACAACCACACGTGTGTGTTTCTGACTTTTTGTCCGACTCTGCATCGTTGCCTGCTGACCAGATCATCCGACTGCCGTTCTACCTGTCAGACAAACCAGGGTCATGACTCACTCTGTCTGGCACCTTGTGTTGGACTATGTGAGTCTGGCTGATTTGGGGTTTTGTTTGCCCATCTGGCTGTATGTCTTCTTGAGAGACTGACTGATGGCACGGTTTTGTCCAGCTGTGCATGCATCCTCAGCTCTATCCCTCTGACAGTGTGTGACTGGCAGTCTGATAATTTGTCTGGCTGTTTCTGTCAATCCTTTTGTGCTGTTTGTCACTGTAACCCCCTGGATGACCCCTCACAGCTGAGGTGTCAGCTCATCTCTCCTGACTGCGTGCAGAGAAATCTCTCTGTCCGGCTGTCTTCTCTGCATGCCTGCCTGAGTTCTTTTTGGTAAGCAGCTAGTCACTATGTCTGCCTGTCTCCTTAGGGACTGGTACTTGAAGGGAAACCTCCTCATCATCATTGTCAGTGTGCTCATCATCCTGCCACTGGCCCTCATGAGACACTTGGGTAAGGGGCTTCCTGTGTTGATCATTAGATGGTAGAATCAGGGAAGGGGAACAAGATCCAAAGAATAGGAGCCATTTTTCAAGGATAGTGGAATACCAGGGGAGAGATGGTTTGATGTGGATTTTAACCGATGAATAGGAGTTTGCTATAGAGGGGGTGGGCTGGTCCAGGCAGAAGTTAAGTTTGTGCAAAGTGTGGCAAAATTAGGGAGAGGGGGCTTTGAAGGCCAGACTTGGGGGTTGATATTTGCTGTAGGAGGAGTCCCTTGATTTCTGAGGCTCCATATATTACCCCTTGTAGGCTACCTGGGGTATACCAGTGGTCTCTCTCTGACTTGTATGCTGTTTTTCCTCATTTCGGTGAGTCTGAGGGAGAAGGACATGAAAAAGTGGGGAGAGAGTTTGGGACATTGGGACATACACAGCATTCCTCGTGACCTCACTTCCCCACCCTCCCTCCCCCAAGGTCATCTATAAGAAGTTCCAGCTTGGCTGTGCTATGGGCCGCAATGAGACAGCAGCGGAGAACAAGAGTGCCCCAAGCCTTCTCACCCAGGGGCTCAACACGAGCTGCGAGGCCCAGATGTTCACAGCTGACTCACAGGTGGGTGTGCAGGCAGATGTCGATGCCTTGCGCTGCACTCCAGTCCTCTGGTTCTGTCACACGCTGCACTCTGCTCAGAGTGGAGCCAGGGATCGGACATCGGGGGCTTCCAGGTGTCTGATAGGGAGGGCAATGATGGGGCCAGGGGAATGAGGAGGAGAGGATGAAACCCTGTAGGCTCTGATCTCTTGTACTTGGGCCATTCCCCCAGATGTTCTACACAGTGCCCATTATGGCTTTTGCCTTCGTCTGCCACCCAGAGGTGCTGCCCATCTACACAGAACTCTACCGGTGAGTGGGAGTGCATGACAGGGCAGCAGGTGGGGTGATAGTCATAATGTCTGAGAATCCTTACAGCAGTCCTGGTACTGCAGCTTTTTTTTTTTTTTTAATTGAAGTACAGTCAGTTACAATGTGTCAATTTCTGGTGTACAGCACAATGTCCCAGTCATGCATATACATACTTATATTCGTTTTCACATTCTTTTTCATTAAAGGTTACTACAAGATATTGCATATAACTCCTTGTGCTATACAGAAGAAATTTGTTCCTTATCTATTTTTATATATGCTGGTACTGTAGCTTGATTGTGTCTAGATTGTGCCAAGGGAAGGGCTTAAGGTGGCCAGGAAACCTTGAGGGATGTAGGGCAGTGACTGTTTACTACTTGGGGCTTGAGTATTCTACTCTTTTATCATCCAGTACAAGTGCGAATGGGCAGAGTGGGGAGGCAGAGATGATCAAGTGGAGGGGTGGCATGCGTGGATGGGGATGGGGAGACGGGGATGGTCAGATGGAGTAAGGTATGGATGGACAAAGAGGGGGCTGGGATGATATGATAGAGGGATGTGTAGATGATCAGTCAAGGGGATGGTGTGGATGATCGGATGGAAGGGAGAGGCAGTGGCAGTCAAATGGAAGGGAGAGGAAGAGATGGTCAGACAGAGAGGCAAAGATGGTCATATGGGATGAAATATAGTTGGACAGAGAGGGGAGGCTTGGCTATTCACACAGGGGAGGCAGAGATGGGTCTCTCAGTGTGTACTAGCTGAGCGTCAGCTCTGGGAGGAGGGGACTCTGGATGGTGGGGGCTGGTTTTGAGGGGCCTGGACCAAGTCCAGGGGTCAGGGCATGACAGATCCATGACCTCTATACCTCAGGCCCTCCAAGCGCAGAATGCAGGCTGTGGCCAACGTGTCCATTGGGGCCATGTTCTGCATGTATGGGCTGACAGCGACCTTTGGATACCTCACCTTCTACAGTAAGTGGGGCGGGGGCCAGGGTTGGGTGGCAGCTGGGGTGGGGACTGGGCAGGAGCCTGAGAGCTTTCCTGCCATGCCCTCAGACCCATCAGTTTCCAAAGGGAGGGTACACATCACACATGTAGATTTTGTCACCATTTGTGTTATGTGCATGTGCACATGTGTGTTTCTGGGACACTGGTCCCAGTGCTCCGACTACATCCTGTATCCCACGTCCCATGTCTCGTGGCCCAGGCAGCGTGGAGGCGGAGATGCTGCACATGTACAGCCAGCAGGACCTGCTCATCCTCTGTGTGCGCCTAGCCGTGCTGCTCGCGGTGACTCTCACTGTGCCAGTTGTGCTGTTCCCTGTGCGTTGGCGGCGAGGGTGGGCCCATGGAAAGGAGGGACATGGATGGACGGGTAGAGGGCATAGGCATGGATGTTTGGATGGAGGGTGGAGATGGGAATGGATGGATGGCTGAATGAATTGAGGAGGCTGGGATGCACAGACAGGGAAGGCAGAGTTGTCAGATGGACAGAGAAGTCAAAAATAGATGGTCAAAATGGGGAGGTTATAGTTCAGTGGTAGAGTGCATGCCTAGCATGCACAAGGTCCTGGGTTCAATCCCTAGTACTTGCATTAAAAAAATAAGTAAATAAACCTAATTACCTCCCTCCACACAAAAAAAAGGTCAGACAGAAGGGGGATATAGATGGCAGAACAGTCAAGGGGAGAGGGTAGTCGGAGAGAAGAGGCCCAGATGTCTGGCTAGACAGAAGAGGGAGGGAGGGATGGTCAGGCAGATAGTAGAGGCATAGATAGATGGACATAGAGGATGAAGAAACAGGGATGGACAGAAAAAGGGTGAGGTGTAGGAGGGACATGGCTCTCAGGTGGAGAGGTGAGATGACAAGACAGAGGAAGGAGATGGAGATAGTCAGATGGAAAGAGAGGCAGCGATCTCAGGGTGGAAGGACAAGTGGGTGGTCAGATGGAAGAGGCAGAGATAGTTGGATGGAGGAGGAGGAAGAGATTTCAGACAGTGGGCAGAGGCATAGATGGATGATCAGACAGAGGGAAGAGTCATGGATTGTCAAAAGGGAGGCAGGATGCTCATTCAGAAGGTGGAGGCATAGATGGGTCGTCAGACAGCGTGGAGGTAAAGTCAGATGGAGGGGAAATCAGGGATCTCAGACAGAGGGTGGAGTCAGACAGATGACTACATGGAAGGGGAGGCAGCCCTTGAGCCCTGACCGTGTCCTACCCTACCCTGGTGACAGATCCGCCGGGCCCTGCAGCAGCTGCTCTTCCCAAGCAAGGCTTTCAGCTGGCCACGCCACGTGGCCATAGCCCTGATCCTGCTTGTCTTGGTCAATGTCCTTGTCATCTGCGTGCCGACCATCCGGGATATCTTTGGGGTTATCGGTCAGTACCCCCAGCTCCAGTCCTGGATCCCACCTAGTATGGACCTGGTACCCCAGACTTACATAGACTCTGTCCCTCCTGCTTGTCCTCCAGGCTCCACCTCAGCCCCCAGCCTCATTTTCATCCTTCCCAGCATCTTCTACCTCCGCATCATACCCTCTGATGTGGAGCCTCTCTACTCCTGGCCCAAGATCCAGGTGAGCATTCTAGGGGAAGACTGAGCCTCCTGAGGAGGGGACACTCCAGGATGGCTAGGGATTGAAGGAACATTTTCAAGAGAGGGCTGGGGGAAGAGGGAACATCTATCCAGGGAGGGGGCAGATGGTGTGAAAGAATGAAGCTGACTGTCTTAGCAAGGGGCTGAGCAGACAGAGCATCAGGAGGGTCTGAGGAGGCAGGACTATTCAAAAAGGGGCTGGCTTCAAGGAAGCCTTCAATAGACGGACAGAAGGAGCACTGTTAGAAGAGTGTTGGAACGTTTCCAAGGAGGATGGAGGAGAGTACTCCCTGAAGGCTTCTAGGAAGATGGAGGGAGGATTCACAGGAAGGGGCTGGTTTTAAGGAAGGAGAGGGAACAGAAAAGGAGGGTCAGGGTTGAATGGGGCTTGAGGTATATTTCTCTGGAGGAGCTCAGGTGTAGAGACCCAGTCAGCCCCATCTTTTCTCTCTCTCATCCACAGGCTCTGTGTTTTGGTGTCCTGGGTGTCCTCTTCATGGCGATCAGTCTAGGTTTCATGTTTGCCAACTGGGCCACGGGCCAGAGCCATGTATCGGGACATTGACCAAGCCCTGCTCCACCTGGGCCCCCATGCGCATGCACCTTTGCATGTGGAGGAAGATGGGGCCGCTCTCCTGGGTCCCTCCTGCCTGAGGTGTGGAGGTGGCTGGTTCCCATCAACATGGCTGTCGGAGGTAGGGGGCTGCAGAGGCTGCAGAGTGGTCCGCTTCCCTCCTCCCCAGGGATGCCGAGCTTGGATCATGGCCCAAACCCCAACCCCAACCCCATGGGAGGAGGGGGAGTCCAGGTCCTCGGGGAGCCCCTGCCCAGACCAGTCTTTTCTGCCTCTATTGGGCAGAAGCTGTTTGTCAGGATCACCCTAAAGGGGGAGAATAAAGATGCTGAATTGCAACTTTGGCCTCAGCCTTCTGATCTCTTTCTAGGACTTCTTAGGGGAGCCTCCCTACCTTCAGACAGGGGTGAACTGAAGCCCTAAGAGTAGGACTGTGCTGAACTCATCTGTTCACTCATTTCTCCACACTTCACTAACTTGCTACACAATTCAGATCGGTTCACTTGCTCACTCAGGAAACATCTATTGAGAGCCCACTGGCTGCCGGGCACTGTTCTACATGCTAGAGATACAGTAGTGGGTCAAGCAGACAACAGTCCCTGGAATTGGTAATGTTCTAGCATAAGAAAGGGCAAACTGGCCTTCAGACTGTATTTAGCCCCACTGCCTATTTTTGTAGATCCACCGAGCTAAGAATGGCTTGCACATTTCTCAATAACTGGAAAAAAAATCAAAAGAAGAATCATTTGTAGGGGAGGGTGTGGCTCAGTGGTAAAGCCCATGCTTAGCCTGCATGAGGTCCTGGGTTCAATCTCCAGTACTTCCATTTAAAAGAAATTAAAATAAACAAACAAATAAATAGACCCAATTACCTCCCCCCCAAAATTAAAAAAAGAATCATTTGTGACACTTGAACAACCATATGAAATTCCAATTTCAGTGTCTGCCAATAACATTTTATTAAAACACAGTCACACTCGTTCACTGACACCTTGTTGATGGTTCCTTAGTGCTACAACCGCAGAGCTGAGGAGTTGCGACACAGACCATCTGGCTCCCAAAGCCTAAGCTATTTATTATCTGGCCCTTTTCAGGAAAAAAAAAAAAAAATCGCTGATCCCTGATCTAGCAGAAGAGAGGAAAAGAGATAATCATTTCTGATAAAGATGAGCACTAGGAGGAAAATGAGTGATGTGAGTGTGACGCCGGAGGCAGTAAGGGGCCATTCAGGGAGACCTTACCAGGAGCTGGGTCCTTGATTGGCTGGAAAGAGCAAGTCTCGTGGTTATTTAGGCACAGTTCCAGGCAGAGGCAGCAGCAGCAGCAAGTGCAGAGGCCTGAGGTAGGAAGAAGCACGGCAGGTCCAAAGGAAGAGCAAGGAGGAGCCAGGGTGGCCATTTTGCTCTCCCACCAGCCAATTGCACCACAGCCTTGCCAACAGCCTAAGTTATGAAACATGGACTTTTGCCTCCCTAATAAAATAAAATAGTAAAAGTGGTATTGCAAAGTTTTCAGATGTTTCAGACACATTCATTGGTCTTTTTTGGATCATTTTTATGCCTAGACAAGCCACTAGAGTTATATAACCTTTTTTCCTCTGCTCCATATTTAGAAATAGGGGCAGTTGACTAAAGTCGATCTGTTCTGTATGCTCCTTATTTCACTGTTGCTCCCTTAACTCGTTCCTTACTAACACCAAATTTAAACTCAACAGGCTTGTTTTTGATTTTTTTATTTTTTTGTGGGGGGAGGTAATTAAGTTTATTTATTTACTTATGTATTTATTTATTTAATGGAGGTACTGGGGATTGAACCCAGAACCCCGTGCATGCTAGACATGCACTCTACCACTGAGCTATACCCTCCCACTACGTTTGCTTTTTGATAATAATGCTAACTTGAAATTCCAGAGCCTGACCTTAAAAATGCAAATCTTCATCTTGAACACCACCCAAAGATATCATCCCCTCAATAGGGTCTCCTGCAGAGCAAAACTTAAATTTTCATGAAGTCTAATTTATCTTTTTTTTTTTTAATGGATTGTGCTTTTGGGATCCTGTTTAAGAACTCTTCACAGTACCCAAGTTTTAAATGTTTGTTTTCCATTTAAAATCTATGACACATTTGAGTTAAATTTTGCATTAGGTATGAGGTTTAGGTCAATGTTCTTTTGGGGGAGCCTATGGATAGGCAATTGCTCCAGCAGCATTTCTTAAGAAGACAATCCTTGTTCCACTAAATTACTTTTGTAATTTTGGAAAAAAAATAATCAATTTGGGACTCTTTTGGAGTTTTCTATTTTGTTCCATGGATCTATGTGTTTATTTTCTCCCCAATATCACAGTTGTTTTTTGATTGAAGTATAATCAGTTTCCAATGTTGTGTCACTTTCCAGTGTCCAGCATAATGTTTCAGTCATACATATACATACATATATTCCTTCTCATATTCTTTTTCATTATAGGTTACTACAAGATACTGAATATAGTTCCCTGTGCTATACAGAAGAAACTTGTTTATCTGCTTTTTATATATAGTATTTAGTGTCTGCAAATCTCGAACTCCCAATTTGTCCCTTCCCACCCCCTTTACACCCTGGTAGTCATAAGTTTGTTTGTTGTCTGTGAGTCTGGTTCTGTTTTGTAAATAAGTTCATTTTGTCATTTTCTTTAGATTCCACATATGAGTGATATCATATGGCATTTTTCTTTCTCTTTCTGGCTTACTTCACTTAGAATGATGATCTCCAGGTCCATCCATGTTGCTGCAAATGGCATTATTTTATTTTTTATGGCTGAGTAGTATTCCATTGTGTACACATACCACAACTTCTTTATCCAGTCATCTGTCGATGGACATTTACAGTTTTGATTCCTATAGCTATATAATAATTATTAAAATTTGACAGAGTCAGTCCTCTCACTTGCTTCTTCTTTTTCAAAATTGTTTCCGGTATTCTAGTTCCTTTGATTTTCCATATAAATTTTAGAATAATTTTATCTGTACAATATTGCTGGGATTTTGATAAGAATTGCATTAAATCTGTATATCAAAGTGTGGAAAACTGACACCTTTACTATGTTGAGTCTTCTCTGTTTCTTTTCCTCAGTGTTTTGAAGTTTTCAGCATACAAGTTCTATACATGTTTTACTAGATTTATACCTAGGTATTTCATTTTCTTTGCAGCAAGTATAAATAGCATTGTTTTTCTAACCTCAGTTCCCATGTTTTCATTGCCCACTATTCCCACTATTAATCAATATTGATATCGACATGATGCCCAATGCAGTAGAAGGGATAAGTATTTTTAAATGATGGTAAACATTATATTTTTTCAGACTATGGGATTATCTACTTAGGAGGTTCAAGAAAATCAACAAAAAGTATCAGAATTAGAAAGAGAATTCAGTAGTTGGCATGGACACAAAATAAATATCCAAAAAGCAATTTTAACTCCTACATCTTGGCAATAATTAGATAGAAATTATAATGAGGGAAAATATCCCATTTATGACAACAATAAAATTGTAAAAAAAACACACGCTAAGAATAAACTGAACCAGAAATATACATGACTACAGTATCAACACTTATAAAACTGAACTCTAGAAAGAAAAATGGGAGTAAATTTGCAGAAGCATTTTATTCCTAGATGAGAAGACTTAATATTTTTACAGATGTCATTTCTGCAAATCTTTTTTATACAATTTCTATGTACTGCAATTTCCTACTTAATGCAATTTCTAAACAAAATCCAGGTGAGATTTTTCTTTGGATTATGACACATTGATTCTAAAGTTTGCCAGTGGAAAACTAAGTGGCAGCAAAATAAATATATGAAAATAGCCAAATTATTTTTAGTTTCATGCATCATTTGAAGTTTAGACAATTATCAAACATTTTATTCTTTTGAGAGAATACTCAGATGTACAAGCCTGAATCCTTTTTAAATTATAATTGACATAGAACATTAGTTTCAGGTGTACAACATAATGATTCAATGTTTGTTTATATTGTGAGATGATCACTACAGTCACCACACATATTTACACATCTTTTTCTTATGATGAGAACTTTTAAGATCAATTCTCCTAACAATGTTCAAATATGCAATACAGTATTGTTACCTAGAGTCACTATAGCATACATTACATCACTGGGATATTTATTTATTTATTTATTTATTTATTTATTTATAATGGAGGCACTGGGGATTGAACCCAGGATCTTGTGCATGCTAAACACGTACTCTACCACTAAGCTATTCCCCACCCCAGAGGATTTATTTATTTTATAACTAAGATTTTTTTGAAAACTAAAGAATAGGGTGGCTTTGCTCTAACAAATGCTGATATGTACTCAGTAAAGGGGCTGGAATAGTGTGTCCATATCCCTGTCCCCTGAACCTGTGACTATGTTGTTATATATGTTATAGGGGAATTAAAATTGCAGATGGAATTAAGGTTGCTAAGCTTTAGAATAGATTATTCTGGATTATCTGAGTGGGTCCAAAGTAATTACAAGGGCCTTTATAAGTAAAAGAAGGAAGCAGAAGGAGTCAAAGAGATGTGACAACAGAAGCAGGGTCAGAAAGTTGTTGAGTGTTAGCTTTGAGGAGTGAGGAAAAGGGGCCATGAGCCCAGGAATGTGGGCGCCTCTAGAAGCTGGGAAATGGTTTCTCCTCTGGAGACTCCAAGAAGGAAAATAGCCCTGGGAACATCTTGATTTTTAGTCTAGTGAAACTCGTTTTGGATTTCCGACCCACAGAGCTATAAGATAATAAATTTGTGTTGTTTTAAGCCACTAAGTATATGGTAATTTGTTATAACAGCAATAGAAAACTAATACACACAGAAATAGTCAATTAGTGAAACAAAACAGAAAGATGAGAAACAAGCTGACTTATACACAAAACTTTAGCATCCATTTCCAAACAGTGGGCAAAAGATGGATTGTAGAGTAAATGATAGTTTGACAAGTGTCCATCCATTTGGAAAACATAAGGATTAAAATTCTTACCTTTACCACATAAAATAATACATTCAAGAAAAATGAGAGGTTGAAATGTGAGATTTGAAGTCATAAAGAACTAGAAGAGTAGAAAACAAACTGGTTACCAGGGAGGAAAGGAGGGGAGGGATAGTAGGAATTTGAAATTAATAAATACACACTACTGTATATAAAATAGATAAACAGCAATGGCCTACTGTATAGCATGGAGAATTATATTCAATTTCTTGTAATAAGCTGTAATGGAAAAGAATCTGAAAAAATATGTATATATATGTATAACTGATTCACTTTGCTGCACACATGAAACTAACACTGTAAATCGACTACACTTCAATACAAAATAAGAATAAACAAAGGAACTAGAAGAAAATTTAGGAAAATAGTAGATGGTGTGGCATTTCTTGGCATTACACCAAGGTTAAGAGCAATAAATCTGATCTATTTAAGACATAAAAATTAAAATGTTATCCAAGTCAAAAGACATCACTGACAACCATTTGAAAGGGCAAATTTGAGGGAAAATGTTGAAATATGCTGTAGGGAAGGAAAAAAATATTTTCTTTCTACCATTCTAGGTTCTTGGCTGGGGTTCTGTAACAAAAGACAGATTAATAAGAGAAGAACAAACAGAAGTTTATTAATATGTGTATCTCATATACAGATGGGAGAGACTTAGGGGTGATAAGTCAAAGGGATGGCCAGAGCACAAATTTATATAGCAATTTGGGCTAAAACAAAGGAAAAAGGAGTTTTGGGCTTCTGATTGGGAGGCAAGGTACGGGAAGGTGACCAGGGCAAGTTTGGTAAACAAGGATAAGGTTTGTTATGCAGATTTAAGTCTGGGCTTTCTCCATTGATCAGAGTTTCTTGTGATTTAGAGTCATCCTTCTCTTCCGAGTACAGAGAGAGTGATAGTCTGACACTCTTACAAATGGAGATTTCCTTTATAAATGTAAATTTCCCTTACAAAACAGTAGCTTTTACTCTTTTTCCAGAGCTTCTCCTGTGTCTGCTGTTTCTCAGAATAATCAGCTTCAAGTAATCTTTATGCCAAAGAAGCATATTTGGTGGTTGCATATTCTGGTCTCCTACCACATGCAACAAATTAAAAGTAACTATCCTTTAATATATAACAAAGCTTTTGCAAATCAGTAAGAGAAGCTGGAGCGACTCAATAAAAAAAAAATGTGTTCAGGCAATGGCATTACTTCACAGTATAGCACAAAGGGATCAAGAAGTAGAAAGTCTGAAAGGAAAACAAAAATAAAGGAAATGGAGAATAGATCCCAGAATTTTCAGCGCTCATCTAATAGGAGTTCCAGGCAGAGAATAGAAAGATTGGAAAGAAGGCAATATGTGAAGAAATAATGTTCTAGAATTTTCTGAGCTAAAGAGAGACATGAATCTTCAAACTGAAATAAGACACTAAGTTCTGGACATGATTCAAACACACACACATATCCTAGAAATAAAATTTTTATGTTAAAGATAAAATCTTAAAGGATAAAGAGAAAATCTTGAGTAGTTCCAGAGTGAAAAGAGAGCAGAAAGAATACAATGGAGAAGATCTTCGAAGAGCTGATGAGAAATTACTTTGAACCTAGATTCCTAGATTTCTGTATATTTCAGAAAGTTCATCATACATGTACACTTTCTGAAAGGATGATAAGGGAGTGTGATCCAGCAAGAAGGGGAAAAATGGATTTAGGAGGAAGGATGGAGTTCCAACAAAGCAGTGGTGAGTGGAAGAACAGTAAAATTTAAAATCTAAATAAGTTTGATCATAAATTTTAAAAATTACAATCTTGATCTAAAATTTCAGGTAATATCAACAGGGAAGATGAGGGAAGGGACAGAAAAGAGAAGAGAAGTTTTTGTGATGTTTAAGGGATGGATATAGATGCTAATTAATGGTAGATTATAGAGTAATTAAGAGCACTCGATTTTAGAGTGCAAATTCTGGAGTCAGAAGGCATGGGTTCAAATTCCGGCTTCTCAATTTATTGGCTGTGTGGCCTTATATAAGTCACATAACCTTTCTGTGCCTGTCTACCCAACAGTAAACTGGGGATAACTAGGGTATCTAACTCATTGGATTGCTATGATGATTAAATGGGTTAGTATATTAGAAACAGTTGGAACAGCACCTGTCATGTGGTAAGTGCTGTATTTATTTTAGTTATTATTGCTGTTGTTAGTCATGATTTAAAATGTCTGCTAAAGTGCAAAGGCATATCTGCTTCTAGATGAAGACGGTGAACCAGCACTAGCTGTTGGCTTCCTTCCCCCAACCTAACCCTGCAGACTCCACAGAAGAGGTGAGAAGGGGACTGGACCTCAGAATAATTCCCAGCAATAAAACTCTTCATCTTTCTAATTGCATCTCTTTCTCTCCTCTGATTTTCTAGAAGGCTCATTACCTGTCCTGTAGACACCACAGAGCAGAAAAGTGGCAGGGCTGACCCAGTACCAGTCTGAAGTGGCCTGGTCACATCAAGGCATAGTGAGGTTGGAAAGCTCATCTAAAAAGTGCAATCAGAGATGAATGGATAAAGAAGCTGTGGTATATTTATGTAATGGAATCCTACTCAGCCATAAAAAAGAATGAAATAATGCCACTTGCAGCAACATGGATGGAACTGGAGATCATAATTCTAAATGAAGTAAGCCAGAAAGAGAAAGAAAAATGCCATATGATATCACTTATATGTAGAATCTAAAAAAAAAAAAAGACACAAATGAACTTATTTACAAAACAGAGACAGACTCAAGCATAGAACATAGACATAGACTCAGACATAGACAGACACAGAAAACAAATTTATGGTTGCCAGGGGCATGGTGGGTGGGAAGATATAAACTGGGAGTTTGAGATTTGCAGATACTAACTATTATATATAAAATAAACAACAAGGTCCTACTGTATGGCACAGGGAACTATATTCAATATCTTATAGTAAACTATAATGAAAAAGAATATGAGTGTATGTATGTTCATGTATGACTGAAACATTATATTGTATACCAGAAATTGACACAACATTGTAAACTGACTACACTTCAATAAAAAAATATATATATACCAAAAAAAGGAAGAAGAAATAAACAACAACAACAACAACAACAACAACAACAAAAAACCCATGAAATAAAAAACCAAAAACAACAAAAAAAGAAAAAGTGCGGTCAGGCTGGCTAGTAACTATCCATTCCTCCTAGCCCTCCCCTCCACCTGCTGGGCTAGGCAATTACAACAAATTGCATCTCCGATCCCTCTACCCTCCTCTACACAACCTCTAGACACAGTGAAATATAAGATTATGAAAGATAAGCAAAAATCATGTTGAAGATGTCCAGAGAGAAATAGCAGTTTACCTACAAAGGAAGAATAATTAAACTGACATCAGATCTCTCAAACACCACCATAGAGGCAAGGGGACAGTGGTGTCACATCTCCAAAGCGTTGAAAGAAAGGGCCTTTTCTAGGGTGGAATAAAGATAGTCTCAGGCAAGCAGGGTCTCAGAAGGTTTAAGACAGAAAAAAACACAAACATTAAAAGACGGGACAGCAGCACAATTAATAAATGATGAAGGAGAATTTGGGGGCACTTGCTCAATGAATCAAGACTAAGTTTTAACCATTCACTATTGGTATGACATTTAAGGTTTTTTTTTTCTCCCCAGGTGAGTATTATATTAAATTTTAAAATTCATTTTATTCTAATTCTGGTGATTGCTTTACTATGGACTTACCTGGATGTTTAGACAGCTACAAACTACCCAGAGAAAGGCAGAAATGGCAGTGGAGATAATTAAAGAATGGGAATATAACTATAAAAGAGTAACCAAAGGGGAAAATTGTCAGGGCAAATAGACACAAAATTGCATTTTCCCTGTTGTCAAAAGGGAAAGAGACTTCCGCTCCTTCACTTCTTTTCCCAAGCATTTCCTTGAGAAACCTAGGCTTTCTTCGTCCTCTTTGATATGTATGTACATATTTTAAAAAGCTAAATAAGCCTCTTGCCAGCCCTTAAACCCAGGAATGTCTTTCTTTAAGAGCCTTGGAGCCATCTCTTTGAAATGTGGATGGCAAGGAAGATAAGCACCTTGTCTCCCTGTTACCTGGGAGCTTAGCCTAGGCGCCTGGCTCCAGGCTGTAAGCACCTGCTAGTCATAGAGATAGTCGCTTAAGCTTTCCTCCGGATAAAGGCAATTAGCTCACACAGGTGGCTACTCCAACTAGCAGGTGAATTTAGGACTTGCCCGGGGGTGCTTAGCTCTCACCCTTGGATGCCACTGTAAAGCCAGGCCAATGAACTGCACACCTGGACTTTCTGGCCCCTCCCACCATTTCTGGATCGTATGAAACACTACACCTCAAAGTGTGGAATCTGGCTTCCCAACAGCTGCCCAAGGGGCCAGATGATGCAGTGTAGAAGCTGTGGGGGTGTTAATGCCTGTGGGGGTACATTTTGATCTATAAGAAGAGAAACAGAGTAAGCCAGGCAGTCACATTCTTCCTTCTTCCCTCTCATGCACTGTTCCAAGGATGGTTTCCCTGTGTAGTCTGTCTGGAGATATCCTATATGGTCCAAAGGCTGTTTCCTTGGGAACCTGAGCTAAAACAAGGGCAGTTAAACCCTTTAAGATGATGTTAAGTGTTGACTGTGGAGGACCTAGGTCTGGGCAGAGGAAAATTGTCCCAATAAGAAAATGGAAAATTTGAGGACTGGGGATAGAGGGAAGCAATATACACGCCCTTCACTTAAAACCAGTCTCCCCTAGGAGGTGAAGGAAGCATATATTTTTCAGAGCTAAGCAGTTCACTGCAAAAATCACCCAAACTGCCTTTTTATCCTCCAAAAATATCACCCTTAATCTATTCTACTTCTGGTTCTTCTATTGCTTCCCTCTATCCCCAAGCCTCAAATATAATGAGGGAGAGAAACACATTTGTAGAGAGGGGACCACTTCCAGCATGCCTGCTCCATGGGCAAAGCAAACAGGATACTCAGATGTCCTACCCACTTATGGAGAGTCTGAACCAGTGATACCTTGATTCATGCATTTTGTGAGTACAATATTCAGATAAAACCATAAACCACACAAAATGTTGTTTGAAGCATCATTGGTCTATTTCACAGACTCAAAAGCTGTGTTCCCATAGCACACGTGTCTCCCTAAGGGAGAATAAATCTTAATAGAGCCAACAGAGGAAAGTGAGCTGGACTAAATCCAAGCAATACTGGGGAGCCAGTGTAGTTTTCTCACTGTCACCCAGTCTTCTTTTTGCCTTGGTCCTCTACCAGCGCCTTCCTGATTTCTAAAGTCTAAAGTTCCCATCAAAAGTAGAAATGTTATGATGACTGTGGCTCCCATATAATTTCTTCTACAGTGTGGTTGATTGGCTGACTTTCAGTGCAAATAGCATTTGCCCCCAGCATTGCACCTCAAACTCTCTGTCTCTAATGGATGAGTAAATTTGCCCCCTTTTCCAGTTGCCTTAGGTGTGAACTGAAAAGTGGGTCTGGCCACCTCTCTGAGCCTCAAGCCCCCACCACACTCACAGGTTCTTGTGAGAAATAGAGGCAATAACAGACACATAAAATAAACCTAACAAAAGGGTGCGAACTGTGGATTCAATAAATTATAAAGCTTGATAGAAGACATAAAAAAGATCTTAAGGGAGGAGGGTAGAGCTCAAGTGGTAGAGCACATGCTTAGCATACATGAGGTCCTGGGTTCAATCCCCAGTGCCTCCTCTAAGAATAAATATAAATAAACCTAATTACCTCCCCTTACCAAAAATTTTTTTTTAAAAAATCTTAAAAATGGAGACATAGCCCAAGTTCTTAGATAGGAAGACTCCACAGCATAAAGATGTCATTACCGGCTCCCCCCTCAACTGATCTATGAATTCAATGAAATTCCAATCAGAATCCCAACAGAGACCTTTTTTTTTTTTTTTAAATCATGGAACTTGACAAGCAGATTCTAAAATGTATCTGGATGTGCAAAGGATGTAAAGAAAGACACAGAGGGAGGACTTGCCTTCTGGAAAGCCAGTCATATTGTGGAGCTATGGCACAGGGATCTGCAGATTAACCATGGGATGAGGAGAAAACCAGGACATTAAGTTGAGGTGGTCCTCAGAGCTGTGGGGACAAGTGGGCACATTCACGGTCTACTTCCTCCCTTATGATGAAGACAGGAACCCAGTCTCTCACCCTGTCAACTTTTCCCATGGAGTGCTGTACACAGTCAAGGCTTAATAAGTGCCTTGTGATAAACTGACTGACTTAGAAACTGTACCACCCTTCTACTTGCCTGTCCTTGCTGAGAGATCGCCTCTGTCTGATGCTTGACATCTCTCTGTTTAAATACCATTCCTTTAGCCAGGGATTTCAACCTTGGCACCACTGACATCTGGGGCTGGATAATTTTTTGTTGGCGTGGGCACTGTCCTTTGCATTAGAAGGTGTTTAGCAGCATTCTTGACCTCTACCCCACTAGATGCCAGTAACCTTCCCCCCATCAAGTCATGACAACCAAAAATGTTTTCGGACATTGTCCGTTGTCCCCTGGGGGACAAAATCCACACCCTCCTCTCCTATTGAGAATCACGGGGTTGAGCAGTTCCCCCACACCATGTTCTCTTTTATGATGCCACACTCTCCTTGTGGCTGACTTTGGAATGTTCACAAATATCCTAACTCTCTCTGCTCCCAGAGGACCGCACTCTCTCACCCCTTCGAAGGTCAGACTTGGCCATTTGATGAGGCATCTCGTGCTTAGCCACACTCTTTTCTCTCTGCCAGGTCACCCGTGTGGCTGCTCTGTTGTCCCTGGGTCCTGGCAGGAGGGTGTTGATAATGGGGACAAGCAGCATGAGTTAGAAATAAGCTCTGGTTGTCTGTCATTTCTGTATAACCCAATCTACTCTGAGCTGATATCCCTCCCCACCAAAAGGATGAAGTAACAGAAAAAAAAATGTATTGGTCTTTGCTCCTGATTCCTGACACAGAGCTCCTAAAACCTGTGTAATTTCCTATGCGATGAGAGCACCAGCAGCATCTTTTGTTCTAACGAGGTGACTCTGGGTGGTTCTTGAAATGGGGATTGGTCACTAAGAAGACCAAGCCATGGTTAGAAGCTTGGAATTTTCAGCCCCACCCCCATCCTCCAGAGAAAGGAGAGGGCTGGAAATGGAGTTAATCATTGATCGTGCTTATGTGAGGAAGCCTCCATAAAATCCTGATAGCATGGGGTTCTTGGAGCTTCCGGGTGGGTGCACACATCCATGCTGGCAGAGTGGGCACCCCAATGCCACTGGAACAGATGCTTTCGTGCCCCCCACCCTTCTGGACCTCAACCCAGGCATCTCTTCATCTGGCTGTTCATCTGTATCCTTTATCATATCCTTTATTATATGATCAACCAGTAAATGTAAGTAAGTGTTTCCCTAAGCTCTGTGAGCTATTCTAACAAATGACTGAATTTGAGAAGAGGGTCATGGGAACCTCTGGTTTCCAGCCGGTTGGTCAGAGGTACAGGTGACAACTTGGGACTATCAACTGGCAGCTGAGGTGGAAGAGGCAGTCTTATGAGACTGAACCCTTAACCTGTGGGGGTCTGTGCTAACTCCCATTAGTGTCAAGCTTGAACTGAATTGTACAACGCCCAGCTGGTGATGCAGAGAATTGCTTTGGTGTGGGGGGAAAAAACTCACACATCCTAGAATTCTTGTGAGTGTGGTAGGCGTGCGAGAGTAAAGGAGAGACAAAGGAGTGCTTTTCCCAGGCATCTGGGATGGCCCAGCTGTCCATACACCCCTCCTCTGGTCAGGCCTGGGCCAGACGAGCAGAAAGCTTCCAGGTCACCATCTTCCAGAGGACCCTGGCTCAGAGAGGACATCGCAAGGCTTCCCTGAATCTTCCCTGCAGGACTCGGAACAGCAAGTCACCTGGTGGACGCACACTGGGACCCTGGAGAAGGGCTTTCCAAACTGCAGGTTGTGACTCATGGTCAATAGACTATTTTATGGATCCCGAACAGGATTGTATGTTTTTAATGAATTAGAATGAAATAACAGCACATCCCAGAACAGAATAGAAGATATCAGAGGAATATCACGTGTGTAAGGGTCAGTATTATTTTGTGAAGCATTTGTTTTATTTACTTATTTATTAACTTTTTAAGAATCTTCTTTCTTTCTTTTTTTCCCTATAAAAAAAAAAATGGAGGTACTGGGGATAGAATCCAGGACCTCCTGCATGCTAAGCATATGCTCTACCACTGAGCTATTACCCTTCCCCTAGCATTTGTTTTAGAGTCACTTGCAAAATGTGTTCTTTACCATGGATCTTGGTGAATAAAGCTCAGAACTGTTTTCTTGTGATGGATGTACTGTTCTCTCTCACATGTCCTTGCATTTTCTCTGATTCTCTGCGAGGAATAGGGATTTGCTTTATAATTGTTTTTTTAAAATATTGAAAGAGAAACAAAACAGGGACTGGAAGGTTAAAAAAATCATTTTGGATCCTCATCAGAAGAGCACGTGCATCCACGTTGAGTCCCAGGCTTGGTGGGGGGAGGACCACATACAGGCTGACTTCTAGGGTCAGGCAAAACCATACTCACCCTAAAGCTCAAAATTTGGATCTGTCACATGGAGAAGGAGGAGGAGGAAGAGAAGAAGGAGGAGGAAGAGAAGGAAGGAAGGAAGGAAGGAAGGAAGGAAGGAAGGAAGGAAGGAAGGAAGGGAGGGAGGGAGGGAAGGAAGAAAGGAGCTCTAGCTACCCAAGGAACCTAAGGGAAAATGCTGCTTGTCATGACTCCAGAGTGTTTTCAAGCCACACTTTCCTACATCTGTCTCCTGTCCTGGGGAATCCAGCCAGTGGAGCCCATCTTCCTCAGGAGAAAGAAAAATCAAATTTTGGGTGTCCTCTTCTGTATTTGCATGGAGAATAAAGGTACACAATGTCTATGAGCAGAATATTAAATTTGAGTGATGGAGTACAGTATTGGGGTAAAATAGAATTTGTTTCCTCTGAAGCACAGGTGGAGCCTCACTGACCTGGGCAGCACCCACCTCTCCCTGAAGCACCAGGCAGGGTGTGCTCACAGTTCTTGGGAATCTCTGACCCCAGACCAGCTGACCCCTCATACCCTCCTTCCTGGCACCCTGTCCCTCCGATAGCTGGGATAGCCCAAACATGGCCCAGGTCTCCCTTGCTTCCCTGCCAGTGTCTCTTCTCCCTAACCTGTCTCTCTGTCTTCTTCTTTCCCCACTACCACCAGACCCTGCTTCTCCCTCCCTGCACGCTCCTTCTCTGGGGTTCCCTGTCTTGGAAAAATGACTTCACATTGTCTACCCTGAGATTTGGGGCAGAACTCAGAGCTTATTCAAATCTCTCCTCATCCCTCCCAAATACATGCCTACCGTCCTTGGTGTCTCTGAAGACACAGTGAGTTCCAAGCCCAGCCCTTCCTGCACATGCCAGGTGCAAGAACTCTGGCGAGAAGCTTGACATCTGTCTGTGTCTCCGCCTCTCATCTATAAGACCTCTCCATAGCTATATGTAACATCTATAATAGCATAATGATGGTAGTGTCTACACTCAAAGGTTGGTTGTGAAGATAAAAGGGAGAATCCATACGAGATGCTTAGCATCAGCCCAGGCACTTGGCAAACACAAGATGAATATTAATTACACTTTCTATGGTTATTATGGAAGGTGGGCTGAGAGGGCGAGACCCCAGTGGATCAGACCTCCCTCATCCTGGTCCTGCAGACGTTCTTGGCCTGGGATGCAGACTCCTGGGCCCGGGACCTGTCTCCCACAAAGGTATGAGCTCAAGTGATAAGATGTTATTTGTCCCAGAGGATCAGGTGAGGGCTCAGGTAAATTGGGGATGCCTTTGCTCCACAGTCCCTTAGGAACTGGCTGTGGAGGGAGGGTCACCCCTATGAGGAAGGCTCTGCTTCAGGGAACATACCAGTGAGAGAGGGTTTAGGTGGGTGTGCACATCTGTCCGTACGCCCGGCCATGCCGCCTTCCCCACCTGTCTGTCATTGCCCGCGTCAATTCCCAGGTCTAGAGTTCCACAGAGCGGTGATTCTCTCAGGCATTACTCATCATCCTCCCATAGCAAAGTCCTCTTTAAAAAATTTTTTTTTATTGAAGTAGAGTTGATACACAAGGGTGTGTTAGTCTCTGGTGTACAGTATAGTGATTCAGTTTTTTATATATATATATGTGTGTATTATTTTTCATAATAGATTATTATGAGCTATTAAATATAGTCCCCTATGCTATACAGTAGACTTTGTTGTTTATTTTATATATAGTAGTTAGTATTTGCAAATCCCCAACTCTCAATTTATCCCTCCCCCTCCTTTCCCACCCTGGTAACCATAAGTTTGTTTTCTATGTTTGCGGGTCTGTCTCTATTTTGTAAATAAGTTCATTTGTGTCTTTTTTTTTTTTTTAAAGATTTCACATATAAGTGATATCATATGGTACCATAGCAAGGTCCTCTTTGGTGGGGTCTCCTGCCCCCGAGGGCTTTAGGGGACCCGAGCCCAGGCCAGGCCCCAGGGCTGCCGTGTGGACAGTGATCCTACGACCCTGCAGCTGTCATTGGGTGTCCGTGGGAGGGGGTAGACCCAATTCTGGCCCAGGAACCGCAGCTCCAGGCTGGAGCCACAGTGACTGGTCAGAGTCTAAGGAAAGACTTGATTCTCGCCCTTCACCAGGAACCAATCATCTGCTGGTTTATGGTTCCTCCTGCCTTTGATTCAAATCTACTGGAGTGAGGGGACAGGTCCAGAGGTGGGATGAAGACAGAGGTAGGGGAGTTGGAGGCTTTGGCAGGAGAGTGGAGCCCTTCCAAGGCTGGAGGAGAGAGCCTGGAGGTGAAAGAAATGGGCTGTGGATGGTCAAAACAGTGCAATACTGCCTCCATCTGGGGCTGGTGTTTGACGTCCCATGCAAGTCACCTTGAATCTCCATGGGCGGCCTTAACGTTCCCCAACACACACGGTGGTTTGTTCTAGAAGAGATTCCTCTCTTCCCTTCCCCAGAGCTGACTGTTCCATCCTGTGGCCCGCAATGGGATGTCTGGGAGAGGACTGTCCCATTCTTAACACCTCATCCCCACCCAGCCCCCAAGCCCTTGGTTGTGAGACCCTTGATGGGAAATTTCATGCCTCTGTCCAGGAGACTTTTCCATCTGTTGCTCCCTTGCATCATGGCTAAGTGGACTCTTCCATTCCTGTCCACCATGTGCCCCACAGCAGACCTCTCCTTCCCTAGTCCTCCACGTTCTCCGATTGACAGTTTCATCTCTGTCTTCTCCTGCAGACTCCCAAATGGACTGTCCCAGCCCCTGACCCTGGAAGCTTATGGAGAACAAAGGCCAAGGCATCCATCCACCTGCAGAATCCTGCCCCGGGATCGGGGTGTACAGTATCCATCAAAATAAAAACTAGAAACAACCCCCACCTAGAATGTCAGCTCCACGTGTGTGGAGAGTTTTTTATCTTGTTCCGTGATGTCTCTCTAGCACCTAGAACGGGACTCAGCACACAGTACAAACCCATCAGGTGTTGGATGAATGAACCCTTTGACACAGCAATTCTCCATCGAAAAATGTGTGCATTAAAGAAACACTCACACACGTGCACAGGGTTGCGTGCACAAGAACGAGAGGAACAAACAGCCAGGGAAATTTTGTAAATGTTTATTCTTTGTCAATGACTGATGCAGGGTAAATGAACAGCAAAAGTTTGTAGCCTGGAGCATCCACTGAACAGTGAGAGAGACTTGTTCAGGACACACTGCTAATGGGGAAAAGCAGGTAGGAGATGCTCACTGTGGTACCGTGTGTGTGTGTGAATGTAGAGAAAAACATTTGGAATCAAACACCCAGAACTGTCCTCAGTAACTGTCGCAGCTGGAGAGTGAGAGGTTAATGCTGTTCTGTGCAAAGACTACTTAACAATACTTGCTTTTTTTTTTAAAGGTATAGATGCATGAATACACAGAAATAGGCATTAGGTATTAGGTATTTATCTTGCTTATCAACGAAATTTTAACATCTAACAGAATGCTTAACATAGTAATAAAAAATCAGGTTTAACTTGTCATTGTTGTGAACTCCTTCTTTCACTTTCTAGACCTGATGGCCAGGAGTTCACAGCCATGCCCATGTTCATGAAAGGCCACCAGGTTCTGCTTCTTATCATGGGCACTTGTCACATCCCTGGGGCTGAGGCAAGGAAAGAAAAGGAAAGTAAGTGGCGGTGAGCTCCAATTGACTGAGAAATTACTACTCATCTTCTCCTTGGGAACTACATGGCCCTGCGCACTCTGATGCTACCCTCCCTCATGATCCACATGCATCCCCCACTGCTCCTGGGGGCAAACCTTCTGTTCAGTGACTCCCTTACCTGTTCTCCGAGTTTCTAGGCTAGAGGAAGGCATGGCTTACACATCAGGAGCTGACCTGGGCTTTGGGAGCCCACAGCCTCCTGGGCAGGGAAGATCTCTGGCAATTCAGAGCAAGGGGGTAGAAAAAGCCTGGGAAACCTCCTCATTTAGCCTCAGAGCTACAACACAAGGGACCAGGAGAGAGGAATGATGTGTGGAGCCAGCGACAAGATGGGCTATCGGTACAGGACATTTTGCAGGGATACGAGGATGGACTGGAGGGTAACTTACAGAATTAGTCATCTTCCTCGGGGTCGCTGATCTCCTCATAGATCACGCGGTGCTTTCTTTCACGCAGTCTGTTGGCCCAGACTTTAACTCTCTCTATCTTGGGTCCTATGGTGAAGAAGAACTGGTAAACGAGGGTCGGGTGAGTGGGGGAGGGTTGGGCCCTGTTCTGTCAGATAAGGAGATGCCTCCTCCCGCCCAAGTGGCCACAGGCTTTCTCCATAGTCTGTTTTCTATACCTTCTGGCTCAGGGAGGCTGAGATGTTAGACCCGCACCAACACACACCCGATACACACCGTTCGCCAGTCAGGGTTTTCGCTTCCAGCTCCTCCCATTGTCAGGTTTAGGTTCTCAACCGCTTTATTTACCAGAACATTCACTCAGACCTTCTTTTATTCTGCATTTATTTGTTAAGGGCATATTGAGTGTCAGGCATTGAGCTGAGGGTAGGCATAAAATTCTGAGTAAGATATGTTCCCAGGGTATCCCAGACGGAATGACCTGAGCACCGAGCCTTCTAGATGTAATTGGACACCTCTGAACAATCTGTGAACTATGATGCTTTACTTTCGTTTTATGGACTGGGAATTTGGAGCTCAGAGAATTTGGAAGACTTCCCCCTCGGTTACCTGATTTCATGTTGATGACAACTCAAGTCTCTGACTCTGGAAGTCATGTTCTAATGTCTCAGCGGGAGCTGGGCGAGCTTGCCAGTCCAGCCTGGACCCAAGCCTGTCCAGGATCCATCTCCCACACCTACACCACACACTTGAACATGGCCAGGGAAGCCAGGGGAGGTGTTTCCAAACAGTTTCCTCTTACCTGGTATCTCCTTAATCTGCTGATCAGAGCTAACTTCTTTTTGCAGGGGGCACAGCTGTTTCGGAGCCTGTTCTGAGCCAGATGTTTCCTTTTCACGCTTCTCAGGTATCACCTTATTAATGCGAAGGTCACATATAAACAGTATCAATGGCATTTCTCTAGCGCTTTAGAGCTTACAAAATGTCTTCACATTCAGTGCTTTAATTAAAATTCTCAGCAACTCTGGAAGATCGTTCTATTATCTGTACCTACATTATGAGGAACTGGGAAGTTAGAAGGAAAGGGAAAGGTCTAAATGAAGGGGGTTTCTAGGACTAGAAATCTTGTCTTCCAGCTCTTTCCAGACTGACTCTCTCGCAAACAGCAGAAGTCTCCACATAAGCAAGAGTGTGGTATACGGAAGATTTGGGGAAGTAGACCATTTTAAGAACCCACGAGGTCTGCGAAAGCAAGACGAGGCTTCTATAAAATATAAGGGATCGAATATAAGCTAGTGAACAGTTGAGAGTAAATGAAAAATGTACAGAGGGGACAAAAGACTGCTGGAAAATGGTGTGGGGGAGATGAATATAGGGAAAGGAGAAGAAAGGAATGGTTTACAGGAATCAGTGCAGACAGCAGGGAAAGTAGTGCCAGATGTGACCTAGCGTCCTACCCCGGCAAGCACACTTAATGTGGAATTAGGCGAGGTGGGGGAGGGTATAGCTCAGTGGTAGAGCGAATGCTTAACATGCATGAGGTCCTGGATTCAATCCCTAGTACCGCCATTAAAAGTAAATATATAAATACATAAACCTAGTTATCCCCCCCAAACCCCCCAAAAACAAAGAAAAAAAAGGGAGAGAGAATTAGGAGAGGTGGTTCCTGTATCAACTCTACTTGTGTCAGGGTTTGTCATCGACCAACAGTCTTAAGCCATCTTTCATTCAGCGCCTTCGTTTTCATGAAACAGTAAACACAAAATGTAAAACGAGCTACAGGAAAGCACTTTCTGAGCTTGTAAAGACTTTAAATGTGGTAATAAGAACAATGAATGCCTCCTTTTACGATCCTTTGAATTCTCTCGACTGTGTCCATCCTGGAAATCCCACCCCAGATCCCTTCATTAAGCTAGAGTTTAATCTGCAATCATGAAATAACTTATTCAATAAACCTCTGAGAGTCCCCCTGGGCTGGGACTGAGGCTTCAGAGATGCCTTAGGTACAGATAAGGCCCCAAAGGAGTTGACGGCAGGGAAGGGCCGGCAGTCCCAGCGATCCAAAAGGGGCCCTTTGACTGAGCAGAGGGGAGCTGGTACCTCCTGTAGTGACAGTGGGAGTCTTAACAGAAGTGACGGTAGCAACTGCGGAGTAAAACCCTAAGCCAAACGCCTGAGTTTCATAAACATAAGGAAAAGCTCATGAAATTGGAAATGGCTTGGAGGATTAGACTACTACCACTGCCACTGTGGTCTCAAGCAAATTATTTAACGTCTCTGTACCACAATATCTGCATCTTTATTATTATTAAATTTATAATTATAACCATAAATTATAAATTATATATGGTAATAATAAAAATTAAATTAACTCAATAATAATAAATTAAATAATACATACTTATTTAATATTATTTAATAACAATAATAATTATCATAAAAGAAAGTAAGTAAATATTAAATACAATTATAATAACATCCTCATTATTTGGGGACAATAATAGTAGCAACATCCTAGAGGTTTTTCCTTAAGGACAAAATTAATCCATGTGAATTGCCTAAAATAATATCTGGCATCACTATGAAAACAAAAGAATTATCAGCTATCATAATTGTTGTTGATTACTACTAAGCTATTGCTACTACATCAGGCATTGTGATAAAGTGATCAGGACAGGGAGGCAGTGAGGACCAGGTCATTTTCAGTGTTTTCCCACTTTTACTAATATTCACATCCACGGAGAGAGAAATGGTCTCCGGTCCTTTCTACTCGGGAGGTACTCACCTTCAGTTGTTTTCTCTCTTGCATGTTGAAAACCTCCTGAGGAAACTCTTCTGAAAGGAGGCGACAAATTAGAATTTTTCTTTGTTGGTAAATATTCCCAAACTGCAGAGAGACTCTTGTAGTATCAAGGTATTCTGCAGCAGAGGGCTTTGAATCCACTCGCTGTCAAGGAGTTATTTGGAGACTGGCCTCTGGATTATCTTTAATAACAGTTTATGCATTTATGTGTGGCATCAATTCACAGTTTTCCTTCTAAAAAAGGATGGTTTATAAAATGCGAACTAAACACCATCATTGTCTCGTCCTATTTCATTACATATTTCTTATTTTTGTCCCCAAAGAATTAAATTGATTGGTTGGGTATCTGAACTGTGTAAAGATGTGTGGCATCCGTAACTAAAAATCACTGTATAATTAAAATGGTGAATTTTACAGTATGTCAATTACACCTCAATGAAGCTATTAAGTGTATGATGAACTATGGATGATTTAGTCCAGCGGTTCTGGAATGTTTCCAGCATAAAGACTGCCCTTTCATATCAAAAGCTTTGTAGATAATCAAGCACTGGATTTTCAGCCCTCTTGCAGTAATTTTGGGAGCTTGTGGAATCTGGCCTGTTTAGCTGGAGAGTCATATAGGTCTATTGGAGACAGTTTGAACATTCTGACCCTGTCTTCTTACAACTGTGCTGTCGGAGCTGAAGACCAAGTGAACGCATCCCACCCCCCTTTTTAAGTGAGTGTACATACACTGCTGAAATGAACAAAGATTTCTAGAATCTGTCACGTATTTTTACCCTGCATTGCCTCTGCTCACTGACAAGTAGGGAAACTCAACGTGTGGAGGACTGCTTTCTCAAACACTCTCCTAAGCTCAACAAAGAGAGTCAGGTTCAATTAGGAGTGACACAGCTATTTGGTTTTGGTAAAACAAAGGGAAATAACCATACATACCATTACAATGCATTGATCACTTTCTCTCAAGATATTTATCCAATACCTATGCACTATGAAATTCACTCTGGGAGTTTTGGGTGGATTTACACTTTACATTTTTCTTAATCATCCTATGATTCATTAATGGTGTTTAATAAGAACAATAATTCCTTTTAAAAAGAGAAATGTTTCAAACATACAGAAAATCATGGAGAAAAATATTGGAAACGTATGCATCTACCACTGAGTCTAGTTGGATTTCAACATTACCTCGTAGCTACTTCGGATCACTCTGAGTTCTTTATCCAAAATATAACAAAACACTATGAACAAGTCACAGCTAAAGCCATCTGTGTAGCCCTCACTGATCCCTGCCCTCCCTCCTTTTTTACTTCTTCATTCAAGAATTTGATGGGTTTTATTCTAACTCAGGCTTTTTAAAAAAATACATTTACTATGTACTTACTATCCATAAAATTCTTGTTTTCAATGTTTTAAGATTTTATATGAATGGCCTCTGATTGTACTTAACCTTCTGCATCCAACTTTTCCCATTCAACCATGATGCTTATGAGGAAACAAACTCCTAAGAATATTTCCCCAGCTGCACCCCAAAGTAGGTGGGCTTCAGGAGACCCTTGTCACTTACTCTGATTCCCAGGGTTCTTATCCTCAGAATCATGCTCACGGAATTTTATGGTTGGCCTTCTAGGACACATGAAATTTGGCATGCTGGCCTTGAGACCTAGAAAGATACAAAATATTTGTTCCTTAAGAGACAGCCTGAAAGGAGGGTGGAATGCTGGGATACACCCCTAACAGTAAAGCTCAGCAGTTGGGAAGGGGATCTGAACCAGGGCCAGCGGGAGAGAAAATGCGTGGGATCCAGGTCTGAGCATCTCTGTGGTCACTCCCAGTCCTTAGCCCTGCACTATAAGAGCATAACTCCTGAAAGCTGCCTTGGGATTTCTTCCCTCACAAAAGGGAAGTGTAGGCCACTTGCTGCAGTTTGAGAAGAAGCCACGGCGTGTAAAGAGGGATGGTCATTTGTTTCCAGCCTTGTCTGGACCCAGAACTTTGTTACCTAGACCAGTCATGGTTTCATAGTTTCTCTTCATATACACGTAGGTGATTTTCTGTGAGTATGCCAGATTTGCCCACTCTTCCTTAGAGAAGTACTTGGAAATATCCTTGAAAGCCTAGAAAAAAAAAAGAAAAAGAAAAAGAAAAAGAAATCCCGGCAGCAAATCAGCTACACATGTCTGACGTTCAGCCAGGTACTCCTCCTTGGCTGCAGGACCTCCACATTGGATCTGTAAACTGGAGATAATAACCCTCCTGGTTGATGTCATGGCTAACTGAGAGAACATGAGTAACATTCCCCGGCCTCTCCCCTGGTGTGCAGTAGGTGCTTAATGTGCTGTGCTCACCTTCCAGAATGGACTGAGAGCCACCCAGAGCGGTGCAAGGACACAGATCTCGTATCCAGAGATGCTAGGCAAGGACAGAGTGACAGTGGGAAGCTATGGATCTCCCTCTGACACCCTGCTCCTTTTTTCCCAGTGCCTCTTACCCCACCTTTTCAGACATCTAGTCACCCTACACTGTCCCCTGGGCCACTCCTCTGCCCCCTCCAGATCACCTCACCTTGGATTTCTTCTCTAATTTCTGGGTATCATCACAGGAGTTCTTTACAAAGGAGCTGCCTCTATTCATGGTGCTGGGATTGGTCTGATCTCGAAGGAACACAACCTGAATCTCTCTGTCCACAAGGTCAAAGGTTCTGTGGGGGGAGAAAGAGCTGAGGGGAGGCCACAGTCAGTTAGTCACCCGAAATTAAAGTTCTACTTTTCTCCGTCCTTGTCTTGTCTGTCCCTGAGGAAGGACACAGAGGGAAGTCAGATGAGAATAGGGGGCTGGAGGTCTCTGGGAGAAGTATTGGTTAGGGATGACAGGTTTTCTGTGAGCATGATCAAAGCAACATTGAGTCTCTGAGGGAGGTTGGTTACTGTTGTTAGTAGTTTCCCTAGGGTTTGGCTAGAGTTAAATAAATAAATAAACAAACAAACAAATAAATAAATAACAGAATACTACTCAGTCATGAAAAAGAATGAAATTTTGTCATTTGCTGCATGGATGGGCCTGGACTGTTTAATGCTTAGTGAAAAAAATCAGAGGAAGATAAGTATCGTATGTTATCACTTACATGTAGAATCTAAAAAATGAAACAAAGAGATGAATATAACAAAAAAGAAACAGATGTACATATATAGAGAAAAACTAATGGTTACCAGTGGGGCGAAAAAAGGGGGGAGGGGAAAGTTAGGGGTAGGCGATTAAGTAGCACAAACTAGTATGCATAAAATAAATAAGCAATAAGGATATATTGCACAGCATAGAGAAATATAGCCATTACTTTGTAATAACTTTAAATAGAGTATAATAATAAAAATATTAAATCATGATGTGGTACACCTGAAATTAATACAATATTGTAAATCAACTATACCTCAATTTTTAAAAAGGCTATTTCTAGGTTATTTGAAAATTATTAGAGGGAGGAGAGCTGGAATCTCTGATACTATCGGATTAGCCATCACTCAGGCTGAGAATGTGGGAAGTTTCAGTGAACAATCTGGTGCTCCCCAAACTGACGGCATTGGGAATCTCTGAGGGAGACGAGGGTCTGATGCAAAGAACGCCGCTTCTTTATCTCACAGGAAGAAATAAAAAAGTCCCTTAGGCAGAGGCTATATTACATCCGGTTAAGGAGATATAGGGGTATTGGGTTGATTTGGGGGTTTCTCGGGCTGAGGGGAGTTTTCCTTCCCTCAGGAAGAGCTATTAGGGAGACTCACAGACCGAAGATATTTTTGGTTTTACGACTGCCTGACGGAGATTGCCGAAAGGCTTTATAAAGTCGTCCCTCAGTCCTAACGATCTTGAGGATGTTGGGAAATACAGAAAATACCCAACCACTTAAGTTATTGACAGAAGCTCCCATTTTCTGCTTTCCTCCCTTAACCTATCCAGAGTGTCCCTGAGAGAGAACCTACCTCAGCGGTGAGCGGTGGCGAATGGCCGCTTCACGATGAGATGAAATCCCACAGTTCCGTGGCCCAAGGACAGTAAACCAATCAGAACAGGCAGTGAACTTCATCTGGCCAATCAGAGATCAGGAAAATAGGCACGCGTGGGGAGGGGGGACGCAAGTGAGTGGGTCTCTCAGTCCAGGCTCCACAGGCAGGAGGGCCTCTTCAAAGTGGGTGGAGACTTCGATTTTTCCGTTTGACGCAAGTTTGCCTTCCACCAGAATTGGCCACTCCAGGTTCCGTAGGCCCGTCTGCACGCATGCTCAGATGTTCCCTTTCCATTCAGCCTACATCTTCTTACTGTCTGGCTGTGTGTTTTTTGCTTTAGTTTTAATAAATGGTATAGCTGAGGCGAGCAGCCATCTCAAATTCTCCCCATCAGTCTCCAACTTACTCAGATATGATGTCTTTCCTAGGGCCCTGTGGGACCTCTCTAATAACTTAAGAATTACTAACTTAAAAAACCCCACAGTTTTGGATATGTGCTTTTTTGATACGTGCTTTTTCTATAAGATCCAATAACCAGAAACATGTTTTACCCCTTCATACTAATAGTTACAACGATAGTATTAAAAAGAATGGCCATGTAATTAGGGCTTGCGGTGTTCCTCAGCGGAGTCAGAAGTCACTTTTTCTAGGAAGTCTTTCCTACTCCCCCCAACCTCTTCTCCAATAGGTCCCCAGTACACAATCAGTGGGTAGCAGAGCTGGAATTTACCCTCAAGTTGAATTGAGTCCAAGGTCTGTGCTTCTAATTACTCTTCGATTTTGCCCCAAATATTTCTTGGCAGGTTGAATGAATGAATGAATGAATGAATCTTAAAGCTACAAAGGATATTTAACATATATTTACATAATCTTCTATAATCACTCATAACTTTATGTGGCTGCTGTAACAAATTATCAAAAACTTTGTGGCAGAAAACAACAGAAATTTATGTACATATGTATGTTTTTAAATGTTTAAGTGAAATATCCTGATCTTTATTTATCACAGTTCTGGAGGCCAGAAATCTGAATTAGTTTCTCTGAGCTGAAATCAAGGTGTCGGAGGGGCTGCACTCCTTCCAGAGGCTTTAGGAGAGAATCTTTTCCTTGCCTCTTCCAGTTTCTGGTGGCCGCCAGCATTCCCTGGCTTGTGGCTGCATCATTCTAATCTCTGCCTCTGTGGTCATATTGCCTTATTCTCTTCTGTCTGTCAAATCCTCCTCTGCTTCCCTCTGATAAGGACACTTGTGATACATTTAGGGCCCACCCAGATAATCCAGGATGATCTCCCTATCTCAAGATTTTTAATGTAATCACACCTGCAGAGTCTCTTTTGTTGTTGTTAAAAGGTAATACTTATAGGTTCCAGGAACTGGGAAGTGGTTATCTTTTGGAAGGCTGTTATTCCGTCTGCTCTCTGGTCCTCAAAAATTCACGTCCATCCTGCATGTAAAATACACGCACTCCATCGCCAAATCCCCAAATTTCTCAATCCACTGCAGTATCAATCAACTCAAGCCCCAAACCTCATTTAAATATCATTAGCTTAAGAGTACCAAATCTCATCAACTAAGTATCTTAGGTATGGGTGGAACTCTGGGTGTGATCTCTCTTGCGGCAAAATTTGGACTTGGACACTAGAAAACAATTTATCTGTTCCCAAAATACAGTTGTGGGACAGGCATAGGATAGTAACTATAGATAGGAGAAAATGGAAGAAAGGAAGGAGTCGCTGGTCCTAAGCAATTTTGAAATCTAGCAGGGCAAATTCCACTGGTTTTCAAGTCCTGGGAATAATCCTCTGTGGCTTGAGGCTCTGCCCTTTGGCCTACACCTCTGCCCTCAGAGTCATTCTTCCTTTCTCTCTTCTTTTTTTAAATTGAAGTATAGTTGATCTACAATGTTGTGTTAGTTTCAGGTTCCTTTCTCTTGAAGTGCGGCATATGTTTGCAATTGAGGAGTTTTATCAGGAGTTTACCTTTTTCATGCCTATAGTATTTTGGGAGTCTGGCAACCTTCTCCAATTTTGTCTTGCCTCTGTATTGTTCAGTTCAATCTGGCAATGTTTCTGATGATATAACATTCTCAAAAGCTGTGTGGGCCTCCCAAGTGTGTCTAGAGATTCATGCCATTAGACCAGAGGGTCCTCCACGTATCTTTCCTATATTATCTCATCTCTATTTCCGGGCATGGCTGAGATGGTTGAAGGGATTCATGAGTCACATATCTAATCTCTTCAGTACCAGCAAACAGAGCCATACTCTTGACTTTCTCTCCAGAGCACATCTTCCTGAGAGTGAATCTCTTTACTTAATCTCTTTTGCAACCTAATAGACTGAGAATTCCCCAAATTAAGTCCTGGATCCCTTTGCTTAATAGCCTTTTCCTCAATTTATATTATTCCTTTGACATTTTACTATATGCAGCAAGAATAAATCAGACCATACCTTCAACAGTTTGCTTGGAAAGCTGATTAGCTAAATATATAAGTTCATTGCTTGTGAGCTCTGCTGTCCACATTACTGTAGGAAACAATTCAGCTAAGTTTTCTGCCAGTATATAACAAGGATTGTCTTTCCTCTAGTTTCCAATAACATGTTCCTTATTTCCTTCAGAGCCCATATCAACAGCACCTTTAATATTCATATTTCTACCAACATTTTGCTTGTGACAACGTGTATATCCTCTAAGATGATACAGGTTTTCTCTTCCGTGCTTCTTACTTCCTTCTGAGGTCTCATCAGAATCACCGTTAATGTTTTAATTTCTACTGACAGTCTTTTCAATTCAGTCTAGGGCTTTTCCATCAAGCTTCTCAACATTCTTTCAGCTTCTGTCCATTATCCATTTCCAAAGTCACTTTCATATTTTTAGATATTTGTGAAAGCAGAATTCAACTTCTAGGTACAAAAATCTGTATTAGTTTCTTGTGGCTGCTGTAACAAATTACCACATGCTTGTTGACATAAAATGACAGAAATTTATTTTCTAACAGTTCTGGAGGCCATAAACCTGAAATCAGTATTACTGGTCAAAATCAAGTTATCAGAAGGGCTGTGCTCTATCCATAGGCTCTAAGAAGAATCCATTCTTTGCCTCTTCTAGCTTCTGGTTGCTGTCATCATTCCTTGGCTCCTGGTGGCATTACTCTAATCTTGAAGGCCAGCATCCTCTTATCTCTCTCTGTTCTGTCTTCACATTGCCTTCTCCTCTGTGTATCTCTTCAAATCTCCCTCTACTTCTTCCTCCCTCCCTTTCTTCTTTCTTTCCTTTCCTTTCCTCCCTCCCTCCCTCCCTCCCTCTCTTTCCTTCTTTCCTTCCTTCCTTCCTTCCTTCCTTCCTTCCTTCCTTCCTTCCTTTCTTTCTTTCTTTCTTTCTTTCTTTCTTTCTTTCTTTCTTTCTTTCTTTCTTTCTTTCTTTCTTTCTTTCTTTCCTTTCTTTCTTTCTTTCTTGTGCAGTCTTTATTTTCTCTAAAATTTGAGCTAAAGAGAACTCTTTAGAAAAAGAAACCATCTACATGATTGAAAATGGGAAGGGTCTAACTTACACAATGCTATATGTCAATTATATCTCAGTAAAGCTGGCATTTTTTTAAATCCTAAAAAAAGAACTGGAAAAAGAAAATGGGAAGGCACAACTTCATATAGTGACTCTAGGATGCTCAGAGGAAGGAACTAACATTGGCCAAGGTTAGCCAAGATTTTTCTGAGTTGCCCAGACTCCAGAGTTGTGACTGGTATTTCAAAGAGAAAAGAGATCAGTCAAAAGTTTGAGGCATATAGCACCTGATAATATGTAACCCTCCTGTCACCTCAGCTGAGCATGTTGGCTGGAGTTTCTGCTAATGGTGAGGTCATTGCTCTCAATTTCCCAGGCTCTTCTGCCTTCCCTGTGCCCACCTGAGATATGCCCAGACCTCTTGCTCCACGAGGGCAGTGGACTCTTGCAAGTATTCAAGAAGAATGCTCCGCAGATGTGAGCATCTCATGCCATGAGCCAGCTTCACAAGAGAGTTGGGTGTGCAAAGGTTTCCAGAAGGGTCAGCAGAATCAGAGCAGCACAGGCTTTGCAACAGTAGTCAGCCAGAAGGACAATCCTTCAGGGTGGGCCTTCTCCTTAGTCTCCTTTCATTATGATATGGACCCGGTCTGATAAAGCTGTGGCTCTTCCATCAGCTCTGCCCCAGCTGGATTCCTAGGAGATCACAGCTTATGTTCCACAGTCACTCAGCTATTTGTTACTTCAGACCCTTGGAGACACCTAGGTCCTCTTGTGGTCATTGAAATACTTGGCACTCAGGGGCTCCAGGCCTTCAGCCAGGGAACAGCGCAGTTTGGTCTGCGCCCACTCTCACACCAATTTGACAAAGGGGTGAGAAGAGCCGCCAGAGCAGGCAAAGCAGGGATGATTGCTGGACCAGCGCAGAGTGGACTATGCCTGGCTGCACCGCATAGGGGTGGCCTCATGCTTTGGAGCTTCTTGGCCAGCTCCCAAGTAACAAGCACATTGGCTAGCTTGCTGTGGCGGTATGAAAAACTCCACCTGTAGTACTTCTTACTCTGAAGTCGTGGAAGGGAATCTTGCCAGCATGGTGAGCCACCAGTGACAGGCTCACCAGGAGTGGATTCCTTCAGCAGCTCCAGCAGCGAGCAGGTGAGAAGGAAGTGGCCCAGGTGGTTGGTTCCCAAGTGAGTTTCAAAGCCATCGGTTGCCTTGGGAATATGAACACATCATCACTCCTGTATTGTTGATCAGAATGTGGAGCTGCTTTTGCAATGCCAGAAAGCCCTCATTAAAAGCTGGGATGGATTTGGTATTGGATAGGTCCAGTTTCCACACAAGCACCTGGGAGTTCTTTGTATAAGCTCAGGTTTCACTGACGGCCAACTCCCACTTCAGTACGTATCAGCAGGCAATGCCTCTCTGCTGGGGAGCTTTCTGGCAGTCTCCTTGCTGATGCCCGTGATCACCACTACCTTCCCTGGAAGCTTCGCATTCATTCTCCAAACCCCACCAGCAAAGAACTTCTAATGGATGGGGCTATCACAAAGCGAGGAGATGAGCACTCCTAAGATAACCAGCATATTTTCAACTTCTTTAGTTGCTGCTGCTTTAGCAAAAGCAGCTTCTACTCCAACTCTGGCTCTGGCTTCTGGTCTGGCTCTAATTCTTGGCTGCTTCTCTCTGCTTCTCCCTCCCACTCCTCTAGTTCCTCTCTCTCCCGGGATCTCCACAACAGCTTGGCTTGCCTCTCTTGCGTAAGGACACATGTGGTTGCATTTAGGGCCCACCCAGGTAATCCAGGATAATCTCCATATCTCAACAGCCTTAATTTAATCATAGTTGCAAAGAATTATTTTCCAAATAAGGTAGCATTTATAGCATCCAGGGATTATGACCCAATATCTTTGGGGGCCATTATTCTGCCTGCTGCCAAGAGTAAGTCTTGTTCTGAAGTTCTGAGGTCCCTGGGTTTGAAAAGGAGTGAATAGAGTTCTTTGAGGACCAATAGGATGGAAGGTAGTACAGCCTGGTGGAAGGGAGGTGGGCTCTGTAGTCAGACAGACCTGAGTTTACTTCCCAGCCCCAACATCTGACGACTGAGTGACCTTAGGCAAGTCACTCAACCCCCTGATCCTCTTTTCCTCCTCTGTGAAATGGGGTAATAACCACACCTCCTTCACAGGGCAGTTGTAACTTGTGCTTGTAAAGCACATAGCATAGGGCTAGGCGCATTGTGAATCATCAGGAAACATTAGACGTTGTTATTGTTAGCTCATGAACATGGTGATAATAATACTATGCATCTATTCTGGGTTCACAAGGAATCTTAACATATGCTCCCAGGAGCATGTGATAGAGATGGTCTTATTGTCCTATGTCACAGATGTAGATTTAAGAGGTCAGTATTTGCCTAAGTTCAGACAGTTAACAAATAGTAGAGGAAGGAATGAAGACCATGTCTGGCTAATTCTTTACCACAGTGCTAGTCCCCACTGTGGGAGGGAGATTTGTAAACGCCAGCAGCTGCAGAGAGCATATGTAAATCATGGACACATCTACAAGTAGGGAATTCTGTGGCCAGTTGTTTGGAAGGACTTGCTGACTGTCAGGGCTACAGGCTATGGTGTGGGAAACCAGGATGGTGGAGGTCTCCGTGCTCAGCACTTTTCCACAAAGGGAACAGGAAAAACTCTGCACTGGTGGTGGTGACAGACCTCTGTGTGAGGGCGAAGCCTGCACCAGGACCCAGGATGCTGTGGACCTTCTGACTCCAGGGTAGATGAATAAAAAAGCCAGCATTATGTGGCTCTGGGAGTTTCCTATGACTCCCTAAGAATATTGTTCATTGATCCCAATATTCTTTTGCTCTATAGTATATTTCCACCTCTTTTTTATTTTTAAATTTTTTCCACTTCTTTTTTAAAAGGGTAAACTTTATATTGAAGAATGACATAAAGATGGAATTTTGCACAAATCATAACTGTCCCACTTGAGAGAAGTTGGGGAACTCAGGATTTGAGAGTTAGTGTTATTTTTCTCAAGATAAGTTATTGCTGCTCAGTATAAGATCAGAAAAATATATCTATCAGTTTCATATTTCAACGTCTTAGATTTTCCTGCATGTATTTCTGGCATGACTGACCATACAGATGTTGCTATCAATGACATTAAGAAAAACTGCTTTATTGAGAAATCACTGCCATACAATAAATTGCACATATTAAAAGTGTACAATTTGGTAAGTTTGTATTACATATAAATATATTCACCATACAAGATAGTAAACACATTCATCACTCTCTCATCCCCACTTGCACACACCTAAGCACACATCTGCTTTCTGTCACTATAAAGATTTGCATTTTACAAAGTTTTATGTAAATGAAAACATACCCTATGTACCCCTGTTTGTATGGCTTTCTTCACTCGGTATAATTATCTTGAAAGTATAATTATCTTGAAATTATCTCCAATTTGTTTATTCATTCACCTGTTGATGGACATTAAACTGCTTTCAATTTTTGACTGTTACAAATAAAACTGCCATGCAAATCCTGTACACGTCTTCATATGGACATATCTTTTCTTTTCTCCTGGGTAAAAACCTAGAAGTTAAATCGCTATTAAGCCCCCCAACTGTGTTTATATGGTAAGTGCGTTGTTAGATTTTAAAGAAGCTACCAAACTGTTTTCCAGATTGGTTGTACCATTTTACATTCCCATCAGCAGTGTATGGGAGTTTCAGCTCTTCCACATCTCTGCCAACACTTGCTATGGTCAATCATTTTAAAATCAGCCATTCTAATAAGTGTGTAGTGGTATGTTTTTATGTTTTAAATTTATAGTCCCCTAATGATAGTGGTGCTGAGCACCTTTTCATATATTTATTTGTCACCTGTGTATCTTCTCCTCAAATCTTTTGTCTATTTTTTGTTGGGCTATCTTCTCATTGTTGAGTTTTGTGAGTGTATTTTACACTCAGATATATGTTTTTGCAAAGACTTTTCTTAGCCTGTGGCTTATTTTGTAAAGATCTTAACCGTGTCCTTTAAAGAATGGATTTTTCAGTTTGGTGAGATCTAATTTATCAATTTTTCTTTTATGAACTGTGCCTTTGTTGTCAAAACAAGTATTTCCTAATCCAATGTTAAAATTTTTTCCTGTGATTTCTTCTAGAAGTTTTATACTTTTAGGTTTTACATATAGGTCTATGATCCATTTTGAGTTAATTTGAAAATATATTGCAAAGTATGGATCCAAGTACATTCTTTTGCATATGGATATCCAATTGCTCCAGCACCATTTGTTGAAAAGGCTATACTTTCTCCACCATGATGCCTTTGTACCTTTAAAAAAAACTCAGTTGTCTATTTATGTGTGGGTTTATGTCTGGAGTGTCTACTGTGCCCTGTGGTCTGAGCTTCCTAGCAGTGAAACTGATGTATTAATGGAGCTGTATAACCTTGGTCCCTAAAACAGCAGCCCAAGCTAGCTGGATCACTAAGTCCAATATCCTTGACGGGTGGTGGTGACGCCCAAGCTCAGCACCCCTTTCAGGTGGACGTTGAGTTTCACACTGCCTCTTGGTAGCAAAATCCAAGTGTTGATCATCAAATCCATCAAATCCATCAGGTATTCTTTCTCTGGCCCAGGAATTCCCATGGCCCAGTTGGACCCTCATTCCTTTCAATCTTCAGGGCTGCAAAGCAAAGCAACTTAGGCCATCTGCCAAGAAGCCTGGGACACAACATTCTCCCCTAAGGCTTTTAAATCTGCTGGTGCAGCTGGTATGTCCTGATACCTGGCTACCTGGAGGCAGAAGTTTGGACAAAATGACCTGCTGGGGCATAGACAGCACAGAGAGGGGATACTTTCTGTAGCCCAGTCCCAAGGGTGTTAGATGTGGGTTCCTCACTCCTGCCCTGAGGATACCCCAGCTGCTCCAGGGCAGAGAGACAGTTTCTCTGCTTCCCTTAGTCCCTCCCAACCCCCTCCCCAGGCTTGTCCAGTGAGAGGGAGGCATCAGCCCACATTCTGAATTTTTTCCTTGAGAGTGTTCTCCACAGATTTTGCTGGCATGTGAATACATCCTGGAGGGGTGACAGTGGGCACTCAGTAAGACAGATGACAGGGCAACGGCTCCTCCAGAGAGAGGCAGGTGTAGCCTGATCCTGACTTGGATTCTCATTGATTCCCCTCCAGTTTCGCCTGTGAGTTGGGTGGCCGTTCCTTGGGCAGAAGACCCTCTATTCCTGCCTCCCCAAGTCGCCCACTCTCTGTCTGATTTTTTTTTAATGGAGGTACTTGGGATTGAACCCATGACCTCATGCACGCTAAGCATGCACTCTACCACTGAGCTATGCTCCCCTGCCCCTGAGTCTTTAGACAGAATAACCCCACAACCAAAAGTTTAGGTGAATCCCCTCATCCTTCAACACACCCCACCCAGGGAATCTAGAAGGCAGGGACATTTGCAACCAGGACTTTGGAGACATTTATTGCAGAAGGGAACTGGAGCATAGAATCATGGGGAACCCCTCTTCCAGGGCCCAACAGTTTTACCCTGAGCCTGCACATGGGATAATAATGAATGAATTGTTATCTAAAGGGTATGGGTGGGAACGTGGTAGAAAGACGGAGGGGATGGGAACTAGGGATAATTGGGAAGCAACACTTCTCTATCTTTTTGCAGAGCTTTGACTCTTAGAACCATAGTGATGTTTCACATACTCCAGAAAAAGAATAAAGGAAGTAAGAAAGTGGTTGAAAAAAATAAACTAGGATGACGGGGGCAGGGTATAGCTCAGTGGTAGAGCATGTGCTTAGCATGCATGAGGTCCTGGGTTCAATCCCCACTACCTCCACTAAAAATAATAAACCTGAGGAAAAAAAAAACACTAGGATGAGAGGGGAGCCCCCAGTGGAATGTAAACAGGAACAATGGAACCGAACTGTATTTCAAATGAATCATATAACCACACCAAAGGGCATGGGGAAGAAAATAACTAACCTTAGTAGTTTTGGGAAACAAGATTTATTTTGGCCAGATACTATAAGGCTCAAAGCAAAAAGAACTGTACACAAATATTGTACTTTAGTTAGTAAATTTGGTTTTACACAGGGGTATGGTTAGGAATTCTGAAACTACTTTATGTGTAAATGAAGATCTGAGCAAATAAATATATCACAGATAACGAGTCCTGTTTCTCATTGTCAGAGAAAGGCATTTCAAATATGGAAAGGAGATAAGGCTACAATAAACCCTGAGGTCTTGGATAGGAATCAGAGATATCAGTATGACTCCACAGGACTGTCTACAAAACAGCCTGCCTATGTTCTACAAATATGTCAATGTCATACAAGATGAAGAAAGTTTAGATTAAAAGAGATTGAAAGATGTGACAAGTAAATGCAACACACAATCCTGGACTGGATCTGGGAACAGAAGAAAAATTGCTTTCTTTTGCCAATAAGGGCATTATTGGGACTATTGGCACATTTTGAAAAAGGTCTGCAGATTAGATAATAGTGTATTGATGTTAGTTTCCTGACTTTGATGATTACTGTACTGTAGTTACATAAGATGATGATTTGCTTTTTAGGAAAAATACACTAGTATTTAGAGGCATTTCCTTTCAAATCTTTCAGAAAAATATACATATATATATAAAATGAATACATATGTCCTTCATCCAGATCACCCAAATGTCCAAGTGTTAGTATTTTACCCCATTATGTGTATTATTACTATTACTACTACTACTCTTGAAACTTTTTCCGTAAGTGTGAAATTATTCTAAATAAAAAGTTAAAATAAATATGCAGATTATTGGACCTCACCTTTGATCTGTTGGATCAGAAATTCTGGGTCTGATGCCCAGGAATATGAATGAAAGGCATTACACACTGAGTCAAAAAATTCTTGAGAAGGGCTTTAACTTTAACTTGATGAAAATTTTTGATTCCAAGGGGTCCTGTCATACTTAGTTCCCCATATATTTGAGGGAATTCTTAAAGATATACATAGCTTTGTATTAGTCTGTGAGGGCTGCCATAACAAAACACCCTAGACTGGATGGCTCAAACAACAGAAATTTATTTTCTCACAATTCTGGAGGCCAGAAAGTCCAAGATCAAGGTTCTGGCAGGGTTTGGCTTCTGGTGAGAGCTCTCTTCCTGGCTTGCAGAAGTATTGGTGTTGTGATTGTGGCTTTTGTCAGGACCACACTGAAGATTATGTGTCCCTGTTGCCCACACTGAATCTGGGTCTTGGGTCACACTTCTACCATCTACGTCCCTCAGATTTGAACCTTGATCCTGGTCCTCTGTGAATGCTTATACTTTCACTGCCACTCAGGTCTGACCTTGCATCTGGTTCTCTGTTCAATTTCCTCTCTACACAAGCTTCTATGAATACTTCTGCCACTAATGCGCCACTTGTTGGGGCATCTAACTTAAGTCTCTATTAAGTAACTATTCCATCATTAATTCAGTCTGGCATGAAAACCAAGCCTGAGTTCTCTTTTTGTTTCTTCCTTCATCAATGCCTCCTCTGATCTGTGAATCAAATCCAAGCCTCTTGACACTATCAGTTCCCTGCTCTGATCTACATATTAAACCTAGATCACAGTTGTAGATTTTACCACCAATGGCCCTCTTTTCTGACTTTGAATCTGGCTATCTGTTAAATCTTTAGTCATCAGTGACTCTCAGCTTTAATTTCAAACCCAGGGCTCTGTATTCCATCATCAATGTGTCTATGTTCTAGATCTTAAATTTGAACCTCTGTTAACCTTTCCATCATCAATGCTCCTGTGACCTTGGTCCAGAATCTTTATTGAGATTTCTGTCAATTTCCTTTGATCTGATCTCAAACCCAGGCATTTGAGATAATTTTGATGTAACAGCCTGAGCCCTTCATTGATGCCCATCTGGTCTGAATTCAAGCTTGATCTACCATCAGTAGTGTTTCCCTATTAATACCCTATCCTTCAATCAAATCTTCCACCACAATTGACCCTCTGGGTTGACCTCAAAATTGGGCGTTATGGAAGACGAAATAATGGTCTCCCAAAATGTTCACGTCCCAATCCTTGGAACTTGTGAATATGTTATCTTACATGGAAATAGGGACTTGGTAGATATGGTTAAACTAAGAATCTTGAGATGGGAAGATTATTCTGGATTATCCAGATGGGTCCAATGTCATCACTGGGGTCCTCATAAGAGAGAGGGAGGAGGGTCGGAGTCAGAGAAGGAAGTATGATGATGGAAACAGAAGGGCATGGTCAAAAAGAGATTTGAAGATGCCATATTGCTGGCTTTGAAGATGGAAGAAGGGGTCAGGTACCAAGGAAGCTGGAGAAAGCAAGGAAATGGGTTCTTTCTAGAGCCTCCAGAGGGAGTACAGCTCTGCCAATACCTTTATTTCAGTGCAGTGAAACCCATCTCAGACTTCTGACCTCCAGAACTGTAAAGTAATAAACTTGTACTGGTTTAAGCCAATTAGTTTGAGGTAATTTGTTAGAGCAGCAATAGGAAACTAATACAAACATCTTTGAAATATTCCACCATTGATGCCCATCTGGTCAATATTCAAACAATGTCCTTGTTAACACTCCACCACCCATACTTCTCTGTGTGACCTCAAATCCCAGCCATTGTTAGCCATTCCACCATCAAAATGCCTTATCCATATCTTCCAATCTAGGCCTCTGTTAACTTTTCCAACCTAAATCAATCTCTGATTTTACCTTGAACTCAGGCAGCTGTTGTCTAGTCCATCATTAATGGGTTCTGATCTAGGTATAGAATCTAGGGTTTAGAGGGTACAGAGTCAATGGTCCCTTTGTGTCTGTGTATTACACGTGGAGGTCTGTTCACTTTCTTACTATCAGAGCAATTTATGCGTGAATCTTTTCTCAAGTCTGTTAACTCTTTCCCCATCATTGCCCCTTGTGTCTGTACCTTGACTACAGGCCTCAGTTAAATCCTCCCCATCTATGATCCTTTGGTGTGTATGGAAAATCAAACCTGCGCTAACTCTTCCGCCGCTAGTGCCTCTTCTCCTATGGGCATCAACCCCAGCCCTCAGTTAATGCTTCTATTAGGAATTCGATTTGGTCTGACCTTGAAGTCAGGTCTTGGTTAACTCTTCCACCATCATTGCCCCTTTGGAATAGGTTGTGAATTGTGGGTTTTTGTTAATTATACCACTATTGATGCTTTTCTGGTCTGTCCCAGACTTTGGCCTAAGTTAACATTACCATTTTCAAAGCTTCTTGGGAATAACTTTGGAACTGGGCCACCATTCCGCCATCAGTGCCCTCCTAGTTTGACCTTCAAGCGAGGTTTTTAAGTTTTCTCCATCCATACATCTTGGAAGAGGTCTTGAATCCTAGGTCACTCGTAACTACTTTACCATCAGAAATCCTCTATTGTATAGGTATGGAACATATGCCTTTGTCAACTATTCAATCTCATTCTAGGCTGACTCCAATCTAGCCCTTGTTTTCTAAAACCAGCGCCCCTTAGGCTTTGCGTTGAACATGTGACTCTAACTCATTTAGCTTTGATAATGGGCTGCAAAAGGTCGCTTCTGCCAACTTTAATTGAGGCGGGCAGAATGTTCAGGTTGTGAGTGACAGAAGGGGGCGGGCCCTTCTGTGTTAGAAGGAGCCAATGGAAGACCAGGAGCGCAGAGAAGCCAGGGCGGTGAGTGATAGGAGAGGGCGGGCCCTGACTCGACTAAGGGCGGGAGGGCGGTGACGCTATTCTGGGAGTAGTGCGCGGGAAGTGTGTTTTGAGCCTGCAAGTGAATATGTATTATTATGTCAAAGGTCTCTCCACTTTCTCCAGATGCTTTAGAAATAAGGCTTCCGCAGAGCAATCTCTCAGGTGGTGCTTCCACCATCCGGCCTTAGTACTCCCCCTCTCTCCACCCGGTTCCCACCGAACCCCGCAACCGGCCGCGTTGCCACACCTTTGCTCAGGCTGTGCCTCCGCTGATGGTCAAGAACACCCATTCTCCCGCCGGGGACATTCGCGGCGCTTCCCAGTCTCACACTGCTTTTGAAGCACCGATTTTGAACATCCTGCCTAGGAAATATCATGGGGACTCCTCGGGCTCCAAAACGCATATTTCCTCTGGCTGGAATGGTAGCCTCAAGAAGCAGTGAGAAGCACTAGCCATTTCCCGGCCGGTGATTGGGTTGCTGGCACAGACCGAGTGGCGCCATTTTTGTTACTGGCAGAGCTGGGGGGCCGTGGCTGATTCTGAGCGTGCGGAAGATAATCCAATGCGTCACGCAGACCCACCGAGCAGGGCTAGAAGGGAAAAGGGAATTTCGGGGGATGTTGAGCCCGTCTGTGCAAGCGGGAAGCCAAGCCCGGTTTGAGAAGGAGCTTTTGGGTCCTGAGAACAGAGCCAGAGTGAGGGGCCAAGCTGAGTGATGGGGGGTCTGTGTGGTCGGTGAAAGGGACCTGTGGAAGGAATAGTGAGGGGTCCTCTGGGCTGGATGATGTGGACAACAGTGATAGGGGAGTCTGGAGGGTCAGAGATAATGGTGTGTGGGGTATGCGAGCTTATGGGGGTGAGTGATGGGGGATCCGTGTGGTGAGCAATGGTGTGTGTAGGGTGAATAATGGGATTTCAAGGGGGTGAGTGAAGGGGGGGGTCTATGAGGTGAGTGAAAGTGAGGCGGGAAGCCCCATAAAAAGACCGGCAGGACCCCTAGGCAGGGCCGCTGCTCTCCTCCCAGCACCGTCCGGTTCCCTGGCCCAGAGACTCTTATCTCACTTTTTGCCTCTAAAGCGGCTTACTTACACCTAGAATTCTATTGGTTCCCTGAGCTCACTTCTGATTGGCTATTTCCTTCACTTCTGATTGGTTATTACTCTCACTTCTGATTGGTTATTACTCTCACTCCTGATTGGTTATTCCTCTGACTTCTGATTGGTCCACTTCCCTAACTTCTGATTGGTCCATTTGTAGTACTTCATTTGCATGGAGCTCACTCCTGATTGGTCTATTTCTACAAAGCTTGTTCCTGGTTGGTCGACTTCTGTTATACTTCATTTGCATATGATGTTGCAAAGTGTAAAACTGGCAGCCTATAAAAGGCCTGTGTAAACTTACTGACGGGGTCTACAGCATGAAGTGTTAATTCCTTTGGGCTGGCTGGCGTGGTAAATCTGAGTTTTTCAACTCTCTGAGTGCTGCTTGGTCTGTTACCCGGATCCGGGTTGCTGTCACAACTGAGCTGTAACACACTTTTCCGCAACAAAAGGGGTTTGGAATGAGTGATGGAGGGTCTGTTGAGTGAATGATGGGATGTGTGGGGTGAACAATAGAGGGTCTATAGAGTGAGTGATGAGGGTCCACTGGGACAGGAATGGGAATGTGTAGGGTCATGTTGGGATTCTCTGCGGTCAATCATACATCCGTGAATAAACAAAAATCCCCGCCCTTGTGGTTTCAGCATTCCAGTGGAGGAGTCAGACATTGAGGTTTTAATTTATATTTCCCTGATGACTACCTTTTCATTTATGTACTGATCACTCGGAGAGCCTCTTGTGAGGTGCCTGTTCAGATATTTTGCTCATTTTTCTATTACCTTGTCTACCTTTTCATTATTAATTTGTAGGAATTGTTTTCTTATGTTCTGATAACATTTATTAGTGACATGTGTTTTGCAACTATCTCCTTAATTCTTGGTTTCATGGCTCTGAATATTAAGATTTTAAGTTAATTTTAAACTATAAAGTGCAGTGTAAGTTTAATGTTTTGCTATTCCTGAGTTAAAAGCCAGACAATGTTCTCTGTAATTTAGGAGGAAGATTAATTTTTTTAGGGCCTCCAGAAGCTGGCTGAGAGTTGCATCTCTGAAAACTGTGGTACATCAGCTAGTGAGGAGTTCTCTGCTTTTTGTTTTCTCACCACCTCACCCTCTAATCCCTGGCTGTGTGATCTCAGACAAGTCACTGTCCCTGTCCAGGCCTCAGTGTCCTGTCTAAGAAATGAGGATACTAGGGCCTATCCTGTGAGGGTTAGGATGATAATTAAGTGAGTTAATAACTGATTATTATCTATTCACCATGGTTTTGTGGTACTGATCTTTATTTCATGGATCATCCATGAACTCAGCGTCAGAGCTGCTCATGTGATATCCAAGGAAATCCAATGAAAGAAATTAAATACCAAGGAATAAGATTGCATCAGATAGAGTTGAGCCTTGGCGGGCCCCAAACCATTGTAATATCTGGGGGCCAGATGTCTGTTTTTTTAAAAAAATTTTTGGTTTTCTTCTTTTGTGAGGGAGGGGAGGCAGTTAGACTTATTTATTTATTTATTTTGGGAGGAGGTAATTAGGTTTATTTATATATTTTTAAATTAATTAAAAAAAATTTTTTAGTGGAGGTACCGGAGATTGAACCCAGGACCTTGTGCACGCTAAGCATGTGCTCTGCCACTGAGCTATACCCTCCCCCTATTTATTTATTTATTTATCTATCTATCTATTTACTTATTTATTTATTTTTCTTTTTTCTTTTAATTTTTATTTTAACCCAGGACTTCCTGCATGCTGGGCATGCACTCTACCACCAGAGCTATATCCTACCCCCTTCGGATGTTCGTTTATTAAACAGTTGGGAGCATGCTCTTGTGGCCTGCCATTCCTTCATTTCATAGCTATCTCCATGCCATTAACTTTATTTCCATAGTACTACTTAGTTTACTCTATGGAAATTTTTAAAAATTCACAAAAATAGAAGGAACTATATAATGAACCCCCATTATGCATATCACCCAGTCTCATCAGTCATCAACTCATGGTCATGGTCATGAAACTCATTGTTTCATCTAAACCAGGGGATGGAAAACTGCAGGCAGTGGGCCAGATTGGGCCTGCTGCTGTTTTTTTTTTTTTTTTTTTTTTTTGCTGTTTTTATACAACCATAAGCTAAGAATGTTTTTCACATTTTTTTAATGGTTGGAAAAAATCAAAAGAATAATATTTTGTGATATGTGAAAGTGATACAAAATTCGAATTATACTGTCCATAAATGAAATTTGATTGGATCACAGCCAGTAAGAATAATGGGGGGGGGTAAACAAAGTTTATTCTAGGAAGAGCAACTCATTGAGGGATAAAACCATTTTAAAATTTACATATGTTTACTGTTCATTGTTTCTAAGAACAGTTTAGAGCTTTAGCTTTTTAAACTTACATAATTATCAAAGGAATAAAGCCAACCACAAAATAAGAACCAACAGAATTTAGTAATCCAATCATAAAGGACAGTCAAATGAAAATACACAAATATTAAATATATAGCTTAATAAATTTTTATATATGTAGCCCTTTATTATTTTGAAACAAATCTCAGATATGTTGTTTTATTCATAAATATTCCATTATGCAGCTGTAAAAGATAAAGACTTAAAGGCCATACCATTATTCAAAGTAAAATAATTAATAATATCTTTAGATCATCAATGGTTAAATTCCTTAATATTGAATATCTAGTCAGGGCTCAAACTCTAATGATTATCTCAAAGAATTTTTTTTTGTCTGTTCAAATTATGATTCTAGACAAGGTTTTGGTTTCTGTGTCTCTTGAGCCTCTTAATCATCTATAGTATTGCTTTTAGTGGTCGCTTCCTTTCCATCCTTTGGAGGGTCCATAACTTATTTTCTCAGTCCTCAGTGATTGGGCATTTAGGTTATTTTCAATATTATGGTGTTAAAGACAAATTTGTGATGAAGATTTCTACAGTTAAATCTGTGCACACATCCATGATTATTACCTTAGGATAAGGTTCTAGTAATGGAATTACTAGTCAGATGAGAACCAGAAGTTATCAATGAATGAACAAGCAACATATTTCACATCCAGCCATTGAAGATTGGATAATCCAACTTGGTCTCTGAAGACTCTGTACCCCACTCCACCACAATTCCTTTCCAAAGAGAAAAAGAAAATGATTGAGTCCCAGGTAAGTTGCATTTGTTTCCCACCTGGTTCTTCCCACAACAAAATGGGAAAGGGCAATTAGTTGAAACTGAGAACTAGAGAAATTTAGAGAGAATAGAAGATCAAGATATAGGTAAAATTGCTGGGAAGATACACAGATCATCTGGCCTTGCGTCATATAAACTGAGGTAAACATTTTATCTGTGAGCTTTCTGGCAGCCACAATGAAAAGGGCAAACATGATCAGTAAGATGATTTGCATTCTCCATCAAGAGAAATCAGTTCATAAGTCCAGCTCCTCAGATTTCTGGGCCTTTTGCCTAAGAAATTTTATTGTTGTTTTCCTAAGGGCCAGTGGTTTTCAGGTCAGTGTGGCATCATCAATAGTTGTTCCAAAGAGGCTGTTTTTAGTTTAAAATTTCTGGCATGGAGCATGTGCGGTGTCTTGGAGCATGAGCGGTTTCTTGATTTTCCATGGCTCCTTTGCCGTCTCAGAGTTTGTGGAGTCATGCTCTAACTCAAGGCCATCTCTGCTCTTCCATTTTCAGTCTTTATTACTTTTTTAATCCTTGTAAGGGTAACATATATGTGGGGGCAAAGATTGTAAACAATATAGCAAAGTAAAAATTAGAAAGTAAAATATCTGTGTAATCTAACTTCTACCTCCTTCCCAAATTACATAAACTAGTATGTAATTTGGGAATGATCCTTCCATATTCTTTTTATTATACTTTTAACCTCATCTATGTGTGTAGGTGTGTATGTATAAGTATGTGTGAGTGATCTTGTTATAATCATGTATTTTTCTTTACCATACACACAAAATACAAACACTGCATCTTCTGTTCTGCAAGATTCTTTTTTTACCTGTTGATAAAATATATCAATAAATGTAATTTTAATATATTTTATTATAGAAATTTCAGTTTTAAAATGTATACAAAAATAGATTTTACTGACGCCCTTTGTGCTTATCAGCCAGTTGCAAATATTAATTGGTGGCCAGTGTTGTTTTCTCTGTCATTTATCTCCACACACCCCTATCATCATCATCATCATCACCATCACCATCACCATTATCACCATCCTCGTCACCTTGCCAGTTCCTTGTTATTTTGTTTAGGATTTTTACTACTGTGTTCATGAGACATGGGCATGTAATTTTCCTTTCTTGTATTATTCTTGTCATGTTTTGACATCACGATTATGTTGGCCTCACATAACAATTTAGGAAGTATTATCTGGAAAAGTTTGGGAAGATTATTGGTATTATTTCTTTCTTAAATGTTTGGAAGAATTCCCTAGGGAAGTTATCAGGGTGTGGAGTTTTCTTTGTGGGTAGGTTTTAATTTATGAATTCAGTTTATTTCAAAGATATAGTATCATTTAGATTATTTCTTTTTATGTCAAGTTTGGTAAATTGTGATTTTCAAGTAATTTGTCCAGTTTGTCTAAATTAGGGGCCAGCAAGCTTTTTCTGTAGATGACTAGATAGAAATATTTTAGGTTTTGTGAGCCATATGGTCTCAGTTGCAGCTACTCAAATCTGCTATTGTAGGTTGAAAGCAGCTGTAGATAATATGTAAATCAATGAGCATGGCTGTGATCCAATAATATTTATTTATGGACACTGAAAGTTGAATTCTATGTAATTTTCACATCATAAAATGTTCTTTTGGCTTTTCCCCCCAACCATTAAAAGTGTAAAAATCAGGGTGGGTATAGCTCAGTGGTAGAGCACATGCCTAGCATGCACAAGGTCCTGGGTTCAACCCCCAGTATCGTCATTAAAATAAATAAACAAATAAACCTAAATACCACCCCTAAAAAAAGTATAAAACCCATTCTTAGCTTGTGGGCCACATTTGGCTTGTAGGCCATACTTTACTGTCCCCTGATCTGCACTGTCAAATTTCTTGTCATAAAATTGGTCGTAGTACTCTTTTATTATCCTTTTAATGTTTGCAGTATACCAGCCCCTTGTTAATGGGCCTTTTTATTGTTTCTAATTTTTCTTTAATATATAATAGTATAACAATAATAATAATAATAAGAATCACAGCTACTGTTTCTTAAGTGCTTACTGTGTACCATGCACCATTATAATAAATTCTAAGATAATTAACTCATCTGATTTACCCAGGAACGCTTTGTAATAGGTACTATTATTATCCTCATTTTTCAGATGAGGAAACTGAGGCATAGCTAGTACATAGTCTAGCCAGGACTCTAAAGCAGTGAAGTCATAAATAAGGGAAGAACTGTAATACATCTTTGTATATTTGTCAAATATTTATGTAGGCCAAATTCTTAGATGTGGGTGTCTTAGGTCAGAGAGCAAGCATGTGTAAAATCTAAAGAGTATTTCTCAAATTGTAATTTGATGTTGTGTAATTAGCTTCCACACGTGGCCACAAATCATTTACAAGGAAGCTCTTGTCCCAGTATTTTCCCAACTACCAGATAAAATCAGTGTTTTTCATTCTTGCTATTTTTACAGTGGCATATTCTCTTATTTTCATTTACTTTTCTTTAATGGTTAAATGAGCACCAGCATCTTTTCACATATTTATTTGCCATTTTTTAATGGAGGTACTGGGGATTGAACCCAGGACCTCATGCATGCTAAGCATGTACTCTACCACTGAGCTATATCCTCCCCACCTTTGTTAGCCATTTTGTATTTCTCTTTAAGTCTCTCCTTTCTTTCTTTGTCTTTTGCTTACTGCTTTCTAACGGCTTTCTGTGTATGAGTAATATGAATTTTGAAGTACACATTAAAACCTTTGTTTTTCCTTTTGATTAGGTGATGTTTTGTCTCTCAAGCTTGTTGTGTGTCTCCCCTCACTAGAATATAAGATCCTTGAGGGAAGGTATTTTGGCTGGGTTTCTTTCCTTCTGTGTCCTCAGTCCCTAGAACAGTGTCTGGTATTCAGCAGGTGCTCAATAATTGCTTTCTGAGTGGATGGATGCTTTTTTTACTTAGCAATATAGCAACTTGTTACCTGTCAATCTACGTAGAGCTTCTTTGTTGCTTTTAATGGTTGTGTATGGTATTTCCTTGTGGGGATTGAAGCATAGTTGATACTCATCTAATCCCGCATGAGGCTGTTTTCATTCTTTTGCTATTATAAACAGTACTGTAGTGAAGTATCTTCGTATTTGCTGATTTGCTCACATATATATGTATTTATGTAGAATAATTTCCAGAAATGGAATTGCTAGTCAGAGATATGTACATTTAAAATTTTGGTGCATATTGCCCAATTAATTGCTCTTAAAATACATTGTACCAGTGTATACCCACCATTTGAGTGTGCTTGACATCTTCACCAACTAGGTGACTTAAGAAACGCTAATCTTTGATAATATATAAAGGAAACATGGTGTCTTGGTTTACTTTGCATAGCTCTTCATGTCAGTGAAGTTGAGCATCATTTCATATGTTTAGAATCCATTTGCCTTTCCTTTTCTGTGAATTGATGGTCATGTCCTATGATTATTTTTTGAGAAGTTAAGTTGTTGATCTCTTTCCTTTTGCTTTGTAGGAGCTCTATCTATTAAGTACATTAGCACTTTGTCCATCATATGTGTTGTGTATATATCTTCTCTCCAGTTCATTACTTGTCCTTGCGTTTATGGTATATTTCACCATATATTACATAAAGTAGTCAAATTTATCAGTGTGTCCTTTTGTGGCATCTGGGTTTTGTAGCATGATTTGATAGAAGAGTCTTCTCCACTCTAAAATTATTTTTAAAAATTTATCCTCTCTTTGTTTTATGGCTTCTCTTTTTCTTTGTTTAAATTTTTGTTAGATCTAAAATTTATTTTTGTGTATGGTGTGGAATAGGGAATCCAACTTTGCATTTCTTTCTGAAAACTTCCCAGTTTTGAGTAATCTGTCTCTTTGACACATTTAAAATGCCACCTGTATTATACATTAAATTTCCCGCTTTTGTTTGCATCTATTTTTAGACTCTCTAGTCTGTTCCACTAGCTGTTCTTGCTAATGGCAGGATTTTACATTGTTTTTCTCATTAAGTATGCTACACAAAGTGCAAAGTAGGCTTCCTACAGGTATTGCTGTGGTAAAAATGATCAGAAGGAGCAGATTGTACAGGAATATGCTGTTATAAGAACCAGTGACATTTGAGGATGTGGCTGTGGACTTCACCCAAGAAGTGTGGCAGCAGCTGGACCTTGCTCAGAAGACCCTACACAGGGATGTGATGCTGGAGATCTGCAGCCACCTAGTCTCCGTGGGTAAGGGCAAATTCTCCGTAACAATGAATCAAATCCTCTTTATCTTTCAGCGCTGTCAAGACCATGACCTTTGTGATTTTCCATTAAAAGGATGCTTTCTTTTATAGTTTCAGTTTTTTATGTTTATATTTTTGTTTTATCTGGAATTTATTTTTGTGAATTAAAGATTAATTTTTCCTGGGAGTTCCCTGAAATTTCTTCTTCTCCTCATGAATTTCTCAGCTGCCAAGGCCAAGGCCATTGTAATTTTCCCTTAACAGGGTGTTCAGGTATAAAACCAGATATAATCTCCAAGCTGGAACATGGAGAAGACAAGTGGATCATGGAGAGTGAGTTGTCAAGGTGGATCTACTCAGGTAAGTGAGAACTGGGGAGATGGTTGAGAAGGTGTTTTCTTCTTCCTGACATGAGTGGCCTCCTTTCTTCTTTAAAATTCATAAAGCCTCCTTTTTTAACATCCATCTTACGTCAGCCACCTTTTTAGAACTTCTGTCCATTGCTGTTTTCTTTTTGGTGTCTATTTGATCTTACCTTTTTTCCCTCCTTCTTTCAGACAGAGAGGAAAGCCCTGACTCTTCCCAGCAGATTATTTCTGGAGAACTTTCATTTCAAAGGGAGACATTGGAAAGAACCCTAAAGGATAATTCACTGTACTCTCTCTTTAAAGTCTGGCATACTGATGGTCAGATGGATAAATATCAAGGAAACCAAGACAGAGTTTTAAGGCAGTTCACTGTCATCAGCCGTGAAACAATGACCAAGAAGAGAGGCCCTAAATGAGATACATTTGGGAGAATACTCAGTGGATGTATAGATCTTGATCTTTCATGTAAAAAACTCCATCACTTTGATTCATGTGAAAAGAGCTTGAAATCTAATTTAGATTCACTGACTTGTAATAGGAGCTATGCAAGAAAGAGCCGCACTGAGAGATTTGGATGTGGGAGACCACCTAACTATAGTGCTTCTTGTTCTGTGCCTGAGAAAATTCACATTGGAATGAAATCACATGGACATAGTGTGAAAAATTTCTCAATCATAAGCAAGCCCATATTCAGTATAAGAAAGTTCAAGCTAGGGAGAAGCCCATGTTTGTAGTGTGTGTGGGAAGAGCTTTATTAAGAAGTCACAGCTCATTATACATCAAAGAATTCATTCTGGAGAGATACCGTATGTAGGTGGAGATTGTGGAAAAGCCTTCAGTGAGAAATCACACCTCATTGTGCATCAGAGGATTCATACTGGGGAAAAACCCTATGAATGTACCGAGTATGGAAGAGCCTTCTCCCAGAAGTCACCCTTCATTGTTCATCAGAGAGTCCACACTGGAGAGAAACCTTATGAATGTTTTGAGTGTCAAAAAGCCTTCTCCCAAAAGTCACATCTCATTATACATCAGCAGGTTCATACTAGAGAGAAGCTCTGAATGCAGTGAATGTGGGAAAGCCTTCGGTGAGAAGTCTCACCTTTTTATACACCAGATGACTCATACTGGGGAGAAACCCTAAGAGTGTACTGAATATAGGAAGACCTTCCCTCGGAAAACACAACTCATCATCCATCAGAGAACACATACTGGAGAGAAACCCTATAAGTGTAGTGAGTGTGGCAAAACCTTTTGCCAGCAGTCCCACCTCATAGGACATCAAAGAATTCATACAGGAGAGAAACCTTATATATGTACAGAATGTGGGAAAGCCTTCTCTCAGAAATCACCTCTTATTATACACCAGAGAATTCATACAGGGCAGAAACCATATGAGTGTAGTGAATGTGGCAAAACTTTCTCCCAGAAATCACCCCTCATTATTCATCAGAGAATTCATACAGAGGAACCCTACGAGTGTACTGAGTGTGGAAAGGCCTTTTCCCTCAAGTCACACACATCTCATTGTACATCAGAGAGCTCATACTGGAGAGAAACCTTATGAATGTAGTGAATGTGGAAAGGCCTTCTGTGAGAAGTCCCCCCTAGTTGTACATCAGAGAACCCATACTAAGAAGAAACCTGAATCTGCTGATTATGGGATAAGCTTTTCCCAGAAATCACAGATGATCACATATCAGAGAACACACATGGAGGAGAAACCCTCCAAATGCAGTGACTGTGGGAAAGTCTTCTGCCAGCATATACACCTCACTGGACATCAGAATCCACATAGGAGAGGAACCTTATACATGTACTGATTGTAGGAAGGTCCCCCCTGCCTCAGAAATCAGACCTCAGTGTGCATGGGAAAACTCACACTGAACAGAAATCCTATGGGTATGTTGGACATGAAAAATGTGGCACCTTCTTAACTGTAGAAGAGACTAATATACTCCTAAGTATATCTGATTATGCCTCCACAGAATAATCTGGTCAGGCCTCCAGAGTGTTTTTTTTTTCCCAGTCTTGATCATTTTTTTTTTAATTGAGGTATAGTCAGTTTATGATGCTGTGTCAATTTCTGGTATACAGCACAATTCTTCAGTCATACATGAATATACTTATATTCATTTTCATATTCTTTCTCACTGTAAGCTACTACAAGACATTGAATATATTTCCCTGTGCTATACAGTATAAACTTGTTTATCTATTCCACATATACCAGTCAGTATCTGCAAATCTCGAACTCCCAGTTTATCCCTTCCCACCCCCCTCCCCTTGGCAACCACAAATCTGTATTCTATGTCTGTGAGTCTGTTTCTGTTTTATATATAAATTCCTTTGTCTTTTTTTTTTAGATTCCACATATGAGTGATACCATATGGTATTTTTCTTTCTCTTTCTGGCTTACTTCACTTAGAATGACATTCTCCAGGGACATCCATATTGCTGCAAATGGCGTTATGTTTTCATTTTCTATGGCCGAGTAGTACTCCACTGTATAAATATACCACAACTTCTTTATCCAGTCATCTGTTGGACATTTAGGTTGTTTCCATTTCTTGGCTATTGTAAATAGTGCTACTATGAACATTGAGGTGCAGGTGTCTTTTTCAATTAAGATTCCCTCCCTCAGAGTGTTTTCAGTACTGTAAATAAGCAATGGATTTGCTCATCCTCAAGGTATCTTATCCCCTACACAGAATAAACATATCTGGAACAATTAACACTGCTTTTGTGTTGTTTGGTCCTTAAAGATTTTGTAGAATTCTCTTATGGATATATTTGGGCATGGTGCATTATTTGAAGAGTATCTCTTTGTCATCCTTCTCTATTTCTTCCTTCATATTTTCTTTGTTTAGATTATATATTTATTTACATTGTAATTTTCATAAAAATCATCAATTTCCTCAAGTTTCTTAATTTGTGAAATTTTGAATAAGTATTCTCTTATGATTCACTTAATTTTCTCTATATATGTAGTTATTTCTTCAGTATTATTCTCATAGAGTGTGTTTATGATTTCTTTTCCCTCAATTAGATAAACTAAAGTTAATGTATTATTTATTTTATGCCCCTCACCTAAGACTATTTCTTGCCTTTATATCATTTTTCTGTTTTCTGATTCATTCATTTGTGCTTTTATTTCATTAAAATCCTTCCATCCACTTTTCTGTTTTTTCTTTTTCTAACTTCTTTAGTTGAATGTGTAAATCAATTAATCTAACAATTCCTGGTTTATTTATAGATATATTTTGGGCTATGTATTAATCTGAGAAGAGACTTAGCCATTTGTGGTCCAATCTGAGTGTATTCTATTTTTTGATAGGTAGATCCTACTGTTTAGCCCAATTTTGCTTGTAAGTATGACAGATCTAATTAGTCTTAGGTATCCTAGCATATTTCCTGTTGTGCATCCTGTTTTCATTGCTTTTATGTCTTTTAATATCTCATTATGGGGCCCTGACTGCCTTGTACTGTTTTGGATGTGTTACTTGTGTCCCAGAGCATAGCAAAGAGAGGGTGCTTCCAAAGGGTTTTCAGGAAGCTAGCATAATCCTGATATCCATAATGTTGATAATCCGTAATACTTGGGAGATGGATTTGAGGCTGAAAAGAAACACGATGGCAGGCCTGTGGTTATAGATATTCAGAGGATTTTTTTCCTTACCTTTCCACCTAATACCATGATTTAAGATAGGTAATTTCCTTTACTGTCCATTGAGCGGAGGTGGTTTTATTTCTACTTCATTCTTACAATGAGAGTGAAGACTTTTTGTTCCCAGGTTTATGTCAGCAGTCTTTGCTCACCTTGAGTAGGACATGTCTTAAAACTGCAGTGTGAATAACCTGAGTTTGACAGATGCACTTGAAGTGAAGAGTAGGCAATAGTGGAGTGTCCATGTTTGCTGAGATTGCTGTAGTCAAGCTTCTGGGGTCTGGCCTCCTGTGGAGTCAGTGACACAGCAAGAGTGGGGAATTTCCTAAAAATGTCCCAGAGTGTGGATAGACAATTCTTCATATTCAGCAAATCTTTATTCAACAAATAGTACACGGCAGGCACAATTTTGAGGATTCTGCAGTGAATAAAGCAGACAAAAAAATCCCTGCCTTCATGGAGTGATGGATACTAAAAAAGTATATATTACATATAATACTACTATATATTATGTAGGTATTTTGATTATAATAAAAATAAAATAAAAAACATTAATGCAATATATGTAACTTTTTATTATCCATCTCTCCATGAAGGCGGGGACGTTTTTGTCTGTTTTGTTGCTTTACTTTCACCCACAACACTTACGTACTGGTCACTGGAGGATAGGAGATAGATAGATAGAATATGATAAATATAATGTATAAAATGTTATATATGATGCTATATATAACATATATTGTATATATAAATATAGTTATATAGCTGTTTCCTCTGTTGATAAATGCTTAAGTGCTGTAGATAAAATAAAGCAGGGTAAGGAAACAGAGAGTGGCCTGTGGGATGTAGGGTGAGTAGGGAAGGCCTCAATGATAGGGTGCCATTTAAGCAGAAATGAAGAAAGTGAAAGTGTGTTTGAAGAACAGTATGCCAGGCAGAGGGAATAGGAAGTGTAAAGGCCCTGAGGCAGAGGCATACCTGCCATCATGCAGCCTGAAATCACATCCCCAATGTGTTTCAAAAATACCTCAAGGATTTACCTTAAATGGTCCCAGATTCTTGTGACCCAGGTGCCTGAAAGAAGTGAATATAATCACCACTCCTATTCAACATAGTCCTGGAAGTCCTAGCCACAGCAGTCAGGCAAGAGAAAGAAATAAAAGGGATCCAAATTGGAAAAGAAGAGGTAAAAGTGTCATTATATGCTGATGACATGTTACTATATATAGAAAACCCTAAAAGGTCCACACAAAAGCTACTAGAGCTGATTGAAGAATTCAGCAAGGTAGCAGGTTACAAAATTAACGTTCAAAAATCAGTTGCATTTCTTTACACTAACGATAAATCAACAGAAAAAGAAAGTAAAGAAACAATCCCCTTTAAAATAGCACCCAAAGTAATAAAATACCTGGGAATAAATCTAACCAAGGAGGTGAAAGAATTATACACAGAAAACTATAAACCATTGATGAAGGAAATTAAAGAAGACTTTAAAAAATGGAAAGATATTCCATGCTCTTGGATTGGAAGAATCAATATTGTTAAAATGGTCACACTGCCCAAGGCAATCTACAGATTTAATGCAATCCCTATCCAATTACCCAGGACATATTTCACAGAACTAGAACAAATCATAATAAAACTTATATGGAACCATCAAAGACCTAGAATTGCCAAAGCATTACTGAAGAGAAAGAAAGAGGCTGGAGGAATAACTCTCCCAGACTTCAGACAATACTATAGAGCTACAGTCATCAAGACAGCATGGTATTGGTACCAAAACAGACATATAGACAAATGGAACAGAATAGAGAGCCCAAAAATGAACCCACAAACTTTTGGTCAACTCATCTTCGACAAAGGAGGCAAGAATATACAATGGAATAAAGACAGTCTCTTCAGCAAATGGTGTTGGGAAAACTGGACAGCAGCATGTAAAACAATGAAGCTAGAACACTCCCTTACGCCATATACAAAAATCAACTCAAAATGGATTAAAGACTTAAACATAAGACAAGATACAATAAACCTCCTAGAGGAAAACATAGGCAAAACATTATCTGACATACATCTCAAAAATTTTCTCCTAGAAGAAATAAAAGCAAGAATAAACAAATGGGACCTAATGAAACTTACAAGCTTCTGCACAGCAAAGGAAACCAGAAGTAAAACAAGAAGAAAACCTATGGAATGGGAGAAAATTTTTGCAAGTGAAACCAACAAAGGCTTCATCTCCAGAATATATAAGCAGCTCATACGACTCAATAAGAAAAAAATAAACAACCCAATCCAAAAATGGGCAGAAGACCTAAACAAGCAATTCTCCAAGGAAGACATACAAATGATCAAAAAGCACATGAAAAAATGCTCAATATCACTAATTATCAGAGAAATGCAAATCAAAACTACAATGAGGTATCACCTCACACCAGTCAGAATGGCCGTCACTCAAAAATCCACAAATGACAAATGCTGGAGAGGCTGTGGAGAAAGGGGAACCCTCCTACACTGCTGGTGGGAATGCAGTTTGGTGCAGCCACTATGGAAAACAGTGTGGAGATTCCTCAAAAGACTAGGAATAGACTTACCATATGACCCAGGAATCCCACTCCTGGGCTTGTATCCAGAAGGAAATCTACTTCAGGATGACACCTGCACCCCAATGTTCATAGCAGGACTGTTTACAATAGCCAAAACATGGAAACAGCCTAAATGTCCATCAACAGGTGACTGGATAAAGAAGTGGTGGTATATTTATACAATGGAATACTACTCAGCCATAAAAACCGACAACATAATGCCATTTGCAGCAACATGGATGCTGCTGGAGAATGTCATTCTAAGTGAAGTAAGCCAGAAAGAGAAAGAAAAATACCATATGAGATCGCTCATATGTGGAATCTAAAAAACAAAAACAAAAACAAACAAACAAACAAAAAGAAAGTGTAAATACAGGACAGAAATAGACTCACAGACAGAGAATACAGACTTGTGGTTGCCAGGGGGGTGGAGGGTGGGAAGGGATAGACTGGGATTTCAAAATTGTAGAATAGATAAACAAGATTACACTGTATAGCACAGGGAAATATACACAAAATGTTATGATAACTCAGAGAGAAAAAAATGTGACAATGAGTGTGTATATGTCCATGAATGACTGAAAAATTGTGCTGAACACTGGAATTTGACACAACATTGTAAAATGATTATAAATCAATAAAAAATGTTAAAAAAAAAAAAAGAAGTGAATATAAATCCACTCTGGTGTAAGCCACCTTTTGGCCCACAAATAAAATTCCAAGATGTAAGAGCTCACAGTGGAAAAAAATCACAGAACACACAAGCAAACAAGACACTACTAGCAAGAGCCATAAGAAACAACAAACAGAATCAAACCCATAACATTTCCTATATTAATATGATCAGACATAGACTATAAAATAACTAATTAAAGTAACAAAAGAAGGTATATTAGTTTACTAGGGCCGCCATAAGAAAGTACCACAGACTGGGTGGATTAAACAAAAGAAATTTATTGTCTCACAGTTCTGGAGGCTGGAAGTCCAAAATCAAGTTGTTTGCAAGATTGGTTCCTTCTGAAGGACTGTCAGGAAAGGCTCTTTCCAGAGCTCTCTCCTTGGCTTGTAGATGGCTATCTTCTCCCTGTGTCCTTCACATTGTCTTCCCTCTCTGCATGTTTCTGTGTCCAAATTTCCTGTTTTTATATAAACACTAGTCATATTGGATTAGGCTCAACCTAGTGATCTTATGTAACTTGATTACTTCTGTAAAGTCCCTATCTCCAAATAATATCACGTTCTGAGGTACTGGGGGTTAGGACTTCAACATACAAATTTTGTGGGGAAACAATTCAACCCATAACAGAGGGATGGAACATATAAGTAAAGAGCAGGAGAATCTAAAATGACAAAGCAGATTTTAAAAAGACTCTATCAGAACTTCTAGGAATGAAAAATATAAAAATTGTTAATAAATACTTAATAAGTGAGTTTAACAGCAGATGAGACTTGGCTTAAGATAGAATTCATAGACTAGAAGACTAATCTGAGAGATAATTGAGAATGTAGAGCCAAAAGCCAAGGTCATGGAAATTCCAAAGAGGTTGAAAGGTAGGGTGATAGAATAAGCAGGTCTAGCATACATCTTAAGCAGAATTATAGTAGAAGGTGACAGAGAAAATGGAACAATGGCAGTATTTAAAAAGGTAATAGCTGGGAGGGAGGGTGTAGCTCAAGTGGTAGAGCGCATGCTTAGCATGCATGAGGTCCTGAGTTCAATCCCCAGAACCTCCTCTAAAAAATAAATAAATACGTAAATGTAATTACCTCCCCCCTAAAAATCCGTTCCTAAAAAGGTAATAGCTGAGAGTTTTCCAAAATTGATAAGAGATCAGTCTACAGTGACAATTAGACTCTAAAGTGACTTCTGAAGAGCATCAATAGTCAGAAGACAGAAGACAGTGGATTTATATCTTCAATATGTTGAAGGAAAACAACTTTCAATATGCGATCATATACCCAATTATATATTTATAAAAATCTTTCAAGGGCAAGGTGAAAATAAAGACATTTTCAAACAGATCAACATTTAGGGAACTTGCCCTCACTAAAGGAAATTCTAAAAGATATATCTCAAACAGAAAGAAACTGTTCCCAAGTGAACAGTCAGAGATGCCAGAATGATGAGCAAAAAAGTGATAAATATGTTGGTAAATCTAGATGAACACTAACTATAAGAATCCAGAATAATAAATCATGGGGATACGAGCAAGATAGAAATAAAAGGTGGAGATGACAGCTAATAAGAAATATATTGACTAAGTTTAGACTTTACTAAGTTAAAATGCATGTTAAAATTTATAGGGTAACCACTAAGATAATGGAAAGAGTATACAATTTCCAAATTAATACAGTAAAGAAGTAGTTGGTGTATGCGTTTTCTATTGCTACTGTAAGAATCTACCACAAACATTGTGGCTTAAAACTCATATTATGTATGTATATTGTATGTGTATTAAACAAATCTGGCTAGATTTTATTCAGACCAGATAACTGTGGTTATGCTGGGTTGGGGGTAAGGCAGTATATTATGGACGATTTTCATTTTCATTTTCATTTTACAGAGGCTTTTCCTTTCTCAATGTTTACCTATTTATATTGCTTACATTTTTTGCTCCATGTATTGATTATGTTTGTAGGGAGAAAAATAAGAATACTTGTCTAGTGAAAGACCATAGGAGGAGGAACCTGTCTTGAGTTGGGGCATGAACTCACAGAGATGACAGCAAAGAAGCCACGGAAAACCCAGAAAGGCTACCGTCTACCCTGTAAGCTTTTGTGAGAAACTTTTTTTTTTTTTAACAAAACACAGTATTACTAGGAGAATCCTGAGCTGAAAATCACTGATCTTTAGAAAGAACCAACAATAAAATTTCACAGGCCTAAGTTCCTGGAATCTTTACTTTCTTAGGAACTGATTTGTTTTCTCTGTACAGAGAATTTAAATCATGTAGCTTATCATGCTTCCCCTTTTTACTGTGGCTGCCAGGAAGTTCACAAATGTGCACTTTATATAGAAGTAAGGACATATGAGCTATTCATCTCTTTATTCTCTCTAAATTTCTTTAATCCTGTTTTTTCCCCCAATTATTTGCCCTTTACCATTTTGTTGTGTGGAAAAACAAGTGGGGAATACTGTGTTGGGGGCCCTCAAGACCACGATCATATTGGATGATTTGCTAGAAGAACTCACAGAATTCAGAAAAGCTGTTATACTCATGGTTATAGTTTATTATAGCAAAAGATACAGGTTGAAAACAGCAAAGAAAAGAGGTTCATAGGGAAGAGCCCAGGAGAAACCAGGAGCAAGCCCCCAGTTATTGTCTCAGAGTAGAATCACCTACTTAACACTTAATTTTCCCAGCAATGATGTGTGAAAACGTATAAGAAATACAGCCAACCAGGGAAGCTCACCTGAGGCTTGATGCTCAGGGTTTTTGTTGGAGGGGCAGTCATGTAGGCATGGAATGTCCACATTACTCACCTTAGCTACTCAGTCTCCAGCTCCTGAGAGTCAAACTAATACAGTGTAGCCTAAAGCTCCAAGCATACAAAAACAGGCTTTCACATGAATCACATTGTTAGCATAAATGATCTGGCATGAACCAAGATCTCAGATATACAAAGACACTCTTCTCAGACAAGATATTCCAAGAGCTCAGAGATTATCTCCCAGGAACTGGTCAAGTACTGAAGACATTTGGAATGTACGGGGTTTGGGCAGCCCAGGCCCTACTGAATTAACCACTACTGCAGAGTCCATCCCCCTGGCCCTTGGCCTAGGGTCTCTTACAGCAAAATGGTCATCTATGTCTGGGCATGCACATTCAGTGTAGTATTTAACAGAGCATATACTAGGTAGAGGAGGAGTATCAGTATGACTATTCCTAACATTTGGAGGAGCCATCATGGGGTAGGGGTGGATTTTAAGAAACAACTAATCTATCCTATAAATCCATCGTACTTTTGTACTAATTTGATTACTCATTTATCTTCTTGATTTAGTATTTGTACCTTATAATAAACCTGTACAACATTTAGCATAGAAATTAGCTGATGGCAAGCTAAATCCAGTTTTTCTTCAAGCTAGCTATTCTTCATCAGTCTTCCATCCTGAAGAGGCTTTAACTCAATCTCCCAATACATTTGATCATCAATATATATCAGTACTATTACATGAGTTACTTACATAAGGCAGTTGTAATCCTACCAATAGTGACACTATCTTACCAATAGTGCCAGTGTTGCACCATATCACAGTATGGTCAGGGTGCAGTTTGTTCCAAGTCAGTAAGAGTTACAGAGGTATTTGCTAGCCCTTGTCAACAGAATCAGCTCTTGCCCATATACCAGATATTACTCTAGACAGGCATCATTACAATTTGCCATAACTCGGTCATTTCTGAGCTCCAAGTCATTTGGGGACAAAACTAGTCATCCTATTTCAATTCATGGGACTGGGACTGATTTCCTTTGTATGGGATCATATGCTGCTTTGTATTCTGTGATATAGCAGGATCCACCTCCCTCTTACTCAGAGGACACAGTTGGTATTCAGGGATAGGTTCCTGTCTCTGCTAACTATACTACAGGATATATCTCATTCCAATCTTTTCCTGGGGCAATGGTAGTCATATTACATTGACACAGGTTACAGGGATCCCCAGAGACCTTCCGTAGGCTTGGAGGTCCATAAGATTTCCATAGGTCTGTCCATTGAACCTCAGCAGCTGGGTGGAGGGCTATTGCCCCATGACCATTTCAGCCTCCATCTGTATTAAAACAGTTAAGTGGTCCTGTTGGGTTAGAGTTCAAGCACTTCTCCATGCTGGATCCTAACATCATCCAGTATTATTTGTTGAGTCTGCCTGATCTAATTCGTTAGAGTGCTAACTCTCATCCTTTGCCTTCTTCCTGGAAGAGAATCTCTCTAGTCTGCTTATTCTGGATAATAAATCTTTTTCTTCTGAATGCTGCTCCTCATTAAAAACGAATTTAACTTGCCTCATGACACCTACACTAGTACTTTTCTCCCCTAAAGCCTTTTTCAGTCTTGTGGGCCAGTGTTGTTTAATTCACCATGCATGCTGTTATCATCGTGTACTAATGGCCTGAGTGCAGTTAGGATACATGTTTCATACCCCACTAGAGTTAGATGAGTGGTAGGCACATCTAGATGTAATCTAGTTGGAGTACACCATATAGCCTCTCATAGCCTTCCTCATCTCAGGGTGGGGCTGTCCTCCAAAGAATTTGGACTCACCATGTGATGCCTACTGCTTTAATCCCATCTGAAATCCTTTTTTTTTTTTTTTACTTTGTTTAATAGCTTTCTATCTACAAAAACAAGGACGATATATACCTGTGTACAACACACTGCCATGTCAGGCATGCTGCTGTTATATTTTGTCCATTATAACCAGGGACCTTTCTAAGCATTCTATCATCAAGGTTTATAGTGACATAGAAATCAATTTGCTGAAAGCTGTAGACTACACAATCTGATGGCCCAGTAGGGAGTAGTTCCCAGATACTCCTTCTCAAGGGATATACTTTATAGTAGACGTATCCTGAAAAACAAGAAGCAAAAGATACTGGCATGTTGAGTTCCATTCAGTCATCAACAGCTAGTCCAGGTCATCATCATATGGTATGACCAAAATGTAACCCAGAGTGATGCCACTCAGTTTGCAGGCTTCCTTCTGACCTTGATAGTTTCCAAAATAGGGGTGGTCTCGGCAAACATGGCTTCACGTTTTCAAGCATCTGGTATAATTGTACTAAGAGACAATATCATTCTTTTGCTCTGAGCCTTTCTCACGGCACCAGTGTTATATTGAATTTCACTCATTGCATAAACCATTTATTTGTTCCTTTCCCCTCAGTTACCATTTGTCCTTGTCTCTGTTTGTCATTGATTTTAACCCAAACGTTTCCTCTTTTGGAAGGGATATTAAAATCAGCTGCTGTGCCAGTACAGATTGCCAACAGCAATACCAATCTAGCAATGCATCTTCCCTCAGTCCATTCCCATTCATACGGGTAGAGTTACATGGTACAGAATTAGTGGGCTACTTTGACCAATAGGTAATAGAGCTGTATTAACTGTCAGATCCTGCTGTCTTCACCCAGGTATTTATGCTGGTTTCTTGGACCCTTTGTGTCCTTTTCTGGTTGGAAAAATAGGGATCTATGATGGTGAGTAACACCTTCTAATTTAGTCCAGTACTCTGGACATTTTTGTAGCATGGTAGTAAGGGGTTACTTTTCTTTCTGGCAAAGAGATGTTTCTTTGCCCCTCTGTAAGGCCTCTTCTGTTTCCCCTTGGCTCCCCTAAACTGGGGATTGTGCATGGGAATTTCCTCAGCTTCCCAAACCCATGGATTTGGTGTGGGACTTTCCTTAGCTCCTCAATCTCTGAAGATTGCACTTGGGGGTTCACTTGGCTATTCACCCCAGAAATTATGCATGGGGGCTACCTTGGCTCTCTGCCCTGAAGACTGCATGAAGGGGTCCTTGAGCTCTCCAATCTCAGTTTAACTATCTGCTAATCCCATGGGTAACTCATTCTGTCAGGCGTCTCTCCTTCTCTTCTTCCCTGCTTACTACATGCTTTGCCATTACTGCACTTATTTAGTTTAATAGTCTCACAAACAGCAGAAATTTATCAAAGGAATTTTGGAACTTCAATGATCTCTTTGGGAAACTTGAGGCCTTCCCAAACGGACCATCTGGCACCTGTCCCTTCCCATCACTTCCACTTCTTTTTCCTTCTTCCTCCATTTACTACCTATGCTCTTCACCCCTTAAATCCTTTGATCTGTCCCCCTTCAACACCCCTGGCCGATCTTTCTCTTCCCACTCCAGCCCCTCAATTTCCTGTACTCACTAGAGCTTTAGGCCTCCTGAATTTATTGGGAGACTCTTGAAGGGTTCAGGGAACCCAGAAACAACCACATGAGGCTGAAAAAATCTAACTGGAAACAGACTGGCTATTTTATCCACTCAGATGTCTTTGGAGACACTCAGATAGCTGCTGGGTGTCTCTTTGGTCCCTCACCCCATATTTATTCCACGGCCTCCATAAGATTACACATTAGGTCAGAGAAGATGATGGGAGACTTTAAGCCCTCATATTGAACAGATAACTTCAATTTGTTCCATCTGTCAGAATAATCCTGATAAAAATATAAAGTGGGGCAAAGACAAGGGCCAACTCTGTTAAATAAACCAGGGAGCTTTGTATTTCTGTGTTTATGCCTGACTCGACTAAAATTTTAGACTAAAAGCTGTAAAATCTTTGTATCTGTCTGCATGTTTATGTATGTATGTATGTTATGTGTGTGATATTTTCCTGCCTTCAGATGGCATTACCAAATTGTTCAAATATTCTGACAACCTTTGACATTTTGCCTTCCCAATAACTAATACTGGTTGATACCTTTAATACCTAAAACTGACTTTGAGATTTCCCACAGGGCCACTGAACAATCACAAAGGATTTGTTCTTTCATCTTGAAAAAGAGGTGCTAAAAATAATTAGATTTATTTAATATTATATAAATTACTATATAAGTTGCATGGGGGAGTGTTATCAAAAAAATACTTAGCCTTCCCTAGATTAAAGTTGTCTGGGTAAAATGTTATTGATATAAATATTTCAAAAATTATATAAAGCTCCTAGAGATTTGTCAGTGCACTCACCGTCCATGATATCTTTCTATTTATTAGAGTTCTCATGCTGTTTTATCTTATATTAGGCAGCAACAATATAATTTTACCAGTCATAATTTCAATTATTTAAAAAATGTTAACTTGGTCACAATTTTACTTTTCAAAATCCAGTATATTCTAGGCTAACTGGGGATTGTAAATTCCAACTGGAAATTTACATCACTTACCTATAGAGTTCTATTAATATATAGATGCTTAGGACCTTCTCTTCAGCTCCTAAGTCTCATGGTTATAAAATAAATATGTTCTTACTATCATATATATGTTTTCTCTCTGGCTTAAAACTTTCCCTTGTAAAAGGGCTGCTGCCACTATGGTTACTAAACTTTTATCGGGACAAGTGTTCCACACATGGAGAATTCCACTGATTCTTTCAAGTGACTGAGGGACCCATTTCACCAGTAGAGTCATCCAAGAAATCCAACGACATCTTCCTTTATCACAAAAATTACATGGTCTTTATCATCCCCACTCATCTGGAATGATGGAGCTAATGGACTATTAAAATGAAAGCTTGCTAAATGGATGGAAGAACTCAATCTCCTATGGCCTAAAGGTTTTATCCTTATCTCTGATTGCCCTCTGGTCCTTTTCTGCTGGGTCATACCCACTGTCCCCATATAAAAATAACTGACTGGCCCATAGCATTCTCTATTCTGTTTGGGCTCTTCAAGACCCTAACTTGGTCAACTCAGATATTCTAAAATATGGCAAGACATTTATTAATTATTCCCAAACTTATCTTCAGCAGGTTGAAGCTGCTTTCCCCCCAGTTCTCCCATGCCAACCACTATAGAACCTGGAAGCTGGAGACTTAGTTCTCTGAAGGCAACATCACCAGAAAACTAATCTTGAACCCTGTTAAAAGGGCCCTTGCATCATCCTCTTTACATCATTAACACTACTGCCAAACCCCAGGGAGCAAATCCTGGATTGGTACTTCTCAGCTGAAAAGATATTAAAGTCTCCTCTAAATGAAGTCCATCCTAACTGCAGACTCTAAACCCAGAGTCTCTCAAGAGCCCCCAGAAGCAGACGTTGCCACAAGGTAGACTGCTTTCCCAAGAACTTCAGACCAAGTAGATGGCATCATGAGGTGGTCAATGTCTGCTCAAGATGCCAAAACAAGACCCTGAAGGATGCTCTTGCATTCTTCTGATTCTCACCATTAAAAAAAACTGTCCTTTTGTGCAGTGTCATCCTTTTTCTCTAGTCCCTCCAGCATCGTCTTTGCTATCCACATAACTCCCCTCATTACAACTGCAGCTTTCCATAACGAGCCTTCATTTGTAGTATCTCCTCTTCCTCTTCACCCGAGCTATTCTCCCCTTTACAATTCTGCCATCCCTGCAAAGACCCAGAATCTATGGCATTCCTTCACTCAACTCACAGAACAGTTTCACAACCCTACTTTAGATTGCTGGTTATGTTCTCCCTTCTCTTTGGAAGCCTCCAGCTTCCCTTAAATTCCTATGCCACCTCAGATTTAAGGGCATCCTTTGTGCTATCACTCAGGGTCCCTTTAGTAGCTTTTCTCCATAGACTTCAAAAGAAATCTCCTTCAATCTCAATACTTTTCAAAAAGGGCAGCCTATGCTTAAGAAGACTGCCGCCTTTTCTCACCCTAACTACTTTATTACCTCTGATTTAAGCTTTCCAGACTCTAGATGAGCCAAAAAATCACCAAAACATGTTACAACTACAAGGCTAGGCAGAATCCAAGCCCTGGGAGGAGGCTGTGGCCTTCCTGTCTCATCAGGTTCTCAAGAAGCCTTTGAACAAGAGGCTAAGAGACTGGGAGTAAATATAAAAATCCTGTTGCAGCAAGTCATGTGTGGGCAACCTGCATGCCTAGAGCTGCTGCTGTGTGGGCCACTCAGAAGCTCACTGGACCACCTGCATCTTCCATACTCTGCTACAGGAAATAACCATGACTGTGGATGATCTTACGAAAACCACCAACATCATTACCAGAGAACTACAGAACTCCGATGAGTGGTCCTTCATAATTGCCTGGCATTGGACACAATCCTAGCTTCTCAAGGGGGGACTTGTGCAATGGTCAGAAGCCACTGCTGTGCATGTGTTTCCCAAAACTTTTCTGATGTCTATGCCATTGCCAAAAATATTCAGAAACTCCAGGACATTCTTCAGATTGCCACTGTCATCCTCACTCCACTATCTGAATACCCTTCAGACTCGATATCTAGGAATCTTCTCAACCAGCTCTCTCTAAACCTCAAATCTTGGTTTTACTCCCTTACTTGACCTTTAATAACTATTATTTTATTTTATTCCTAGGTATATCTCTTATTAAATGCCTAATCTCTAAGACCCTCCAACAGCTGTCAGCCTGACAGCAGAATCAACACATGATACAGTCATCAGTCCTTCAAGAACTATTTGGACCTAACTCAACTTCCCAAAGGCTCTTATTCCATCCCTAATAGTGTTTAAGGACAGATTTTTGTCTGACTTACACAACAGGGAGGAGTAAGTGTTCATAATTGCCTATTACTTACTGTCTGCTTTGTCTTGACCAAACATGAGTCAGGCTTCTCTCTTCCTATAGGTTCCCGAACTCTGCTTGCCCTCAAGCCCCAACAAAAACAACAAAAAAGAGAAATTTGCCTGTCTTCTCAGTTTCACCAGGGGATCAACTGGCAACAGTTGGACACCTTCCTGTCAAACCCCACTGGTCATTTCCCCTTGCTTGTCCAACTTCCCCTCCAAAGATTCTGCTTATCTCTGTTCGCCTCCTCTGTGCCCTATAAAAGAAAAGCCTTTTTCTGCTTGATTGTGAAACTCTTGCATACTTATGGTCACAGCATCCTTCCTATTGCAACCACCACATCCTCCCATTGCAATGGTCCCTTTCCCTCCCTTATAATAATCCTTTGGGGACAAAAAAATTTCTCCTTCCTAAGTCTTGATTTGTTTTTCTTTGACAACCAACCTGCCACAAGATGTGTTAGTAAGGACCCAGAAATAGGTAATCTAGGGCTATGCTATTAACATCATGGCTGCTAAAGTATGGGGAGATACAGCCAAGTGTTCTAGCCCTTGGGCAATTTATTTAATTTGTGTGGGTAACTCCTAGGACATGGCTGTCTGTGTTTCTTTCATTGCTGCGTGGTGTCCTGCACATACGCTATTCCTGCTGCCCCCTCCCCATTCAATTAGTGACCTGAAAGATTGTTTGTGGCGTTGAAGAATTGTGGCTAGTGTGGCTGGTGAGGGCAAGTCCTTGAGGGGTTCTGCTGCTGAGTAAAAATCTGCTGAAAGTTTGAGTCAAACCCAGTTTCCAGTGTGAGATGAGGGGAAGGGAAACCCTTTACAAGGGATTCCATTACAGGCCCACCAAGGCTCCCTCTGTTGCCTGTAATCTTTGTTCCTGTGAAGGCAAGTTGTGTGGCTTAGTGCAATTCCAGGCGGTGTTAATAGAAGCTTATGATGTTACAGCCAAGCACACATGCCTGTTATCCACCTCATACTCAGTATCTGATCCAACTCAGTTGGTTATAGGTTCAGCCCATGATTGGCCGCATATTTGAAGTAAAAGTTGATCTGCAGGGTTAGAAGGCACCTGTGAGTCACAAGCTGTATCTTAGAATCTGGCTTAGCTAGAATGGGTGTTGCTGTTAGTAGTAGAGATGGGAGGAAGCGGAGGGGGGAAGAGGAGAAGGAGGAGGAGGAGTGCTAGCCTCAGTGTTGGCGTCTGTGGTTGTGTTAGTAGGACTGACTGATCTGAATAGCCAACAATGTACTCCCTGTCATCCCATTCTGACCCATATTGTGTGTCTTTCTGTGTTGTGCATGGAACATGTTTCCAGATCTTGTCAACACTGGTGTAGGTAGGAACTTCTCAGGTATGGAAGGGCCACAGCAACAGAGTAGGGGTGAAAGTCAGAGGTCATCTGTGGGCAGCAGGAGGAGTTCTGATTGTCCCTTGGATACTGTCCAAATGGTGTTACCTGGCCCAGGGGTAATTAGTTCCACCTCCTGGGTATTGGGAGCCGGTCCAAGATTGTTCTATGGTGATTTAGTGGAGTACGTGGGCAGCAGATGAGAACACCTCTCTCTCCAGAGAGTGGTGAGTGGTTGGCTTAGCTTACACTGGGTGAGGAGCAGAAGCACGCTGAGTATGGTCCCAGAGTTGGTGGTCCATGGTAAGCGCCCTTAGGGATCAAGGAGGAAGTGGCTGCCAAGACTTGGGATTTTCTATGAGGGAGAAGGGAAAGGTGACAGTACCAGGTAGATGTTCCTTTGCTGTGGGCAGCATGTCAGGGCTGCCATGTCCAACTAGTAGTTGGGTTGTTCCAATGTGGATGAATCCACCAGCAGAGGTCACAGCATCTCTATTGGTGGTCTCTTCATTTGTTGTGAATTTTTAAAAATTACTTATTTTTAAATTACTGAAGTATAGTCAGTCGACAATGTTGCGTCAATTTCTGGTGTACAGCATCATGTTTCAGTCATCCATATACATACATATATGCCTTTTCATATTCTTTTTCATTATAGGCTATTACAAGATATTGAATACAGTTGCTTGTTGCTATACAGTAGGACCTTGTTGTTTATTCTATATATAGTATGTCCAACAGAGCCCGCCAGTGTGTTTATGTTTTGGAGCCCAAACTACAGTTAATGTGATACAAGGGCAATTGTCTTCCAGATGGGGCCCCACTTCTGTGGCTGCTGGATCCCTGTGTGGGGGCTGTCGTGGCCACTGGCAGGGATCAGAGGCAGGTTCCAAAGATGAGGCTGCCTCTGAAGGGGAAGCCTGCTGCAGCTTGTAATCTAACCCTAGTAAGTAGTACTATTACTCCACTGATTTATCAGAGAACATCCAATTCGGGACCCTCTTGTCCCTTAGGGTTCAAGACAACCTGTGATGGTTAAGTTTGTGTCAACTTGACTGGGCCATGAGTGCCAAGACACTCGCACTCGTCAAACATTATGCTGCGTGTGTCTGCGAGGTTCTGGATGAGATTAACATTTGAGTTGGTGGGCTGAATAAAGATCACCCTCCCCAGTGTCAGTGGGTCTCACCCAACCAGTTGAAGGCCTGAATAGAACAGAAAGGCAACCCTCCCGAGGAGTAAGAGGGAATTTCTTCCTGCCTGACAGCTTTGAGCTGGGACTTTGGTATTTTCCTGCTTTTGGACTCAAACTGAAACACTGGCTCTTCCTAAGCCTCAAGCCAGCAAGTCTTTGGACTGGAACTATACCATGGGCTCTCCTGGGGCTCCAGCTTGAGGACTGTAGACCTTGGGACTTGCCAGGAAAAACCTGTGAGCCAATTCCTTATAACAAACCTCTTTGTATACGTACATCCTATTGCTTCTGCTTCACTGGAGAATTCTGACTAATATATAACTTTTGTTTTCTCAGGGTTCACGCTTAAGCAGAGGCCAGGCTGTAGGTTTGTTTGGCTTAGGAATGGGGAGGGGTGGTGGCTTCACTCTTGATAGTGATTTTGATTAAAGCCAGGTGGCCTAAACATTTGGTTCTGAGTTTGTCTTTCCTGACTTTCCATGAAATCCAGGGCAACTGTGGCTTTTGAACTGTTTTAGTGTTAAGCATCATTGCCGATAAACAGGACTCACCTTTGTCCGGAGCCCCTCTGAGCAACAACCCTGTGGACTCAGGACTCTATTCAGCCTCCCCGCACATGCCCAGTCATCCTGCTGCACACCATCTGTTACCTGATAAGCCCACTCCAGCATCCCTAGCTGATGGAGGAGATCTTTGGCCTCACCTGGTATTTTCCGTTGACAGTCTGCGCAGGTGGTCATGAGGCCTCATGTGGGGTGCGTGGCCCTCCAAAGCCATAAAAATCCACATCAACAAGGTATATGTGGACTGGGGTCCAAAACCGCCTCTGGAGGCCCTTCCCACCTTCCTCACTAATTGTGCAGGGACCCCCTCCCTTTTAGCAGGGACCCACTTTTCCATCCCATATTGTGGCAGCCAGTTGTTGAATTCCAGCCCCTGTTAGGTGGAACTCACTCTCTGCCTGATACATTCTATATACTCAGGAAGCCCCTTTTTCATTTGGTTTCTGGGATCTGTCCTTAAGGAGGGACTGGGCCTCAGGAAAAGTGTTTCCTCCCCCTGAGAGAGAACTGCTCCCTCCTTCCTGACTGTCCCCTCCTGTCTCTTCTGTCTTTATTACTCTGCAGGCCATGCTGGCATCATGCTGCCTGGGCCTCTAGAGGGCGCTAGTCCTCTTCTCCAGGGCCCTTCCTTCCGTCTGGTCTTCCTGGGAGCATCAGCTCCTATCTCCTCTCCAGGCTATGTCCTGCTGAGAAGCCGCCCAGAGAAAGTTCTCACAGGCCTCTGGTGTTCAATAGGATGGCCCCCTGTTTAGGAGTCCTGGGATGAGCAGGAAGATGACTTCCTTGTTTCTGTCACTTATTAAGTAATGCTTTAGCCATCTCAGCCCAAGAGTTGGGGTCCAGATACCCCTACAGGGAGGGGCTAGAATGATGCCATCTGAACAGCATCAGTCAGGCTAGCTGTTTGCAGAGGTGCTTCCCTCAGCTGCACTTAGGGGACTAACCTTGGCCTGATGCCTCTATCTTATAGGCTTGTTTAGCTGCCATTATGGTCCGCAGCCGCAAGGATATCCTCTCATCTCAGAGTACCTCCAAATCACTGGCCAGTGTCAGGGAGCTCCTCCCATTATAGCCCATTATGGGGTCAGGGATAAACCTCCCTCAGTCCAGAGGTGTGCACTGCTCCCCTTTTTATTTTTGGGGGGTAATTAGGTTTATTTATTTATTAATTTTTAAATTTTTTTAATGAAGGTACTGTGGATTGAACCCAGGACATTGTGCATGCTAAGCACACGCTCTAGCACTGAGCTGTACCCTGCCCCCTACCTCCCCTTTTTTGTTCAGGCCCACAGGTCTTACAATGTCCACCACCTACACTGAACGGGTATCCGGGTGGGCAGGCTGACATCCTATTCCATGCAAATCAACCCCTCTGACCTCCCCCCCACCAAGAATCAGTTCTGGTGACATGTGTTCACTCAAATACCAATGTTATCACTTGACCAGGCTATTGAAGCACAGGGGGATACTCCCCAAAATATAGAGTGTGATATAGCACAGAGCAATGCCATGCCAAACCGTTGCAATGACATTCCAAATGTTGAATCCCAATCATCTGAGGCCATCCAGGATTTTTGTTGATTGATTATCCTGCTGACTAGGTGGTCCCCACATCTATTTCCTAACCATCTCCAGAAATTCTCCCCTTCTCCTTATGGCCACTTGTAGGGGTTTGAGGTATTTGGGGGTTAATCCAGAAAAAATGTATGACCACAAGGTGGCAGTAGCGCACACAAGCTGTATTGGGTTTGCAGGTAGAAGTGTCTCCCAGCAAGAGCCCGTACAGAGGCTATGGTCAAGGGTTGCTACTAAGAAGGGGAGGAGGGCAAAGGAACTGTTGGGGGCTAGGGAGTTAAGAGACGGAGCTTATGCATCTAGGTGATGTCGTTCAGCAGCGAAGTGGGGAGTCTCTGGGTCAGAGAGCTCTGAAGGGCAGCAGCAACTTGGGTCTTTCATAGCCTAGGGCTTAACTTAGTGATTGCCCACAGATGTAGGGTGAGGTTTCATGGGGTATGCAAAACAGGTAGGCTCTAGGTGGTGAAAAATCTGCTTGTTTGGGCTATTTATAAAATAATCGGATGTGTAAACATTTAGTTTGGCACCAGCTGGCTTTTGAGCTATTGCGCCTCAGCCTGCAGTGAAGAAAAAACAACCTAGGCGCCAAAACACAAAGACCATCTTTGACCTAGCTGTATAACAGGTGAGCACACAATCCATCCCATTAGGTCCTTAGGAATTCTGGCATAAAAGTTTCAAGATACAGTTACAGACCTCTCATTTAGGGGTCATCCCTGCTTCTGGCACCTGCCATGGTAGCCCTGGTCCGAGGACCACTACATCAGGTAGGAAAGAAGAAAGTCGAGGTGATGTGGGGAAAGAATTGTGTAGCAGGAACAGTAGCTTCCCTGCCCTCTCTGCCTCAGACCTCTCAAAAAAATGGAGGAATCTTGTCAGTGGGGACTCTCCCTTGGCTGGTATCATGTTAAATGTGAGCATATAGTCATGAAGGGGGTAAAGCAGCTCTTCATGCCTTTATCTCCCCCATTTTATTTTTATTTTGTAACAGTGATTAATTTTATTTATTTATTTTTAATTGAAGTATAGTTGGTTTACAATGTTGTGTTAATTTCTAGTGTACAGCATAGTGATTCAGATATATATATATTATATATATATATATATATATAATATATATATATCTCCTCTCCATTATAGGCTATTACAAGATATTGAATATAGTTCCCTGTGCTATATGGTAGAAACGTGTTGTTTATTTTATATATAGTAGTTAGTATCTGCAAATCCCAAACTCCCAGTTTATCCCTCCACCCCTTCCTTTCTCTCTGGTAACCATAAGTTTGTTTTCTATGTCTGTGAGTCTGTTTCTGCTTTGTAAATAAGTTCTTTTGTGTCATTTTTTAAAGATCCTACATATAAGTGATACCATACAGCATTTTTCTTTCTCTTTCTGACTTACTTCACTTAGTATGACGATCTCCAGGTCCAACCATTTTGCTGAAAATGGCATCATTTCGTTTTTTATGGCTGAGTAATATTCTATTGTAGACATATACCACAACTTCTTTATCCAATCATCTGTCAGTGGACATTTAGCTTGTCTCCATGTCTTGGCTGTTGTAAATAGTGCTGCTATGAACATTGGGGTGCATGTAACTTTTTTAATTAGAGTTCCCTCTGGATATATGCCCAGGAGTGGGATTGCTGGATCATAGGGTAAGTCTATTTTTAGTTTTTAAAGGAATCTCCATATTGTTTTCCATAGTGGCTGCAGCAAACTACTTTCCAACCAGCAGTGTAGGAGGGTTCCATTTTCTCCACACCCTCTCCTGCATTTATTGTTTGTGGACTTTTTAGTGATGCCCATTCTGACTGGTGTGAGGTGATATCTCCCATTTTAGACATCTGCCTGTTCCAGTTCTCTATCAAACCAGTGCTCGGAAGGTGATCTGCCACATGATATATTCATTTAATGGTCTATCTCTTTGCTCATTTTTGGACACTGTGAGCTGTAAAGTGTGTTCTTTGGTTTGAAAAAAATGTAACTCAGTGGTCCCGATTGCTGCAGTAACTTCTATTCCAGTCCATTTATAGTATTCTGAGCATTTGCATCCACCATTGAGTATGCAAAGCCCAGTACAGAGTGTCTATTCCCGTCATTTATAAAAGAAATGATAATTGCGTGATGTGATAGAGGTGTTAGCTAATGCTACAGTGGTAATCATATTGCAATATACAAATGGATCAAATCGATGTGTTGTTCTCCTTCAACTTACATACAACTTATATGTCAATTATATCTCAATTTTTAAAAAGACTCATTTATAGCCTCCTGGAACAACCAGTAGCGGTCTGACAGAGTCTACTTGCCAGCTATGTGTGGGGCCTTCCCCCAGGGAATCTGCCCCATGGTCAACTGTCTCTTTTGCCAGACAGGACAATTCTTGTTGCCATTTTGTGTCTCAGTGGTACCAGAGGAATATGTCAGTGATCGGCTCATCTCTGCATTGCTGCATCTTTCCCATGTCTGTTCATTTCATGAACCTAGGTGGCTACAAGCAAGCACATCAGGATGTTCACTTGCCAGTTCCTTTGGTTTCTGGAAAGGGGTTCTTTTTTTTTTTTTAACATTTTTTATTGATTTATAATCATTTTACAATGTTGTGTCAAATTCCAGTGTTCAGCACAATTTTTCAGTCATTCATGGACATATACACACTCATTGGCACATTTTTTTCTCTGTGAGTTATCATAACATTTTGTGTATATTTCCCTGTGCTATACAGTGTAATCTTGTTTATCTATTCTACAATTTTGAAATCCCAGGCTATCCCTTCCCACCCTCCACCCCCCTGGTAACCACAAGTCTGTATTCTCTGTCTGTGAATCTATTTCTGTCCTGTATTTACGCTTTCTTTTTGTTTGTTTGTTTGTTTTTGTTTTTGTTTTTTTAGATTCCACATATGAGCGATCTCATATGGTATTTTTCTTTCTCTTTCTGGCTTACTTCACTTAGAATGACATTCTCCAGCAGCATCCATGTTGCTGCAAATGGCATTATGTTGTCAGTTTTTATGGCTGAGTAGTATTCCATTGTATAAATATACCACCTCTTCTTTATCCAGTCACCTGTTGATGGACATTTAGGCTGTTTCCATGTTTTGGCTATTGTAAATAGTGCTGCTATGAACATTGGAGTGCAGGTGTCATCCTGAAGTAGATTTCCTTCTGGATACAAGCCCAGGAGTGGGATTCCTGGGTCATATGGTAAGTCTATTCCTAGTCTTTTGAGGAATCTCCACACTGTTTTCCATAGTGGCTGCACCAAACTGCATTCCCACCAGCAGTGTAGGAGGGTTCCCCTTGGAAAGGGGTTCTTCTGATGGGCATCGACATGTTCTATTTCACAGTGCCATTTAAATTCCCCTAGTGTTTTCCATAGGGCTGGGCCCCATATGGGAATCCCTTTAATAGTCCAGTTTTCTGTTGTTCACCTGCCTGACCATATGGCCAGGCCACTGGCCACTACCCATTAGTCAGTAAAAACTCAAACATAGTGGCTCTTATCTTTGTTCAGTTCTTCCATTATTGCGAGGAAAACAACACACAATTCAGACCACTGAATTAATTTGTTCTCAGCCTTCTTCAGTCAGAGTTTTTAAATGAGTCAATTGTAGTGTGGTGGCTTTCCAAACAGGGTGTTATCTGTCTACCTTGAAACTGCTGTCTGTGAACTAAGCAGCTTTCTGTTATTCAATAGAGAGATGTTCCTAGGACACCACCCTGTGGTGATAGGACTTGGCAGCTCCTTAGGTGATTTTAAAGTCAGCCCTAAGGAAAAGAGTCTACCTGCTTGTGAATATGATTTCTTGCATTCCTCTTGTAGCATGTTCCTATATAAACCATTTCCATTTTATTGTGGTACTCTTCTGGGCACTGCCTTCCTTCTTGGAGTGTTTCTCTGACATCACCCAAGACATTATGGGTACTTCATATTTCAAGATTATTTTATATCTTTCAGTCATAGGGATAGTTTTAATTAATGCCTGGTAGCAAGCTAGTTATTTGTCTCTCAGCTGGTGTCTACTATACTTGCAGTGTCTGGAAATTTTCTGGTCTAAAATCCTAGTGGTTGCCACTGGATAGCACTCATGGAGTTTTGTCATATGCTCTAGTCTATTTCTCTTTGTCCACCAGGTATTCTATACTTTAACTTGTGTGGACTCTGGCAATTGTATAGGTTCCCATTTAGCATGTTCAATTAATACTGGCTGGAGGGTGAACTTACATGCCTTCTGTTTTTCTGTGTGTGTTGTTGTTGTTTTTGTTAATGAAGGTAGTGGAGATTAAACCCAGGACTTCGTGCATGCTAAGCATATGCTTTACCACTGAGCTACAGCCCCTGCTTCTGCTTTACAGTATTAGTAGGAGAAGCGTTTCCAAGTCAGACATCATCTCAATAATACATTCAGGTAAGGGAGCTGCAACCACTTCACATAAAGTCCATTCACACATTTAAATCCTCATCCAAACGTTCATCTTAATCTCATCAGCTATTGCATCCCTATATCTGCCCAATCTAGCTGTAGCCCCTGTTAGGACTTCACCAACAAGTTTCATCATAACTGCATTGGTCTCCCATTTCACAGAGTTCCAGAAAGTTTCTTTTCTACTCTGGCCATTTTACCCGCATGTGTGCATATGGCTTTGGGTCCACAGGCTTAGGATTGGCTCAAGGGAACTTGTGGCTCCTTCATCAGTCTTCATCCTGATTAATTTGCCAAACCATCACCCCCAGCAACTCAAGGTCAGTTTCCCCATTGTTATGTTGCCTTCTGACATGTAAAAATTCCTCCAAAGTAGGGAGAATGGAGTCGATTAGTTTAGGGCACTTCAATGTTGGGGGACCAGCAGAGGGTCCCACTGGTCCACCCAATCTCCAATAGAGCTGAATTAATGCCTTGATTTTGGCCCCATCGATGTCCCCGTTATTAGTCCTATTTTAAAATAACTGTTTAAAGACTTCCACCCTGCTTGGACAAGTAAGTCCCTTGACTCTCACTATTGTAGTTCCCCATTCTTTTGTGAATCACTCTAATTTTCTTAGCATCTGTAAGACCTATAAAGGGAAGGTGATGATACTGATACACAAAATTAGAGAACTCCTTGGTATGAATTTGTTAAATTAAAATTTGTTAATTTGAGTCCTGGAGAGCTGGATGGTGAGCCTAGCTTCAACAAAGGAGCCTAGGTTCACATAAGGAGGTTTATTAGTCACAGGTCCTGGAAGAGGCACACCTTGATAGGCCACATGGGGGAGGTCAAGGCAGGGTGCAGGTGGAGAGAGGAGCAGGATCTGGGGCACGTGCCTTTATTAGGGTCCGTAGGTAGAGTGTTTTGTGGTTCCCAGGCTAAGGCTGGATTGGTCAATTTAAACCCAAAAGAGCAGGGTTTTGGTAAGTTCTGCAGGGATCTTATCAAAGGGGTGCACAAGGGGAAGGTCCTAGGAAGCAAGGAGACTGGTTATCGCAAGGGCTGTTGAGGAAGTCCTATCAGGAACCTACATTTTCTTGTGATGCATGTGCTTGCATGAGTGGGCTAGTGTCAGTGTTTGGCTAAACAAAATGGATGCTGAGGTAGCAATACCATGGAGTTGCTTACCTAAACTCTTGACACTCCTTCACATGATACCCTCTGGTTTCAGTAGTTTCTTGTTTTGCTCCCCTGCCACCTGCACTACCTTCTTGGTGACCAGAGGTTGTAGAGATACTATCTGATATTCTGGCATACTTCTAGTTATCTATCTATCTATCTATCTATCTATCATCTATCTGTCTATCTATCTATCTGTCTGTCTATCTATCATCTGTCTATCTATCTATCTATCTATCTATATATATATCATCTATCTGTCTATCATCTGTCTATCTATCTATCTATCTATCTATCTATCTATCTATCTATCTATCATCTGTCTATCTATCTATCTATCTATCATCTGTCTGTCTATCTATCTATCTATCTATCTATCATCATCTGTCTGTCTATCTATCTATCTATCTATCTATCTATCTATCTATCTATCTATCTATCTATCATCTGTCTGTCTATCTATCTATCTATCTGTCTATCTAATTTGGTTCTGTTTCTTTGGAGAACCCTGAATAATACAGTGATGCAACTCCTCAGGAGTTAGGTCTGTCATTTCTAAATTCCATTGGCAACTTTTACCTCTAGGAACTGATCACAGCACAGCTGCTGTTTTATACCATGGGCAACTTAGTAACTATCCAGGCATCAAAGATCGTCAGTTCCTACCCTCTCATCCTTCCTTATCCCAAACAATACTTTTGCCATGTTTCAGTGAGTCAGGGTCGTTTGGGTGAATGTCACTTCTGATACCAAATGTGGGGCCTCTGGACACTCTCAGGTTTGATGATTCACTAGAAGGACTCACAGAACTCAGAAAAGTTAACAGTAACCCAGGATTTGATACCTAGACAAGAGAGTCATATCATATGATCTTTGTCATTCTCTGTCTCATTTACTTCACTTTGTGTGATAATCTCTAAGTCCATCCATATTTCTGTAAATGACATTATTTCATTTTTTATATGGCTGGATAGTTTTCCTGTGTGTGTGTGCGTCTGTACCTCACAACTTCTTTATCCAATCATCTGTTGATGGACATTAGGTTGTTTCCATGTCTTGGCTATTGTAAATAGTACTGCTATGAACATTGGGGTGTATGTTTCTTTTTGAATTAGAATTTTCTCCGGATATACGCCCAGGAATGGGATTGCTGGATTATAGGGTAAGTCTATTTTTAGTTTTTAAGGACTATCCATACTGTTTTTTTTGTAGTGGTCGCACCAATTTATATTCCCACCAATAGTGTAGGAAGGCTCCCTTTATCCAAAGCCTCTCCTGCATTTATTATTTGTAGACTTTTTATTTGTGTGTGTGTGTGTTTTAATAGAGGTACTGGGGATTGAACCTAGGATCTCATGCATGCTAAGCACATGCTCTACCACTTAGAGATTATCATACAAAGTCAAGGTGTAGAAGAGGGGGTCACTGATGGAATAATTTTAAGAAGCCCAAGCTAAAGGTCATCCCAGAGCTGTATTGACGTTGCAATACTAAAAAGAAGCTTGATATCATCTGGGATTTCAGCACAGCTTGAGCAACCCATAGGTCTACCCTTTTCCTTTTCAAGCTCAGAATTCATGATGCCCCTGACAATATTCAAATCTTTCCCTTCTGCCATTAAAAAAAGTCTTTATTGTTTTGTCATTTTCCCCTCTCACTGCAAAAGTGATATAGAAGTGGCAAAAAATCTTCAAACTCTTTTAGGAATGTACAACCTAAAAGGAAAAAATATCCCGCGATCTTATATCACCACTCATTCCAGATAACCAATTCTATGGCAAATTTGGTTAATTTCCATCTATACACCTCTCTTTCTCCCTTTTTCTGTAGGTACACAAACATATAGTTAACATATGTCTTCCTTTTGCTCAGTTGGCTCGTAATGTACAAACTCTTTTTCAACTCCCTGTTTTCCCTTTACATAATAATATGGATAATGGTAGTAGAAGTAATGACAATGATAACACAGATGATGATGAGAATGATAATATTAGTGTCAGTAATTGGAGCTAACATGTAAAGAGTTTACACTGTACCTGGCACTGTACTAAGCCCTTTGTATGCATGACCACCTTGAGCCTCACAATCACCCTAAGAAGTGAATACTATTATTTTTCACATCTTACAGATGAGGAAACTGAGTCCCAGGGTGGATAAGCAAGTGGCCATGGGGTTGCACAGCTGGTCACTGGCATAACTGGGATAGTCTCTGCTCAATGAGTACTTGTTGATAGAAGGTATTTTGCTAGCAGGACATAGAGGTGTATTAAATAGCTGTATATTTTCCTCTTGTGTGCATACGCCATGATTTACTGATCAGCCCCATATTCAAGGACTTCTGTGTAATTTCTATCACAGCGTGGTAGCGATCTTTCTTGTCATCTATCTTTGTATACTGTGGTGAGCATTTCTAGGCACATTTTGAACTTTCATAGACATTGCCAAATTGCCTTTTGAAAAATTAGTGCAAGTTTATACTCCCACTAATAATGAATGAATTTTTTATTCATTTATTCATACTCCCACTAATTACTATTTTTAATATTTTTTATGGAAACATAACTTAGATAAAAGCCTTTTGGCGTAGATGTTTTATTGAAGCATAGCATGCAGAGAAAAGTGTATCATGTGTACAGTTTCGTGAATTTCTGCAAATTAGAAACACCTCTGTAACCAGTGCTTGACTCAAGAAACAGAAAATAAGTCACCTGGAAGCCTCCTATCCCCTGGCTCACGGCTTTCTGATTTCTATCATCATAGATTATTTTTTCCTGTTCTTGAATGTCATATCAGTGGAATCATGCTCTATTGTTCTTCGGGTTTGGCTTTTTTCATTTATCACAATTTTTTGAAGTTCATTCTTTTCTTGGATTTTGTGTATCCATAGTTAGTCTTCTTTGCATTACTGTGTATGACTATTGTATAAATATATAGCAGTTCTTTATCTATTCTGCTGCTGATGGATGTTTCCATTTTGGCTATTACAAATAATAATTCTATGAATATTCTTGCACATGTCTTGGTGAGCATATGTATACATTTCCATTAGCTATATACCTAGGGGTACAACTGCTGGGTCCTAGGTTAGGGGTATGTTCAGCAATAGTACATTCAGTTAATGTCTTCCAAAGTGGCTGTAGCATTAAAAATCTTTTTTCAGTTTTATTGGGTAGAATTGTTACAATTTGACTGCACATATACAATGTATTGCATGTAAATACATATACACAATATACTGCACATATTTTAAAAATTTACATATATATACTGTCCATTGTTTCTAAGAACGTTTAGGGCTTTAGCTCTTTAAACTTAGTTATCAAACGAATAAAGCCAACCACAAAATAAGAATTAATTCAATAAGATATATACACCTCCCTATTAACAGCAACATTATTTATAATTGCCAAGATATGGAAGCATCCTAAATGCACATCAATAGATGAATGGATAACGAAGATGCAGCATATATATCTAATGGAATACAACTCACCCATAAGGGAGGATATTTTGCCATTTGTGGCCCTTCGTTCACTTTTTTTTTTTTTCACTTCAAAACCCAGAATTTTATAACTGGCATAAACATTCCCATTGCATCAAAAAACAAAATACCTAGAAATAAACTTAACCAAGGAGGTTACCTATACTCTGAAAAGCTGTAAAACACTGATGAAGGAAATTGAAGATGATAACAAAGAAATGGAAAGATAACTTGTGCTCCTGGATTGGAAGAATCATTATCAAAATGGCCATACTACCCAACGCAATCTACAGATGGCCCTCTGTGGGAGATGTCCTATGGCCCAGCAGTGCACTCCTCTCTTGTCATCCAAGGGCCAGGGCCCAGCCGGTCCCAGCATAGAGTCTGGCCTGTGTTTGTGGATTCTTTCCACAGGCTTTGGAATTATTGTTTTCTTATTTCTGCTATCTGCCCCCTGGTGGATGGAGCTGGTTTTATGCAGGTTTCCTGACAGGAGGAGTTTGTGCCTGCCCACTGCTGGGTGAAGCTTGGTCCTGGACCTCTGGTGGGTAGGGTCATATCTAAAGGTGTTTGTGGCTTAGAAGTCAGCTGATGGGTGGGGCTGTGTTCCCACCCAGTATGTTGTTTGGCCTGAGGCTTCCCTACAGGCTGTTGGGTGGGGCTTGGTCTTGGTGCTAATGATCCTGTCAAGACTCCAGCCTCCAGGAAAGTTCATGTAGGTGAACACTCCTGAAGTGTCTGCTGCTAGCTTTTATGTCCCCTGGGTGAGCTGCAGCTGGCCCCTATGTCTCCAGGAGACCTTCCAAAACCAGCAGGCAGGTCTGGGCCGGGTTCCTATGAAATCACTGCCTCTGCCCTTGGACCTGGTGCATGTGAGATTCTGTGTACACTTTCCAAGAGAGTGAAGTCTCTGTTTCCCCCAGTCCTGTGGGGCTCCTGGAGCTAAGCCCTGCTGGCCTTCAAAACCAGGTGTCCTGGGGTCTCCTCCTCCTCCCAGTGCCGGAGCCCCAGGCTGGGAAGCCTGACGTGCGGTTCTCACTCCTGTGGGAGGGCCTCTGAGACTTAATTAGACTTCAGCTTGTGGGTCGCCCACCCGGGGGGTATGGGGCCCTATTATATCACGAGCACGCCCTCCTACCGTCCTGCTGTGGTTCCCCAGTTGAAGAAAATCTTTTTTGCTAGGTTCCAGTCTTTTTTTTTTTTTTTTTTTTTGATGGTTGTTCAGCAGTCAGTTGTGGTTTTGTTGCAGTCACTAGGAGAGATGAGCTCATGGTCCTACTACTCCACCATCTTTCCAAAGCGGCTGTGGCATTTTACTCTAACCATATATGAGAGTTCCAGTTGCTCCACATCCTCACCAACATTTGGGTTTTTGTCTTAATTTTAGCCACTCTTTTGGTATATAGAGGTATCTCATTGGGGTTTAAGTTTGTATTTCCCTGATGTGTTAATTGGCTATTTATAAATCATCTTTTGTGGTGTGTCTGTTCAAATCTTTTTCTGGGTTTTCTGTTGGATTGTTTATATTTATCTTTCTGATTTGTAGGAGTTCTTTATAGTTTCCTATAGTATAAAAGTCCTTTCTTAGATATAGATTTTGTGAATATCTCAGAGAAGGTATTTTTGAAATTATTAAACAGTAGCTTTCCTCTGAAGAATATTCTCTTCTTAAAAATGTTATTATTTTAATTTCTATCAAGCTGATTGAACAGAAGTATGCAATTTCAGGGATTGGTGTCATTTGAAGATGTGTCTGTGAACTTTACCCTGGAGAAGTGGGATCATCTGGACCCTACTCAGAGGACCCTGTACAGAGATGTGCAATAGAGAACTATAATCATGTGGTCTCTGGGGGTGAGAACAACTTCCCTGAGTAATTCATAGCGTACCCAGTAGAATAACTTCCCATCTCTGAAGTTGTATTAATACTTTGGCCTCAAGTTATAGGAACTAAAGATTTAAAAAAATTTTTTAATTGAAGTATAGTTGAGTCATAATACTGTGTTAGTTTCAGATGTAAAGCAAAGTGATATATGTAATTTTCCATTATAGATTAGTACAAGATATTTAGTTCTCTGTGTTACGCAGTAAATCCTTGTGGCTTATCTATTTTATGTATAGTAATTTGTATCTGTTAATGCCATGCTCCTAATTTATCCCTCCCCACCCTCCCTTTCCCCTTTAGTAACCATAAATTTGTTTTCTAAGTCTGTGAGTCTGTTTCTGAGGAACTAAAGATTCTTAATCCATTTTAGACTGAACAAGGTGTTTGTATTTTCAACTCCCATGAGAAAGTTATATTTATTAAAATGTACCTTCCTAATTACTTTGAGGCTCTGAAGCCCATGCAGATGTGGCCAAGTCTTGTATCATTTCCCATTACAGGGTATCCTGTTACTAAACCAGATATGGTTACCTCTTTGGAGAAGAGAGGACTTTGGATCATAGGGAGAGAAATCCCAAGTTTGAGTTGTATAGGTAAATAAGAAATGAATAAGTGGGAGATGATGAGAGTAAGACCCCAGTGGGTCAGTGAGGTCTAGACATCTCTTAAATCTCAGAAATATCTTCCTAAAGCGTATGAACTTTCCCCCCACCACTAACTCTAAATTGTTAGCTTTGTGAGTTACCATCTCATAGTAATCTTGGAATGATATGGTGAGGACCTAGACTATAATCTGGCCTTACCTTTCTGTTTCTTCTCTTGGTCACCTCAGTTGTTTTCAGCCTTGCTAAAAAGCTCTTTCCATTCTGTGTCCCCTCCCTCCAAATCCTAGATGCGCTACCTTTTCACAAACCCTTTTTTTCCCCTACTCAATAGCTCCTTAAATCTATTTTCACTTTCTCTCCTTAAGTTAAATTTTTTTTAAAAAATTGAATTATAGTTGATTTGCAATGTTTTGTTCTATTCTGGTCTCTCCTTAATTTTAAGGTATTTTTCCTAAGCAATCAAAGTCACTTATATTTGTTATTTCTCTCCTGTTCCAATTTCTATTAGAGTAATTTATGCTTTCTTCCCCCCTCAAGCTCAGCATAAAGGAGAAACATGTACTTTGAATTTCTTTTTGATTGGTGTTGAGACTTAAAAGAAAATAAAAGTCAACCCTACAGAGGTCTGCTTCTGCCAAAAGGTGCACTCACAGGGTATGGTTTAGCATTCTATTTTCTAGAAGTCTGGCAAGTTGACCAGCTGGAGAGGTACTAGAAAAACCGACAGACACCCGAGGCACGCTATATCCATCAATGAGAAAAATTTGACTAAGGAGAGAGGTCATGAATATCATGGATTTGTAAACCCACCCCCTCAGAGCACAGGGATGTTTTCTTCATTACACACTCCCTGTATATATGACTCATATGAGAAAAGTCTTTAAGATAATTTGGGCTTAGTCATAATAGAGGCTTTGCAGCTCAAAAATTATGAATGTAATGGTTGTGGAAAATTATTAATTCATGGCAGGCTTGAGAAGAATAATGGAATGAAATCCCATGACCATAATGTGGGTGGGAAAGGTCATAAGCATAACCCATTCTTTGTTTAACATTGTGGAACTCAAGTTGGTGAGAAATGTCTATGAATTTCCTGAGTGTAGAAAAAACTCTCAGCGAGAATTCACCCATTACTCCTCATCAGATCACTCATGTAGGAGAGAAACCCTATGAATGTACAGAATGCAGGAAAGCCTTCAACAAGAAGGCACACCTCAGTGTACATCAGAGAACACACGCAGGAGAGAAACCATATGAAAGTAATGAATGTGACAAATCCTTCGGAGAGAAATCAACACTGCATAGACATCAAAGAATGCGTACAGGAGACAAACTTTATGTGTGTTCAGACTGTGGAAAAGCCTTCACCCATAAGCTGAGTCTCAATGCTCATCAAATAATTCATACAGGAGGAAAAAACTTATCAATTAACTGTGTGTAAAAAAGTCTTCTCCTGGAATTCATATATCATGTTACATCAGAGAGCTCATACAGGAGAGAAATGTGAGAAATCTAGTGAATGCAATGAATGTGATAAAGCTTCCTTCCAGAAGTCTTATCTCCTTATTCATCAGAGGCTTCACACAGAGGAGAAACACTATGAGTGTAATGTATGTGAGAAAGCTTTCTCCCAGAAATCATATCTCATTATACATCAAAGACCTCATTCAGGAGAGTAACCCTATAAATGTGACAAGTGTAGTAGAGCCTTCAGAGGGAAGTCAAAACTCACTGTTCTCATTGGAGAACCCATAGAGGAGAGAGACCCTATGGCTGTCCTGAATACAAGAAAAACCTTTCAGAAGTTAAAGCTCATTATGAATTAAAGAACCCAGAGAAAACAGAAACTTTGCAAAAGAACCAAAAATGGAAAATCTTCCATAGAAAAGTCAAAGAGAAAGGAAAAGGTGAGGTGGGAAGATCATGCTTTATATAGCTTAGGTGGTCGTGGAAGGCTTTTCTAAAAACGGGGAGCCAGCCATACGGGGGATATAACATTCCAGGCAAGAGGAATAACAGAGCCAAGTTCCTGGTGCAAAAAACAAAAACAAAAAAACTTGGCCTCTGTACTTGTTATTATGAGTGTATAGTGAATGACTATTTCACATCAGAGAGGTTGTTCAAGACTGCCGTCCTTTGAAGCCTTGAATATATGAGAGCCTTCAGCTGGACGCCAAGCCTCATGGTAAATCTGGGCACAGGTATTAAGATAAACCCAATTGAATTAATTTCAAGAAACACAATCCCATGAAAATGATATTAAAGGAAATATTTCAGATTTAATATCAAACTCTCATAGAAAAAAATCAATACAATCTATTATGAAGAATAGCTGTTTTGCCATCTGTCATGATGGGGACCAAGTATTAGCTACTGGAAAAGGGGGTTTATGAAATGATTTAAAATTAGAGAATGAAAGATAACCACTAAAGGAATAATGATTATATACTACAAATGTCGATTATTAGAAAGGGTGCATAATCAGAATAATGTCAAGGAAACAACATGAGGGCTTCAAATCTAGTTTTCAGAAGTAGCAACAGTTGATAATGCCAGTATTTCTGCCCCAACCTGTTCTATGGCCAAGATTTTGACTGTTTTTATGTGTGGACCTTCCCTTTTTCTGAGCTTGATCACACAGTCTTCCCTATGAAATACTATGAGCTACCTGATAGGCTTTTGGGAGATCTGCTTTTTAACTTAAATTTACCAGAGTTTATTTCTGATGCTTTTGGTGATTAACTATCACATTCAGAAATTGGTACCCAGAGTGCCGGTACCTTTTATGGACCCTCAAGGAAATATAAGATTTGGTTATCTAGGCTGGTTGGGGCTGAAGGCAAGGGAAATTCAGGTGGCATTTTGGAAGAGGGCTCTGGCATTCCTTGGCATGCTGTGGCATTCATGGTGCTCTAATGATCATCTATTCTTATCTTGGATGAAGTAAACACTGAAAACAAGGCTTTGGGTAGTTGAATATCCATCCCTAACCAAAGAGTACAAAGGACATGAGGGACTGCTTCCTCAAAGGGTAACTGCTTCCAATGGGGCTGGCCAGCAGAAAGAAATAGAATGGCAAGTCAAATCCCTTAATTCTCTGCTCAAGACATAGACTGAAACCCAGGCAGTCTGTAAAAAGACATTATTATCTTGTGCATCCATTGAATTCCTGGCCAAAATTTCTAGTTTGTCATTTGAAACTTTGGGTACTGATTGGAGTGATTGGATACTGAAAGGAGTGAGGGGCTGAGTTAGAATACTAATATGTGGGACCGTGTGAATGCTTTTAACTCCTAATACCTGCTGAGCTTGCTGTATAAGCTGAAACCAATTCCATTTTCCTCTGAAGAGACTGTATCTGCCTTAATTAAAGACCCTGTAGTTACCTCAACTGAGAGTGATACTTTTTAAGGGAAGCCAATTTTCATACCTCCCCATCCCCACCCTTCTATTTCCAGACCTCTATTTGCTTGATGTACCAAGCACTTTATGTGCTTTACAAACATTAATTCATTTAATTCTCCCAACAACCCCATGAAATATGTACTACCACTATCATCCTCATTTTGCAGATGAGGAAACTGAGGCACAAAGAAATTAAGTGCCTCACCCAAGACAACCCAGCTAGTAAGTGGTAGAGATAGTATCTGAACCCAGGAGAACCTATGCTCTTAATTACTACACTATCCTTCACCCCGACCCCACCTCCCACCCCAAGGGATCTGGTGTCCCCTGATTAGTTAGACCTTTGAATATATGGAAGAAGTGATTGAATAGGGGTAACTTCAGGCATTGCAAAAATGAAGAGAGTCAGACATCGGAGATCTCTTGCATTGTTTATAGATATCATCCTTTATTAAATCCACCAAAGAAAGAACAGAAAGGAAGATAAAATCTCTATCTCTGGGAATCCGAGTCACGAATTAATTTTTCTTGTGTCAGGTTTTGCATACAGACGACATCCCTTGAGCCATTCAGATACATCATGGCCAAAACAGTGCTGGATCCAAGAATCCCTGGGAAATGAAGGGAGAGAGGGAGGATAAAGTGGACAGGCTGATGGGGTGGCAGTGCCACTATCCCAGCTGCCCAGGGTCTGAGCCATCCTCATGAACTTACCAGGCAGCCATACCATTCTGTGAGGACACTACCCGCTTGGCACACATGATGTCATCCAGAATATGGCGGTTGAGCAGGTCTAAGGGGAAGAGAGGGACATAGTGATTTGGTGTACTGGGGACACAGTGACAGTGTATGAAGGGCCCAGGGGTTCTGGGTTCCTTGGGGCCAGAATAACTTCAACCACTATATTGTCTGATTCTCAATGACCTTGGTTCACTTATCAGCTGGTTATGAATTACCTCAACCACCATACTGGCTGGTCCTGGACAACCTCAAATTCTATGTTGGCCAGTTCTGGATGACTTCAACTGTCATGTTGTGTGGTTATGAATGATCTCAATGGCAATGGCTATTGGCTGGTAGGGGACCAGTCAGCTGCAAGGTTGGTCAGTCCTGGGGCTATCAAACACTATGTTTTCAGGTCCTGGATAACCTCAACATGCATTTTGACAAGTTAGAAGTGACCTCAGTCTCCATGTTGGCTAGTCCTGTTCAACCTCAGCTACTATGGTGTCTGGACCTAGATGATCTCAACTGCTGAGGTGGCTGGACCAGGATGACCTTAACTGCCATTCTGACTAGTTAATGATCTCAACCACTATCTAGACTAGTCCTGGACAACCTCAACCTTCAAGCTAGCTAGTCCTGGATGACCTCTTCTATCACTGTGGCAGGACTTGGACAACTTCAGCTTCCACTTGGGCTGGCCCCAAATAAACTTGGCCTATCTTGGACAGCCTCAAATGCCATTTTGGCCAACCCTGAACAACTTCTACTGCTATTCACTTTTGTCCACAACAATACCACACTCTTGTCTGGAAAACCCTCTGCTTTCTGCTTGGAGGTACTTAGTTTCTGTTCTTACAGATGGATATCTGCTTCTTCCCTCAGGGTCTGAACCACCCTAACCCCAAATCTTGACAGTTTCCTCCTCCATTCCACGTGGAGCTAAGTGTCTTGTTTCCTGAGTCTGAGAAAATGGCAGCCTTCATTCTAGGTGAGGTTTAGGGGCTCTGAGTCCTCCTGACCTAAACAACATCTCAGTGCACTCTGAGTAAGGATACAGGATGGTGTCTCTAACAGCCCAGGAAATTTGGATCCTTTCCCTATCATTTTTCTGGTTGTTATTCAAGATTATGGCTTAGACAATCTTGCCCCCTGCATGTTAGGGAGTGAGGTCAGGCAGGGCTTCAAGGTATCCCCAGTGCTGCCTCACCATGACACTCCATGTGACAGAAGTTCTGTGTGGGTGTAACACCATTGTCACACCACCAGGCGGAGTTCAGCTGGAAAATGCCATATTCACTGCTGCCATCAGGATTGTGATCCACGAAGGAAGTGTCAAAGCCACTCTCATAGTGTGCCATGCACAGCCCTGGGGCAGGGAGTGGGGAGGTAGCAGATAGGCATGGGTCCTGGGAATGAGGGAGGGTAGGATGAGGGGGGCATGGGGCAGGGATGATTTCTATCTCAGTTGTGGAGGTGATGATCTTGGTTTGGTGGTAGTGTTGATGTTGGTGATTCTGGTGAGGTAACAGTGATGGTGGTGGTAATGGTATTCATGGTGATAACAGCAGTGATGATGTTGATGGAAGTGATGGTGGTGGTAGTAGAGATGAGGGTAAGTGGTTCTGAAGGCAATGATGATGAAATTAGAGTTAGTTAAACTACTCATCACAGTCAGGGGGTGACTGAGAGGATCATTCCCTAGTCTGGCAAGTAGGGCCTGGGTTTGAGTGTGGTGGGAGGTTTGGGGTGTGGGTGGGGGACTTGGGGCAGCTGGTATCTCACAGTCTCCAATGGTGTAGCCCTTGAAGCCATTCAGGCCCGCCTTTTGCAGCTTCATTGCCAGGTCACAGCGTTCGTAGATCTTGGCATCCACAGTGGCAGCCATTAGCATGGCCAGGGTCACCACTACAGTGCCCCAGGCCTGCATGATGACACCCACAAGCTCTCCTCACTGACTCCTCACTCCAGACCCACTCTACAGTGTTGAGAACTCGGAGCATTCTGGAACTCTGGGCTCTATGAGCCAAGATCTAAGTGAAAGATTCCAGAACACAGAAGCCAGAAGGCTGGGCACCTCACCATCTTCCCCAGTGCCAGCTCTGTTAGAGACACACACAAAGAAAAAGAAAGATACTGATGTGTACACAGAGGTGGAATGAGATACAGACAGGGAGAAACCCAGAAATCTCAGAAAGGGATGTAGGGAGAGAGAGACTGGGGACACACAAAAGACAGATGGGACCCAGGTTCTAGGCTTCACACTCAACCCACATTCCCCTACATTCCTTAACACTGTCCCACTCTCCTCCCGTTAATCATACTCTACAACTTGGGTACCTCCATTTCCACTCACTCTGCCCCTCATCAGCTCCATTCCCCCCAACTCTGCTAAGTAGTCAGCTCTGTTTACTACACTGTGCCTACTTTCACCTCAGGTTCCCCATGTTCTGTAAAATGTGGCCACCATGCCCTCGCCCTCTGCCCCACATTACCTCCATTTACTCATTCTCAGCACTGTTGGTGGACAAGGCGGGCCGGTACTGCGGGTGGTAAAAGAATTTACTAAAGACAAAGAATGAAAATAGAAAGGGAGTTTATTAGGCTGTGCTGCCATAGACAACAGCCAGCCACACAGATGAGCAGGCCAACAACTGAGGGTCGGTTGTTGGGGTCTTTTATAAGATGGAGTCACAAAGTGCCTGACTGGCTTGTGCACAAGTCTCTGATTGGTTGTAGGCGAAGTAAGAAGTTTAGGGTCCATGAAGGGTGGTAGGGTTTATGACTCTGAAAAAGTGGGCTGAAACAAACCAGCCTGAGCCATTGTGAGATTAGGCATTACCTAAGGCTATTAGTTTGTTAGGGCAAACATGCCCAGAACGTACGTTATCTGTTGAGAGATCACAGGTAGACATCTGAGAGCCCAGGAATGGGGGTTGTTGGACTTTGAAGGACATCAGTTGGCCCCACAAGCACCTCCTTCACGTCTCTTCACTTAGTGTGCCCTGTTCAGCCCTCATATACTGGGATCTGACCCATGTTACCCCATTTAATCAGACCCTGCTCCACATTCCATATTACACATTCTCTATTACATGTACATATTCACTCTACTGCTTTTTCACCCTGATTCTCACTTTACCTTTTATTTCCCCATCCATTTGCACTGCCTCTTATCCACTTGTATTCAGTCACCCTGGGCCTCATGTTACTGCAGTTCCCTAATCCTCTACTTCTCATTACCCAAGTTCTTTGACATCACATCCCTTCTTCACCTCCATTCGCTTCCACGCAGACTCTCGTTTCTGACTTTCACCTTCACTTCCTGACACTGCATCACATGACTCCCATCTGCTCTCATGTGGCCCATTCTTCTGTTTTGTCCATTGACTCTGGGCCTCATTCTCTCCTTCATACACTCTCTTTCTGCCCCTGTATTCTTTTCTCTCCAGTGCTGTCCCCGTATTACTTGCATTTCCTGAAACTGCCCTGTCTTACTCCCAAAATTACCCACAGAAACTCTGCTCAGTCACCTCCATTCTTTCTCAATCTTCTCTTCCTTGCCTCCATTTGCTCTCATTCTGCCTCAGTCATTTAAAGTCACTGCCAATATAAGCCCTGTTCCCACTCATCACTCCCGTTCTGCTCCTGATTCCTGTCCAGTTGCTCCCACTCCGCCTCACAGTACCCTCATTCAGTTACACTCTGCCTTGGATTTACCACATTTTGCTGACAGTGGACCCCATTTCCCCCCACTTTACTCACCATGGGCCATGTGACCTTCATCCCCTCTCCCTTGGCCTCACAACACCCGATTACTCATCTGCTTTTGACTTCCATCCCCTCTCACTCTGCCCACTGTTACCTCCATTCATGCATATTCTTCAGCTCATTCACCCTGGCTGATTCCCACTGGGATCCCCGCACATTTCTGGAACGCTGTCCCGCATTCCCGGATCTAATCCCAGTCTGCTCCACATTCGCTTCCTGTCACTCTCATTCTTCATAGTATCCCCACTCAAACAAACTCAACCCGATTCACCTATTCACATTCTACCGCATCTTCATTTCCATTTCCTCTTCTGTCCCTTGTGCCCCACATTCTTCCCTCTGTGCCTCAAATTACCTCCATTCACTCCTACTCTCCCCCTAAATTCGCTTCTCCTTACTCATACCGTGCCCCATAAACCATCGCTCATTTACACTCTAATCCTTAATACTCATATCAACGTGCACTCTATGTATAGTTTGTTCTTTTTTGTTTTAATGGAGATACTGGGGATTGAACCTAGGACCTCCTGCATGCTAAGCATGTACTCTACCACTGAGCTATAACCCCCCCTCAACTTGCACTCTAATGCTTCCATTCACGTTCACCACCGTTCATTGCCCCATTCACTCACAGTCTGCTCCCAAGGTCACATTCTGTCACTTAGACTGTGTCTCATTTCCCCATCATCTACTCAGTCTCATCCATAATCTTAAATTAATTCAAAATCAAACACCTAGTCACTCCCTCATTCTGCCCCACATTGCCCACATTGACTCCGCTCTACTGCTTGTTCACCTCCCTGCCATCACCCTTTGTCTCTCCTTGCCCCCATTCATTCCCAACTTGTCCTTCATTCAGCATTATGCACCACCCCACCCCCGGCCCCCACTGGTCTCGTGTGTCTCCCGTTTAGTGACACATTGGCCAAGACAGAAAGGTCTGATGCATCATTCGGGATTCCATTGGGCTGCACATACCAACACCACCACAAATACCAGTTGCTTCAAGAGGATGCAAGGGGATTCCTCTCTTGGAAGCAGGTAGTTCAAAGCTAGAGTGGCAGCTCCAAGGTCATTGGAGAGCTGGCTCCTTCTGTGTTGTTGCCCTGCCAAACTCACCTGCTATCTCATGGTCCAAAATGATTGCTTACCATTAGCAACACTTCCATAGTTTTGATAAAATGTATCTTAAGAGCAATTGTGATGACTCACCAGTGAGTTGGTGGGGGGTGGGGTGAACTTTGGGTGAGAGTGTCACATCGTGCAGATTCTGTGGTGGGACCAGCTACCTGTCAGCTTTCCACACCCCTTCACCTAGCTACCCGCTGCTTAGGCCACTGAATGAGTTTGCACCTGTAGGGACTGATGGTAGAGGATGCCCAAGGACAGAGTGTGGGCGTCCTAACTCCACAGTAGAAAAGCTGGCCTCACACAGCTTTTACATATGCACTGTGACCCCTGGGACAGTTTCTGGAGGACTGCATCACTGGCTCAGGGACATTTCTGGAGCTAGCAAGCACTGCACCCCAAACCCACCAACCCTAAAGGATTTCTCCCTTCACATAGGGCTGTGTGCATGTGTGTGTGTGTACACTGTGGTGGTGGGGTGATGTTTATAGGCTGGAAGAGGCCAGATTGGTATGAGCCCTAAAGGTCCAGCCCCTTCTATTTTCCACCTCCTAACACATTCAGAGAGATGACAAGTTTTTTACCCAGGAGGTGCAGATCCTTCAGGGAGCAAGAGACCTGAGTTACTTCCTTGCTTTCTCTCTTTGCTTTGTCTGCTAGAAAGTTCTAATTGTACTTCTGATTTTAAAAATTCCTTGTCTAGTTTTAATGGTTCCGGAATGAGGACCCTCAGGTATTTTCTGGAAGATCTATGGGATACTGAATAAACAAAAGAAGAATATTATTGGGTAGAAAAACTGAGGATCTGATCTTGGGAACACGTGTGACCTTGGGCAAGTTATTTAGTCTCTCTGGGACTCAGTTTCCTCACCTGACAAGAGGGGTGGTGACCACAGGATTGCTGACAGAAAATGGGGACTCTCTGAGGCAGGTCATACCATGTGCTTCACCCAGTGCCCGGCACACAGGAGATACTGAGCTAGGTCTGAGCCTCCATTGTCACTTGCTGGGCCCTACTGGCAGGAGCCTTCTCACTGTTCTTCCTGTTTTCGCCCTTGCCCTCTGCGATCTGTTATCCACAGGTAGCCTGCAGGTCATCTTTTTATTTGTTTCCTTCTTATTTAAAAAAGTTTTGTACATATGCATGTCTAATTTTATAATAATAATAGTAATAATAATAATAATAATAATAATAAATAATATTCACTTACTACATGCCAGGCATTATTCTAAACCATTTACAATGATCAGCTCATCTGTCACCACAGCCCTAATGAGGTAGGTGCTGTCATTATGCCCATTTTATAGGTGAGGAAATTTATCATATAGGAGTTAAGAGTCCTGCCGTAGATTACACAGCCGGTAGGCGCGAGTTTGAAACCAGGTTGTCTCCATCACGTTTGTTTGGTTGGTTCTGTTTTTGTCCCTCCTGTAGTCCCAATGTCTAGAACATTACCTGGCATACAGAAAGTGCTTAAGCAAACTCCTGCAGAACTCATGTTCTAGTGGCACAAGACAGGCAATAAACAAGATTCAAATATATGTGCATTTTTAAAGTTAATATATAATGCTAGATTACTTCAGACCAGTCTTTTAAAAATTTGATTCCCCCTTATGGCTTCCCATTATGTCCAGAACAAAACATGAGCTCTGTCCCTGGCAGAGGCCCTACAGCACCTGGCCCCCACTCTCTTTTCTCTTACCCGCAACTCCTACACACCCAACACACTGACACTGTTTCTGTTCCTCCAACACGCCAAGCTAGGTCCTACTTCAGGGCCTTTGCAAGAGCCGTGCCCTCCACCACAAAACTCTTTGCTTCAGATATTTGTCTGGCCGGCTCCTTTTGGTCAGTGTAACTGTCCCCCTCGACGAAAGGAGATCGTCTCTAACCATCCTGAGAAAGCAATCCGTCAGCCAGTACTGAACACATCCCCTTCGTGTGTGTGTGTGTGTGTGTGTGTGTGTGTGTGTGTGTGTGTGTGTGTGTGTGTGTGTGTGTGTGTGTGTCTGTGTGTGTGTGTGTGTGTGTGTGTGTGTGTGTGTGTGTGTGTGTCTGTGTGCGCGCGCGCCCTAGGTGGCCCTTTATTCTTCAGATTCTTGTTTGTCGGCACACCCTCCTTCAAACGCTAGACTGTAAACTCCCAGGCTCAGCCACTGGATGGAGCCAGTGACCTTTCCCTATCTCCTAGCCTTTGTGCACGCAGAGCAATTCGGCCACGCACCTCGTCCTCCCGTTCAATTATACCTGCAAAACCTGCTGCCCTCCAAGTTCAAGACATCAAATTCCCCACTGCGAGCATTTTCCTTAATTGGGCACTTCTCCTCCCTGACAGAAGGAAACCGGTCTTTGGTGTCTTAGGAATGACAGCCTCCGCAGATCAAAGGATACACCTGCTCTATGTGGCGGCACTCTAGGGGAAGAGACACGGTGGGCGTGGCCTTCTCTTCAGAGCAGTGACGTCACTGGAGCGGCCATCTTCCCTCCGCGCCTGCGCCGCGGCCCCACAGCGTTCGCGTCGGGCCGGCGGGAGGGGACCCCATGTTGACTATTGGCGGACGCGAGCTCAAAGCCCCCACTGAGCGTGCGCACACCGGGCCGCCGCAGCCCTGTGGGCTGAGGAGCCCGAGTTGGTCCCAAAGCGGAAGTGCTTTTCGGGGCCAGTTCTTGTCATGGTCTCCTCTGCAGCGAGCAGAAAATCTTGTCGAGAGAGAGGTTGAGGGGGGCGAGTGGTAGGGGTGATGGGCTGAGTGATGGGGAGTTCTGGGGGACGAGTGAAGCGGGTTCGTGGGGGTCACTGACGTGGGAGGTTTGGGGTGAGTGATGGTGGACCGAGAGGTCAGTGAATGAGGGTCTGTGGGCTCAATGGTAGACAAAGTTATGGGGCTAGTCAGGGTTGAATGGGGCTTATTAAACATTGACTTTTACACATTTTCCAGCACAGTGACCTGCGCTAAGGGTTCATACGCACCCCTTAAGCTCCTCCTTAGGCGCCCCCGCCTCTCCCTCTGTCCCTCTCCCCTTGCCCAAGCCCCGAGGTAGGGGCCTGGTGTGAATGCTCCAGCTGAAGTGAACCTGCACCCGAAGGCTTCCTTCTGGCTCCTGGGCAAGACGGCCCCAGTGAGGTGAGGAAAAGGAAGAAGAGGCACCTCAGAGAACTCACCTGACTAGGGGTCTCGCGCAGAGCTTGGGGCTTGGGAGGGGAGGGCAGGGTCTGGCATTGTGGGGGTCTGGGGGCGATCACGCTTAAAACACACAGGATTAACAGCTTTAAGATTCAATTTGGGGGGGCATTTACCAAGTAACACATTTGAACTATAGATTGATGAGAAAATAGAGGAAAAGAAAAGAAAAAGGAACTAATTTTATCCCTCTACATTTAAATGTCCATTCTTAGACCTTTTTAAAAATGTGTATAATGGGTCTGAATTTTTAAACATGTAATGTATGGTTTTAAAATGGGTTCCTGCAGTTTTATAACCTACCTATTTTCATTTAGAAAGTTACCGCGATTCAGCTTGAAAGTTTTTTCCATAACTTTTAAAAACCTGTATTTATAGATAATATGTACAGAAAAGTATATAGATAATAAGTATACAGTACCATACAATATGGTTTTTAATAGCTACATAGAATTTAATCCCTTGTATTTCCTTATTAATTCCATATTATGGGTCATATAGGATCGTTTAAGTTTGGCATTGTTAAAGTCAGTGCTAAAATGAAGGTACTTACAGGGAAATTATGTTTCATTATTTCCTTAAGGAAAATATCTAGAAATACAGTTTCTGAGGCAGTACACAAGTATTCATAGGAAAAAAAAAAACCTTTTGTGTTAGATACTGACGTGAGGAAAAGACTCAAGAATTCACAAATGGTTGTTAAAACCACCTGCTTGCCCAAACTTCCACAGAGCGGCCTTCTACCCAGCTGGTGTGAGGGGATTCCTAGGCAGATAATTCTGGGCACTGGAGGCCTGATGGGGTCTCTCATAAACTCTACATTTCTCCACTCTTCTAGCTCAAACTTCACTCATCTCTGCCTTTTCCCAAGAAGAGCAGGAAATGGCCGGACCCCAGGTAAGTATGTTATTTGTTCCTTGTTTTACCACGCATGTGATGAATGATCTCAGGAAGGAATCTCAGACATAAAATAGAAAATTAGTTGTAAATAATTGTTAGGGAAAATGAGAGACAGCAGCAAGGCCAAATTAGAATGTAGACATATGAAAGACTTGGGGTGTAGCAGATAGTTACACATGACAGTATTAGTTGAGTTGCAAAATTCTCTTTGAGCCTCTGGCAGGCAGAGGTAATCTGGCTCATTTTATTTATCAAAGAGCGAGAAAACATCAAATCCTCAGGAAAGTAAAGTTTTCCTACAGTTGCCTTCCAAGGCATTTCTTTGCTGAATCATTACATGTATGGTGGAATTGTCTTCAATCATAGCCTAATGAAAGTGCAGTCCCTGGTTTCCTGTGGCTATTTCTTATTGCATTCTTCAGTGAGCTGGAGATATAATGTCAAGATGGAATTGGGAATGAAATATCTTAGGGAACTTGCTTGTCTTTCAAACGATTTCCCTGAAGTAATTTTCTCAGTTGGACTTTTTGATTCTCATTTGGCCAAGAGACAAAGTCCTGCAGGCACTCACTGCCCACTATCTTTTTTATTTCACTTTAAAAACTGTTATTTTTTAAATTCGTGTGCAGTAAAATTGATTTTGTTGTCCAGTGTGATAAATGTTAACACCTGCATAGATTGTTATAACTAATCTATGGGCTGGAGAAGAGTTTCATCATGCCAAAAAACTGCGTCCTGCTGCCCCTTTGTCCTCCCCCACCTGAAACCTCAAGCAACCACACATCTTTTCTGTCACTAGAGTTTTATCTTTTCAAGAGTGTCACACATTATGTAACTTTATTTTTTTAATTAAAATTTCTTTTGAGGTAATTGACTGACACGCCATTGTAAAAATAATACAGAGCGATCTCATGTATCCTTTACTCAGTTTCCATCCATGATAACATCTTGCAAAATTATAGTACAATGGCACAACCAGGATATTCACATTGATATGGTTAAGACACAGTTACCCCAAGGATCTCTTACCCTTATGTTGCTCTTTTATACTTGCATCCATCTCTGCCCCCCAATCCCATTCCAAGACTCCTAGCAACTACTAATCTGTTCTCCATTTCTAGAATTTTGTCATTTCAGGAATGTGATATATGTCAAATCATATAGTCTGTAACCTTTTGAGATTGGATTTTTTTTTTCACTCAATATGATTCCCTGGAGATTCAGCCATGTTGTTGTGTGTGTCAATAGTTCTTTCCTTTTTTATAGCTGAGTGGCACTCCATGGTATAGATGTACCACAGCTTATTTATCCATTTTCCTGTTGAAAGACATTTGAATGATTTTCAGTGTTTAAACATTCACACACAGGTTTTTGTGCGAACATACGTTTTCATTTCTCTGGAGTAAATATTTGAGCATTGCTGGGTCATATGGTAAGTGCACAGTTTAACTTTTTCAGAATCTGCCAAATGGTATTCCAGAGTGGTTGAATTCTTTTTCATTTCCACCAGCAATGTATAAGAATTCCAGTTCCTTCACATTTTTGCCAACACTTGATACTGTCAGTACAGTTGACCCTTGAACAACGCTGGGCTTAGGGGCACTGACCCCCACCTAGTAGTTGAAAATCCATCTACAATCTGCCATCTGTATCTGCAGTTCCAACTAACCACAGATCGTGTAGTACTGTAGTATGCATTTATTGAAAAAAAAAATCCACAAATAAGTGGACCCTCACAGTTCAAACCTATGTTGTTCAAGGGTCAACTGCATTTTAAATTTTAATTATTCTAGTTTATAGTGATCTCTCATGATGGTTTTAATTTGTTTTGGTTTTTTAGGAGGTGGTTATTAGGTTTATTTATTTATTTTTAATGGAGGTGCTGGGGACTGAACCCAGGACCTTGTGCATGCTAAGCACACACTTTACCACTGAGCTGTACCCTCCCCACTGATGGTTTTAATTTGTATTTCCCTAATGGCTAATGATGTTGAGTATCTTTATGTATGCTTATTTACTTTTGCATATCCTCTTTGGTAAAGTGTCCAGTCAAGTCTTCTGCCCATTTTAAATTGGATTGTTTGTTTTCTCACTGTTGAGTTTCGAGAGTTCTCTATGTATTCTGTGCATAAGTCTTGTCACATAGCGTCGCTTGTAAATATTTTCTCCAAGTGTGTGGCTTGTCTTTTCATTCACTTAATAGTCTGGTTCACAGAGTGAGAATTTTTAATTTTGAAAATGTCCAGTTTATAAACTATTAACTTTATGGATTGTGCTTTCCATGTCAGGTCTAGGAGTTGGTTGCCTAACTCTAGGTGAAATGGAAAAACTCTAGTTTTCTACCTCCTATGTAGAGAAAAACCCCGTTCTTTCCTACTGTGTCCCTCCTATGAGTCTTCCTTTGCTCTGACTTGGAACAGTTCACTTCTGAGATTTCTGGTTGCCAAATGTGTGGAAGTTTCCCCCACAGCAGATTCTCTGTGACACCTGCTGGTTGTTCTGCAGCTTACCGTAGCTCTGAGGCTGTCTGCTTGGAGATTGTGTCAGATCCCACAGGTTAAGGGCTCAGTTCCACAAGACTGCCCCTACCTCCTAACATAAGACACCAGTCCAAAGGTTAGTGCTTAGTACCTGTGCTTCTGACCACCCAGCTGTTGATCAGAGGTTCCAGTGACCTCCTCTTTGGGGTCAATTAATTTGCTAGAGTAGCTCACAGAACTCAGGGAAACACCCTTCCCAGTTTATTAAAGAATATGATAAAGGATACAGATGAACATCCAGATGGCAGATGCGTAAGGGCAAAGAATATGGGAAGAGGTATGGAGCTTCCATACCCTCTCCAGGCCCAGGTGTGTCACTCTCCTAGCGCCTCCACGTGCTTACCAGTTCGGAAGCTCTCGGAGCCTAGTCCTTCATGTTTCTCTTATTGTTTTTAAGTGAAAGCAGGTTTATTTAGGGAGATACACACTCCGTAGACAGAGTGCGGGCCATCTCAGAAGGCAACAGAGAGTGACCATGAGGTGTGGAGTTGTTAGGTTTTATGGGCTCAGTAATTTCATATGCTAATGAGTAGGAGGATTATTCCAACTACTTTGGGGAAGGGGCGGGGATTTCCAGGAATCAGGCCCCTGCCCACTTTTTGACCTTTTATGTTCAGCCTAGGAACTGTCATGGCGCTTGTGGGTGTGCCATGAGGCTCAAGGCCTTTAGCATGATTGATGAATTCATCGGCCATTGGCTTTTTTTTAAATTGAGGTATAGCTGATTTAACAGTTGTGTTAGTTTCTGGTGTACAGCACAGTGATTCAGTTCTACATATTTATATACATGTATATATTCTTTTTCATAATAGATTATTACAAGCTATTGAATATAGTGCCCTGTGTCCTACAGTAGGACCTTGTTATTTATCTATTTTGTATATAGTAGTTTGTATCTGCTAATCCCAAACTCCTAATTCATCCCTCCCCCCTTCCTCTTTGGTAACAGTAAGTTTGTTTTCTATGTCTATGAGTCTGTTTCTGTTTTGTAAATAAGTTCATTTGTGTCATTTTTTAGATTCCACATATAAGTGATATCATATGGTATTTGTCTTTCTCTGATTTACTTCACTTCAGATGATAATCTCATGTTGCTGCAAATGGCATCATTTCATACATTTTATGGCTGAGTAGTATTCCATTGTGTGGAATACTACTACACACACACCACAATTTCTTTATCCAGTCATCTGTTGATAGACATTTAGGTTGCTTCCATGTACTGGCTATTGTAAATAGTGCTGCTATGAACATTGAGGTACATGTATCTTTTCAAATTAGAGTTCCCTCCAGATATATTCCCAGGAGTGGGGTTGATGGATCATGTGGTAACTCTAGTTTTCGTTTCTTAAGGACTTGCCATACTGTTTTCCATAGTGGATGCACCAAAGTACATTTCCACCAACAGTGTAGGAGGGTTCCCTTTTCTCCACACCCTCTCCTGCATTTATTGTTTGTAGACTTTTGAATGATGGCCACTCTGACCTGTGTGAGGTGAAACCTCATTGTAGTTTTGATTTTTATTTCTGATAATTAGCGATATTGAGCATCTTTTCATGTGCCTGCTGGCCATCTGTATGTTTTCATTGGAGAAATATCTGTTTAGGTCTTCTGCCCATTTTTTGATTGGGTTGTTTGGTTTTTTGTTATTGAGTTATATGAGCTGTTTGAATATTCTGGAAGTTAAGCCCTTTTCAGTGATATTACTTGCAAATATTTTCTCCCAGTCAGTAGGTAGTAGGTCTTTTCATTTTGTTTATGGTTTCCTTTGCTGTGCAAAAGCTTATGAGTTTAATTAGGTCCCATTTGTTTATTTTTGCTTTTATTTCTATTGCCTTGGTAGACTGACCTAGGAAAACATTGCTATGATTTATGTCAGAGAATGTTTTGCCTATGTTTTCTTCTAGATTTATGATGTCCTGTCTTATGTTTAAGTCTTTAAGCCATTTTGAGTTTATTTTTGTGTGTATAGTGTGAGGGAGTATAGTATATTTTTTGTATAGTGTAACTTCATTGATTTACATGTGGCTGTCCAGTTTTCCCAATACCACTTGCTAAAGAGACTGTCTTTTCTCCATTGTGTGTTCTTGCCTCCTTTGTCAAAGATTAATTGACCACAGGTGTGTGGGTGGCTATTGGCTTTTGATTCAACTTCCAGCCCCTCACCTTCTTGACGCTGGAGGGTGGGACCAAAAGTTCCAACTCTCTAATCACACACATGGTTGGTTCTCCTGACAGCCAGCCCATGTCCTTAGGTGGGATCCTAAAGTCATCTCATTAACATGACAAAAGAGACCTTTATAGCTCTTAGCACTTAAGAAACTTAAAGGGTTTCAGGAGCTTCTCTCTGCCAGAAATGGGAAGTTAAAACCAAAAATATATTTCTTATTATAAATCAATATCCGCTATGTCATGAAGATTTTCTCCTATTTCTTCTATAAGTTTTATAGTTTTAAGTTTACATGTAGATGTAAGATCCATTTTGCATTAATTTTTATATAAGGTATAAGGATTAGGTCAAGGTTCATAATTTTGCAAATGGATTTCTGTTTGTTCTAACTCCATTTGTTGAAAGGACCATCTTTTCTCCATTGAATTGATTTTGTGGTTTTATCAAAAGTCAGTTGGCCATATTTGTGGGGTCTATTTCTGGTCTCTGTTCTGTTTATCTATGTATCTGACCCTCCACCAGTACCACGCTGTCTTCATTATTGCAGCTTTATCATAAGTCTTGAAATCAGGTACTGTGATTTCTCCAACTTATTCTACTTTTTCAAAATTGGCCATTCTTGTTCCCTTGTCTTTATATATAAATTTTAGAATAATCTTATTTACATATCTAAAAATGATCTTGCTAGGATTTTGATAGGAATTGACTTATACCTGTAGATCAGTTTGGGGAGAATTGGTAGTTTTTTTTTATGTTGTGTCTTATAATCCATGAACACAGTATCCTTTTACATTTATTTAGATCTTCTTTTATTTACTTCATCAACATTTTATAATTTTCAACATACAGATCCTATAAATGTGTATTAGTCTGCTCAGGCTGCCATAACAAAATGCCACAAACTAAGTAGATTAAACAACAGAAATTTATTTTCTCACAGTTCTGGAGCTTAGAAGTCCCAGATCGGGGTTGATTTCTGGTGAGGCCTTTCTTCTTGGCTTGTAGACAGCTGCCTTCTCACTGTCCTCACATGGCCTTTAGCTTTGTGCATCTGCAGAGAGAGAGGGAGGGATGTGTGATGAGAACTGTCAAGATTTATTCTCTTAGCAACTTTCAAATATACGATACAGTATTATTAACTATAGACACCATGCTGTGCGTTACATCCACAGGACTTATTTATTGTATAACTGGAAGTTTGTACCTTTTGACCACCTTTACTATTTCATCTACTCCCCTGCCCCCTACCTCTGGCAACCATCAATCTGTTCTTTGTATCTATGAGGGGGTTTTGGTTTGTTTTTTTTTTTAGATTCCACATGTGAGTGAGATCATATGATATTTCTCTTTCTCTGTCTGACTTATTTCACTTAGCATAATGCCCTAAAGGTCCATCCATGTTGTCACAAATGGCAAGATTTTCTTCTTTTTTATAGCTGAATAATATTCCAGTGTGTGTGTGTGTATACTTAGGTTGATTCCATATCTTGGCTATTATAAATAATGCTGCAGTGAACATGGAGGTTCATATATCTTTTTGAGTCAGTGTTTTCATTTCCTTCAAATAAATGCCGAGAAGTGGAATTGCTGGATCATATGGTAGTTCTATTTTTAATTTTTGAGAAACCTCTATATGATTTTTCCATAGTGGCTGTACGAATTTACATTCTCACCAACAGTGTACAAGGGTTCCCTTTTGTTCACCTCCTTGCCAACACTTGCTATTGATTGTCTTTTTGATAACGGCCATTCTGACAGGTGTGAGGTGATATCTCACTGTTGTTTTGATTTGCATTTCCCTGATGATTAGTGATGTTGAGCATCTTTTCATGTGTCTGTAGGCCATCTGTATGTCTTCTTTGGAAACATGTCTATTCAGGTCCTCTGCTTGCTTTTTAATTGGGTTGTTTGTTTTTTCAATACTTAGTTGTGTGAGTTCTTTGTATATTTTGGATATTAACCCCTTATCAGTTATTTGATATGCAGATGTATTCTCCCACTTGGTAGGTTGCCTTTTCATTTTGTTGATGGATTCCTTTGCTGTAAGAAGCTTTTTATTTTTATATAGTCCTTTTTGTTGAGTTTTGCTTTTGGTGTCAAATCCAAAAAATCATTGCCAAGACGAATGTCAAAAGAGTTTGCCACCCATGTTTTCTTCTAGGAATTTTATGGCTTCAGGTTTTATGTTCAAATCTTTAATCCACTTTGAGTTAATTTTTGCATGTAGTATAAGATAGCAGTCCACTTTCATTCTTTTGTATGTGTCCAGTTTTCCCAACACAATTTATTGAAAAGGTTATCTTTTCCCCACTGTATATTCTTGGCTCCTTTGAGATAAATTAATTGATCATACATGCATGGGTTTATTTCTGGGTCCTCTATTCTGTTCCATTGATCTATGAGTCTGTTTTTATGCCAGTACCATATTATTTTGATTACTATAGCTTTGTAATATAGTTTGAAATTAGGGAGTGTGGTGCCTCCAGCTTTGTTTTTCTTTCTCAGGGTTGCTGTGTCTATTCTGAGTCTTGTGACTATATTTGAACTTTAGTATTGTTCTGTTTCTCTGACTCATTCATTTCTATAGCTGCATAGTGTTCCATTAGGGTTGCACCAGTTTGTTCAACTATTCTCCTATGTACATGGGAATTTTGGTTTTTTCCAGTATTTTACAATTAAGAATAATGCCAAAATGAAATATATTGTGCATATGTTGTTTCCTTTTTGTGCAGGTATATCTTCTATATAAATTCGTATAAGTATCATTCCTAGGTCAAGGGTAAATACAATTTATTAGGTATTGCCAAATTCTCTTTTATAAAGATTGTTCCATTTTGCCTGTACTGGTTTACATTCCTACCAACAATGTATGATAGTGCCTATTTCTCTATGGCTGTACCACAGAGTATGGTCTCTGGCTTTTAAATTTTTTTCCAATCTTCTAGGTAAGAAATGATATCTCTGTTTTAGTTTTAATTGCCATTTCTATTATTATGAGTAAAGTAAAATGTAATTTAATATATTTAAGAGCCATTTATATATCTCTTTTGTTAATTGTCTTATGTTTTTTGCCTAATTTTCTATCAGGTATTTGGTCTTTTTTCCCCTTGACTTTTAAGAGTTCTTTCTATATTAAGGACATTCTTTATCTGTGATACATGTTGCAGCAATCTTTGTGATATATGTTTCAACAAATTTCCCCCTCTGGTTTGTCATTTGTTTTTGGACTTATGTCTTTGGACTTGCCAAAATGTTTTTATATTTTTGTGCTTGTATTTATTAATCTCTTATTACATCTGGATTTTTAGTCATAGTTAGAAAGTCTTTCCCTACATCCACGTTATACGGACATTCACCCACACTTTCCTCTAGTACTTTGGTTTTGGTTTTTTACATTTAGCCCCTTGATCCATTTGGTGTATATTTTTGTGTATGTAATGCAGTATGGATCCAATTTAGCCTTTTCCAAATGGCTCTCCAGTTGACCCAGCAATATTTATTAAAAAGTGGGTCTTTTCACTCTGTACTTTGAGAGCATGCCTGTATCCAAGTATATTCTAGTATCTGTCGGGGCTACTCACTCCCTCACAGTTTTTCTTTTCCAGTGTTTTTCTAACTGTTTTTGCACATTTATTATTTTATTTAATTATTTTACTTTGGGAGGGGTGGAGGAGGTAGCTAGGCTTGTTTGTTTTTAGAGGAGGTACTGGGGATTGAACCTGGGACCACATGTATGCTAAGCATGTGCTCTACCACCTGAGCTATCCCCTCCTCCCTTGCACATTTATTTTTTGATATGATCTTTAGTATTGCCTCGTTTAGTACCATTAAGAAGATTGCTTTTTTATTGGGATCACATTAAATTTATAAATTAATTTAGGGATAACTGCATCTTTGTGACTTTGTGTCATTCTTTCTATGAAGAGTTTGACAACTCTGAAGTTAGAGGGGACTGTCCCAATAAGAGACCACCCTCAGTTCTTACAACAGTTGCAAGTTTGGGGGTCCCCAAGACCACCCTTAGGTTTGCTAATTCAGTGGAGGGACTCCCAGTACTCATTGAAAGCTGCTAAACTCATGGTTATGGCTTGTTACAGGGAGAGGACTCAGATTGGAATCTGCCAAGGGAAGAAGTGCATAGGGCAGGATCTCAGAAAGTACCAAACATGGAGTTTCCATTTTTATCTCCTCATGGAGTCAGGATGCATGACTTTGTGTGATTGGCATTGATGTGTGATAGTATGTATTGAGTTCTGTCAACCAGGGAGGCTCTCGTGAGCCTTGATGCTCAGGGTTTTTATTAGGGCTTCATTTTATAGACATGATTGTCAATGTGGCTGCTGTCTGTCTTCAGCACCTCTGGGAGTGACCCAACCCCCCCACCCCCAAATCATGTGGTTGGTCTTTCTGATGTGGCCAGCCCCTACCCTAAAATACATCATTACGCTATCCATGGTGAACCAAGACCGCTGTGCAAAACTTCCTTCCTTCCTTCCTTCCTTCCTTCCTTCCATTTGAGTCCATCCTTCTGTCCATCCTTTCTTCTTTCCTTCCATTCTTCCATTCCAGTTTGCCTTTTACATCTGGTTATTTTAAGGAAATTGCCATCTATTCTAATCTTTAATTTTTTTAAATCAGGTTTCAATATTTTTGTATCAGCATTTCTTATATTAATTATATTAAGCATATATGTTTTCTCTTTGGGTCTACTTAATGGTGATTTATGTTAATTAATCTTCTAATATAAAACTATCATTGTATGCCTGGAATATATTTTAATTGGTCATTAAATATTATTGTCTTAATGTGGATCTATTCTATTTGGTTATACAGTTGACCGTTGAACAACATGAGTTTGAACTGTGTGGGTCCTCTTATCTGCAGATGGTTTTCAACAGTAAATACTGCAGTACTATACAGCCCATGTTTGGTTGAATCCACAGATGTGGAAGAACCACTGATATGGAGGGCTGACTCTAAGTTATACGTGGATTAACCCCCTTGTTGTTTAAGGGTCAACTCTATTTAGGATTTTTGGACTGTTGATCACAAGTGAGTTTAGTCTGCATTTTCCTATTTTGTACAATCTTAAATGAGTTTATGTGTCAAATTTATACTCAATTCATGTAACAATTTGTAAGCCTTCCTTCTTCTATGCTCAGGAAGAATTAGAGCAGTTAGTCTTCTCAGGTCTTTGGTGAGCATGAGTCTTGCCCTGGGCATATATGTGGCTTTCTAAATTCCCTTGTACCTGGGTGCTTTTGAATGTCATAATGTCCCCAAGAATCTCCCCCAGCATTTCTTCTCAGACCTTAGGCAGGCTGTTGTCTGTCTGGACTGTAATCTTTTGCCCCGGGCATCTGTGGCTTGTTAGTTTGCCTTGCAGCCTTTTGGAGCAATGCCTACTGCTTTCGGGCCAGAGTTCAGAGTAAGGTGAAACAGGAGCACCTCGCAGCTGTCTTTCTAGTAGCCCCTGATAGGTTAGAACAGACACATGCCAACTTGTGAGTCTGGTCTGCTCTGCTTCCTCGGGAACTAGGGGCTGAGGGGGTCCCACACTGGGAACATTGGCTGATGCCGAGAAGTTTTCCTGATGTCTTTAAGTTGCCTGTTTCTTGATTCCATGTAGTTGCTGCAAACTTTTGTTTTTCAGAGTTTTGACAAAGTTGGTTCTGATGGTGTCTCCTTGTTTTTGAATTTTGGGGGAATGTCATTGTAGTGACTTTCTTATGACCTGAAGTATTTTCTCATTTTCTATTGTTCTTAAAGAAGCTTTGAGTGGATGCTATTTTCACCTATTTATTTTTTGTTGGGGGGAGGTAATTAGGTTTATTTATTAATCTTTAATGGAGATACTGGGGATTGTACCCAGGACTTTGTGTATGCTAAGCATGCGTTCTATCACTGAGCTGTATCCTCCCCCTTGTTTTCACCTATTTAAGTGTTGGAGGTTGTGGTGACTTGCACAATTCTCGTTTCGAGAGGCCCTTCTTTTTGTCAGTGAGAGAAAGTACAGTTTCCTTAATGGATGACTTTGTCTTGGCACTGTGGGGAGCCACCATATGTGCTCTGGCTTGTTTTAGTTTGTTTAGGTCATTCCTTTGTCTCACAGGACCTTCAATTTCCCCCTCAAGGTTTTCCCCTTCACAACCCAATCTCCAAACGGTTCTTCCTCTTTGCTTTTTATCTTCTGCTCCTTTAGAGGCAATGCTTTTTTGTGGCTGCCACCTTATGTCCCGTACACCTTTCTTATAGCTGGTGCTCTGATCCATCTGGCCCGTTTTCCAGTATTTTTGTACTAATGGAGGATTTTTCTCTTTCTAAGCATGAGTTCAGCTCATCCTTAGGTTCTCTGCTTCCCTCTCTGTTCTCTTGACCATTTTTTCAGACCCTTCTCATGCTGCAGAAAGGTTTGTGACAGTAGTTTGAAAGCAAATTCGGTATTTATTTTTCACTTATAGGTAATCAGAAATCTATAGTAGTCTCTATTTTCTATTATAAGTTTATTTTTTATTGATGTACAGTCAGTTTACAATGTTGTGTCAATTTCTGGTGTACAGCACAATAGTTTGATCATACATATACATGTATTCGTTTTCATATTCTTTTTCATTATAGGTTACTGAAAGATATTGAATATAGTTCCCTGTGCTATACAGTAGAAGCTTGTTGTCTATCTATTTTATATATAGTAGTTAATATCTGCAAATCTCAAACTCCCAGTTTATCCCTTTTCACCCCTTCCCCCCACCCCCTCATAACCATAAGTTTGTTTCCTTGTGTGTTTCTTCCTGTGTCTGTTTCTGAGTCTGTTTCTTCCTGTGTCTGTTTCTGAGTCTGTTTTGTAAGTAAGTTCATTTCTCTTGTTTTTAGGTTCCATATATAAGAGAGATTATATGGTATTTTTCTTTCTCTTTCTGGCTTAGTTCACTTAGAATAACGATCTCCAGGTCCATCCATGTTGCTGCAAATGGCATTATTTCATTCTTTTTTTTTATGGCTGAGTAGTACCCATTGTATAAATATACCACAACGTCTTTATCCAGTCATCTCTCGATGGACGTTTAGGTTGTTTCTATGTCTTGACTATTATTTTCTATTATAAGTTATACTGAAGGTATAGGTTATGTGTAATTTTATTTGTTCTTCATATTAATCTGTACGGTTTTTTGGAGGATATGTGGAGAGGTTTGGATTTATACAGGTGCAGTTATTCTAAAGTACCTGGAGGCTCCTTAATTTTTAAATAATTTTTTTTAAAATAAAAAAGGTATAATCTGTATACAGTAAAACAGACCCTCTTCAGTGTACAGTTCTGCAACTTTGGACAAACTCTGCAAGTTTTGACACCACCACAGGGAAGATATAGAACAGTTCTCTTGCCTCCCAATACAGTTGACCCTTGAACAATGTGGAGGTTAGTGGTGCCAACTCCCTGCACAGTTGAAAATTTGCATATGACTTTGAACTCCCTCCAGATTTACTAATAGCCTGGTGTTGAGTGGAAACCTTACCAATAACATAAACATTTAATTAACACATTTTGTATGTTGAATGTATTATATACTGTATTTTTACAATACAGGAAGCTAGAGAAAAAAACATTATTAAGAAAATCATAAGAAACAGAAAATACTTTTACAGCATTATATTATATTTATTGACACTGTAAGTTTATGTTGTCTGTTTGCAAGATGAATGAATGGTCTGTCAGTGCCTACATCAGTATAGTCTTATATGATACAAAGCACTGTAGCTGTTATACAAATACTAACACTAGACATCAAAAATGAAAAGATAATGTGAAAAAAAATTGACATTTAATTATGAATATAATGTGTCATGCATTTATAATGAGCAATATGACTGCTTTATGGTAGCCTAGTGTAATTGGTATGATTGCTTCTTGGTATGCAAGCCTATGCACTAATGAATGAATTGTTATACAGTTTTAATGGCATACAGTTATTATAGTCATATTCATAATACATTACTGGCAACATTGTTAGGTTTTTTTAAAAACCACTCACCTATGATGATAGGCTGATATGCAGTTTCTCCAATTATGAGAGAGAAGAGCATCCTGTATGGTTAATACAATTCTTTGAATTTTTTTTGAACATTTTTTATTGAGTTATAATCATTTTACAATGTTGTGTCAAATTTCAGTGTAGAGCACAATTTTTCAGTTATACATGAACATATATATATTCATTGTCACATTTTTTTCTCTGTGAGCTGCCATAAGATCTTGTGTATATTTCCCTGTGCTATACAGTATAATCTTGTTTACCTATTCTACAATTTTGAAATCCCATCTATCCCTTCCCACCCTCTGCCCTCTTGGCAACCACAAGTTTGTATTCTATGTCTATGAGTCTGTTTCTGTTTTGTATTCATGTTTGTTTTGTTTAGATTCCACATATGAGCGATCTCATATGGTATTTTTCTTTCTCTTTCTGGCTTACTTCACTTAGAATGACATTCTCCAGGAACATCCATGTTGCTACAAATGGTGTTATGTTGTCGTTTTTATGGCTGAATAGTATTCCACTGTATAAATATACCACATCTTCTTTATCCAGTCATCTGTTGATGGACATTTAGGCTGTTTCCATGTCTTGGCTATTGTAAATAGTGCTGCTATGAACATTGGGGTGCAGGTGTCATTTTCAAGTAGGGTTCCTTCTGGATATATGCCCAGGAGTGGGATTCCTGGGTCATATGGTAAGTCTATTCCTAGTCTTTTGAGGAATCTCCATACTGTTTTCCTTTTTCTTTTTAGTTTTGAGAGTTCTAATTCTTTATATATTCTCAATGCAACTTTGTTGGATAAGTGATTTGTAAATATTTTCTCCCATTCCATGGCTTTTCATTCTCTTAACAGTGTCCTTTTTGGAAAAAAAAAAAATATATATATGTTTTTAAAAATTTATTTATGTATTTATTTTACAATATCATATTTTTAAAATTGAAGTATAGTTGATTTACAATATTATATGTTACAGGTATACAATGTAGTGATTCAGTTTTTAAAGGTTAGGGTATAGTTATTATAAAATAGTGGCTCTATTCCCCATGTTGTACAGTACATCCTTGTAGCTTATTTTATACCTGCTAGTTTGTACCTCTTAATCCTCCACCTCCATCTTGCCCCTCCCTCTTCCCCCTCCCCACTGGTAACCACTAGTTCCTTCTCTACATCTGTGCCTTTTCTGTTATATTCACTAGTTTGTTGTATTTTTTAAGACTCCACATGTAAGTGATATCTTAAACAGTATTTGTCTTTCTCTTAACAATGTTTTTTTTAATTTTGGTGTCACATCAAAGAAATACCTGGCTAACCTGAGGTTACAAAGATTTTCGCTTGTATTTTCTTCTAAAAATTTTGTAGGTTTAGATGTTACATTAAGTTTGTGATCCGTTTTGAGTTTCTATATGTGTTGGAGGTATGGATTGAAGTTCTTTTTTTTTTTTTTTGCATATGGATATCCAGTTGTCCCGACACTATTTGTTGAAATGGGAACTCCCATTTTCCATGGATGTGCCTTTGCACTTGTCAAAAATAATTTTTAAGTAGAAAGATATAAAGTACATTTAATTATACCAAACATGAAGTACAGTTTATAAGTGTACAGCTTGCTGAATTATCACAATGTGAAAAAACTGTATGACCACCCCCAGGTCAAGATTAGAACATAATCAGGACCTCCAAATCCCCTCTCATGCTCTCTTCCAACCAATAGCAGCCCCAAAGGTAGCCATTCTCCTGACTTCTAATAGGGACTAGCCTTGCTTGTTCTCTTATTGTGTATAAATAGAATCATGCAGTATGTACTCTTGTGTCTGGATTCTTTTGCTCATCAGTACCTCTGTGAGATTCATCGATGTTGGATATGCAGTTGTAGTTCATTCCTTTTCATTACCACATAGTATTCCATTGAAAGACTGTGCCACAATTTACCTATTCTATTGTCAAGTTGGATTTTGCCCACAACTTAGTATTAGAAACAGTGCTGCTGTGACCATCCCAGTACTTGTTTGCTTAAAGCCCATGTGCATGGTTTTCTCTAAGGTGTGTACCTAGGAGTAGAATTGCTGGGCCATAGTGTTTGCAAATCATTAACTTTAGTAAATAATGCTGAACTGTTTCGCCAAGCAGTTGTACCAGTTTTTACATTCCTAACTCACAGTGTGTGAGAGTTCCCATTTTGACACAATCTTATGGAACTTCAGTCTGCTTAATTATAACATTTCTGGTGGGTGCCTAGTGGTGTCTCAGTGTGGCCTAAATTTCCATTATACCTGAGTGCTAATGGAGTTGAATACATTTTCTTATATTTATCAAACATATGTCCATATGTTTTTCTTTTTAGCAAAGTATCTATTCACATCTCTTGTCTATTTTTCTGTGTGGCTTGTATATTTCTTTTGATTTGTAGGGGTTATTTTCTGTGTGCCAGATACAAACCCTTTATCACTTATGAAATTTGCAGATAATCTCCCCATCTATAGCTTGCCTTTTTACCGTTATAGTTTTAATCTTGTAGCACTTCAGTCTTTTCCTTTATGAGTAGTGCTTTTCATGTCTTGTCTTTGAATTTTTTTCCCTACCCCAAGCCTCTGAAAACATTTTCCTCCTATATTATTTTCCAGACACTTCATTGTGTTACGTTTCACATTAGATTTACAATTTACCTATAGCTGATTTTTGTGCATGGTGAGAGTTAGGGGTTAAATGTCATTTTTTCCCCATATAGATTTCCGGTAACCCATCCACATTTATTTAAAAATATCATCCTCTCCCCACTGTTTGGCAGTTTCAACTTTACCATAACTCAAGTGTTTATACATATTTGGATTCTCTTTTTAGTTCTACTGGACTGTTTATCTATCCGTCTATCCTTGTGCTAATACCACATTGTCTTACATTTTCTATTATTTAATGTAATAGTGTCTCTGCTGTGATTTGTGATTTTTCTTCCCACAAAGTAGGTTACTAACTTGATAGGCATCATGTATAAGTCATCATCATGAACTGGGAACCCAATCAGAAGTTCCCCTACATTCCATCCTTTTTACCTCATGGTCAGCATTTGAGAATAAAAGAATTTACAATTACAGGGACTCATGACATTTGAGGATGTGGCTGTGAATTTCACCCAGGAGGAGTGGCAGTACCTGAACCCTCCACAGAAGACCCTGTACAGAGACGTGATGCTGGAGACCTACAGCCACCTGGTCTCTGTGGGTAAGAATGGCTTCCTCAGGTAATTTTGCTGTTTATGATTACTGTGTCCAACAGAAGGCCTTTCCTTTCTCAATTTTGGAAACTTGAAGCAAGGCCTCTGAACTGATTGAAGACTTTGATATTGAATTCCAGGGATCAGAGTTCCTTTTCCCCCTTTGCTTTCCTGACAAGGTGTTTGTGAACTCAAAACCCAGGTGAATTGGTTTGACTACCACTGTGTCAAGTGACAGGTCCCTTGTGCTGCCCCGAACTCCATCTTCCTTTCTCTCAGAGGCTCTGAGGACAAAGGAGGTATCACTGTCATTTCTCATCAGCAGGGCAGCAGATTACCAAACCAAATCTCATCCTCAAATTGGAGGTGGAAGAGCCGTGCCTGACAGAAGGAAAAATCCCAGTTTGGAGCTTTCCAGGTAAGTGGGATTGACCCAGGTTATGGGGACATGAAGTCCCAGCTTGTCAGTCAGGGGTGAGAACCTCTGAAAGGACTTTCAGGAATATCTTGGGAATGGCTGTGGCCCTCTGGTGTTGGAGGATAAGGACATGAACACCTAAGACTGATACCCCCTCCCCTGTCCTAAACCCATCAGACCATTCTCCTTAAGTTGGTGCTCACCCATAAGTTTCTGCACAACTCCATTTCCCTGTATAAAGGTGTCTTGTAAATGCCAATCCCCCAGCCCCAAGCCCTGCCACTTTTATGGTTCTCATTTCTCAGTGCCTCAGCTGAAGCCAGGCCCACATTAGTCGCAGACCAAGGTGCTAATACCCTTAATTCTGGATGGAAATACCTGATTCCATTCAGTTTAGCTATTCCTATCAGGTTTGCTCCTAAAGCATCTTAATTATCTCTTTAAAAATAGCTTTATTAAGATATAATTCACATACAATAAAATTCACTCTTTTGAAGTATACAAATTCAGTGATTTCCAGTATATTCATAGAATTGTGCAACCATCACCACTGTCTAATTCAAGAACATTATCACCAGCCTCAAAAGAAACCCCTAATTATATTTCCTGTCTCTGCCCTGGAATCAGCCATTTCGCCAAGGAACCTTGTTTCTTTCTAGTGGTAAATAATGTTTTGTGACCACAATTTGGATGTTAGGGAGTTATTTCTAGGCCTTTTCACTGTAGTTAGGAACTATGTAAAAAAAAGATTAAGAGGAAATGTATCATGGATTCAAATTGATATTTCCAAATCAAGTTCTGGACTTAAAGGTTTTAAATTTATTAATCTTACATCTGATGGGAGTATCATCAGTATTATTCTGAGACTGCTGAATGTGTATAGTGGGTTGAATCAGTTGAGGTAATCGTGTTGGTGCCACTAAGAATCAAGACTTTTCAGCATGGTTGTTAGGCGATACAGATGAAGGGGGTATTTGCTATTATTAGAGAATTCTTTTATTTTCAAATTTTGCTTTATGATTATATAAAATAATTGCAAAATTTTTACCTTGGTTCCAAAATCAATCTAGAAAACAAGCTCTATTCAAGGAAGTCCAGTCTCTTACCCTCTCCATCCTACTCTCTTCCTTCCTCCCCCCTCTAGGTAACCATTTATTAAAATTTAAAGGTTTATCCTTCTATTGCTTTTTATAATATGAGCCTCTGTTATTTTAAACATATGTCTTTATTTCCTTCCTTATAAAAATGGTAGCCTACAATGTACATTTTTTATTGAGTTATAGTCAGTTTACAATGTTGTGTCAATTTCCAGTGTAGAGCACAATTTTTCAGTTATACATGAACATACATGAACATTCATTGTTGCATTCTTTTTTGCTGTGAGCTACCACAATATCTTGTATATGTTTCCCTGTGCTATAAAGTATAATCTTGTTTATTCTACATATGCCTGTCAGTATCTACAAATTTCAAACTCCCAGTCTGTCCCTTCCCACCCACCCCCCTGGCAACCACAAGTTTGTATTCTATTTCTATGAGTCTGTTTCTGTTTTGTATTTATGTTCATTTTTTTTTAGATTCCACATATGAGCGATCTCATATGGTATTTTTCTTTCTCTTTCTGGCTTACTTCACTTAGAATGATATTCTCCAGGAACATCCATGTTGCTGCAAATGGCGTTATGTTCTCATTTTTTATGGCTGAGTAGTATTCCATTGTATAAATATACCACATCTTCTTTATCCAGTCATCTGTCAATGGACATTTAGGCTGTTTCTGTGTCTTGGCTATTGTAAATAGTGCTGCTATGAACGTTGGATTCTTTTTGAAGTAGGGTTCCTTCTGGATATGTGCCCAGGAGTGGGCTATTATTTTAAACATCATTTATATATTTAAATATTATTTAAACATATATCTTTAAACATACGTCTTTTTATTTTAAACATCTTTTTATTTTAAACATATATCTTTATTTTGTTCCTTATAAAAATGGTAGCCTACAATGTACATTTTTATTCACCTTCTTTTTTCAGTTAATTCAAGAACATGTTAAATATACTGAGATAGTCCTTATTTCTTTTTATAGTAATGTAGTGACTCTTAATCATAATAGTAGTAGTTATTGTAGTAGTAGTAGTTGTTCTAGTAAACAGGTGAAGTGCTGTGCATGCCTTGTTATAATTAGTTTAATCCTATCAACATACATTTGGGTGGGTACTGTTACAGCTCCTATTTTCCAGGTGTGAAAGTAAGATACAGATAGATTAGATAACATGCCTGAGGTCACAGAACAAGTAAAAGGCAGATTTGGGATTTGATCCTGGGCTAGAGAACTTATGACCGTAGCCACATTCGCTATGCTGCTCCTTACCACCTTAAAGAGGTCCAGACTCAGTAGATCCTTGGTGGAGCTTGGGTCCCATCAAATGTATTTTGTAAAAAAGCTTTTCCTGTGATTCTGATGTTCACTCCCAGTTAAGAACTAGTGCTTTACTATTGAAAGAAAGGAAGTCACAGGAAGAGAAGCCACAGCTGCATGATCCATTTTAAAATTCAGTATTACTCTCAAATGTTGTTATTATATCTAAGTGGTAATATGAGTAGTTATTTTACTCTTCTTTCAACTTTTCTGTATGTTTGAAACTTTTCATATAAAACTTTAGGAAAAGGTGAGAAGAAAATTAAAGTACAAAAAATTAAAATTCAGTATATGGGCAAAAAGGATTTACCGCATTGTCTTGACCAAGATACCACTGATTTTAAGACACAGCACTAAGAAAATTTGCCACCAGATTATGACACGTCACTGATTGTAAGGTGTATTTGGATTCAGAAGTATTAAAATATGGAACAATATGCATCTTGTAATTGATGAAATATGGTATGTTAAGGCAAGGCTTTGCAGTTTTAACTGTCTAAATGAGTGGTACAGATAACCAACTACTTTAGAAGTTAATGAAAGTAAAAGATATACAGGAAGATCAGAGTCAGCTTTTTTGAAAAGAGTGAACTGCTTCTTGAAAGTTATCTAGATTCTGAATATATCAAAATATGGAGGACTGGGCTATGTGGGTGATGGGACATGAGGAAGGGTTTGGAGTTAATAATATACATTGTTTTAAGTGGAAATAGTGTAGACAGGAGCAGAAGGTGGTGTCAAAGAACTGTGAATGCAAACTTGGATGAATACAAAGGTGAATCAAGGTTGGGCAAAAATTTTTAGGTTTCTTTGTTTTTGTAAGGCTAATTATTCTAGATCTTTCTCTCATTTACTGATAATGTGGATTTCAGGATTGTTGTAAGATTTGAGTCCACAAATCTCACTGTTGCATTTCTACCTAGGTGGAAATAGTATATAAGTCAGGTACAGTTAAGAGTTCATATGATAAATGAAGATAAAGGGTGATAAGTCACCAGAGTGATGCAAAAGTAAGGGTAAGAAAGACTGAGGTGTTAGGGTCAGATTGTTCTTGGTAACAAAAAGGCTAGCAGGTAGGAGTTTAGTAAAAGAACAGGATTGGATGGTCAAGATTCTCTCTCCAATAAAATGAGGTAACAGTATCAGCTTTCCTTCGGCAGGACATTTCTAAAGAAAGTCCATTTGATAATATCAAAGGATAAAGATGGTTTATTGTACTTTCCAGAAGAAGCCTTCCAGGTTGATGAACAGATTGAGAGACAGCACCAGGATGACCAAGATAAACATGTGATGCAAGCTGGATTCCCTGACAAGAGAGCCATTACCACCAAGATTGGCCATGACTATAATGAATTTGGAAACATACTTCATCTCAGTACAAACTTTGTTGCTTCAATACAAAGACCCCATAAACATGAGTCATTTGGGCATATGGTAGATAATTTAGACTTATTTGGTAGAAGCTCTGCAGGAAAGAAACATGATAATGGATGTGCAAAATTATTCTTCCATACTGAGTATGAGAAAACAACTCCTGGAGTGAAACCTTATGGTTATAAAGAGTGTGGGAAGACCCTCAGGCAAAAGAAAGGCCTTAGTCTACATCAGAGAATTAAAAATGGAGAGAAACCCTTTGAATGTACCGCATGTAGGAAAACCTTCAGCAAGAAGTCACACCTCATTGTGCACTGGAGAACTCACACAGGAGAGAAGCCCTTTGGATGTACTGAATGTGGAAAAGCCTTTAGCCAAAAATCTCAGCTCATCATACACCTGAGAACTCATACAGGAGAGCGACCCTTTGAGTGTCCAGAATGTGGAAAGGCCTTTAGAGAAAAGTCAACTGTCATCATCCATTACAGGACTCACACAGGAGAGAAACCTTATGAATGTAATGAATGTGGCAAAGCCTTCACCCAGAAGTCAAACCTCATTGTCCATCAGAAAACCCACACAGGAGAAAAAACTTATGAATGCACCAAATGTGGGGAGTCTTTCATACAGAAGCTCGATCTAATTATACATCACAGTACTCATACAGGAAAGAAACCCCACGAATGTAATGAGTGTAAGAAAACTTTCAGTGATAAGTCAACTCTCATTATTCATCAACGAACTCATACGGGAGAGAAACCTCATAAATGTACTGAATGTGGGAAGTCTTTTAATGAGAAGTCAACCCTCATCGTGCATCAGCGAACTCATACAGGAGAGAAACCCTATGAATGTGATGTGTGTGGGAAAACCTTCACCCAAAAGTCTAACCTTGGGGTACATCAGAGAACTCATTCAGGAGAGAAACCCTTTGAATGTAATGAATGTGAGAAAGCGTTCTCTCAGAAATCCTATCTCATGCTACACCAGAGAGGTCATACAGGAGAGAAGCCCTATGAATGCAGTGAATGTGAAAAAGCATTTTCCCAGAAATCCTATCTCATTATTCATCAAAGAACGCATACGGAAGAAAAACCCTATAAATGTAACGAATGTGGCAAAGCCTTCAGAGAAAAGTCAAAACTCATTATCCATCAGAGAATTCATACGGGAGAGAAACCCTATGAATGTCCTGTATGTTGGAAAGCTTTCAGCCAGAAGTCACAGCTCATAATCCATCAGCGAACACACACAGGAGAGAAACCCTATGCATGCACCGAGTGTGGCAAAGCCTTCAGAGAGAAATCAACGTTCACTGTACACCAGAGAACTCATACTGGAGAGAAACCCTATAAGTGTACAGAATGTGGGAAAGCCTTTACCCAAAAATCAAATCTTATAGTCCATCAGAGAACACATGCAGTAAAGAAATCCCATGGGAAAGGCCATACCCGGAAGTCCAAGCTCATTGCCCATTAGAGAGTAAGTCACTGGTACAGTTCCCTTCACTGCGGGAAAGTTTCGTCAATGTAAGTAAACATTTTAAAAGTGTGTTCTGACCTCTGGTTTAAATGTGGGGCGTAAAGTCAGCCTTTTTCCTTTTCATCTCAGTCTTCACCCGAAAGCTACAAGGAGAAAAAGAAGCAGAAGTGTATCTGACAAAATTAGGAAACAGCCGAAACCCCGATTAGAGGGGGCTACCAGAAGCAGAGGAAATCAAGCACCAGTGCAAGGAGGGTTCAAAGGTTAGAGAGAGTGCTTAAGGCTGCAGATGTGAGACAGCGCTGAAGAGGATGCAGCCGAGTTTTAGGCTATCCCCTGAGTGCAAGGCCACAGAGATACACAACAGTGGTAATGGGGCACAGGCAAGTGAGAGGTAGGATGTTTCCTGGACCCATTTGGAGTCTCAGGAGAGACAGGCAAGGGCCTCAGCAAGGAATTGCTCAGGCAAGCCATATTTACAGAAAGTAGTCTATATTCATGAGAGGAGCAGTTGGCAGGGACTGAGGAAAGAGGAGAGTTCTTGAGAAGAACCCAACAGGTGCCCCTGTTTCCTGATTCTGCAGAAGTCAAGTCTGAAAGCACTACCAAATGGGAAAAAGAATCCCCGTTAGAAAAACTGATCGGCCTAGAACGTAGCCCCGTTTCTTCCCCTACCTGAACTTCCAGCAAACAGCAAGTCCAGGAAAAACTCTTACTCAAATGAGGAATGATTCCAGAGTCATCAAACCCACAAGTGCACACGGCTTTTGAGCTAGCAGTTCCCCGTCTAGGAATGTATATAGTCACACATGTACAAAATGATGGACACATAGAGGTATTCAATGATGCACTGCTGGTGAAAGCAAAGATTGGGAGCTTTCCACATGGCTCCTGAAATCCTGGAATGCCCCTATGGCAAACTTTTTGGTAGACACAAATGAATAAATATATGACGAGAACTTGGACACCACTTTGTGTAGCGGTACACAAACATTAGGTGAGAAAAAAAGCAAGGTTGCAGGAGAGTGAGGATAATCTGCTACCATTTGTGTACAAAAAGGAGAACAAATGGTAAGTACGTGATCAAGTGTATTCACATAAACTCTCTCTGGAAAGATAAACGAGAAGCTGGGAACCCTGATTACCTCTGGGAAAGGGAAGGGGCAGCGGGTGGCTTGGGGGAAGGAATTGGGAGAGAGACGGCTGTATATCCTTTCAGAACTTTAGAAAATTGTACTATGTGGATGTTATTAACTTTTCAAAAAATAAAACTTTTAAAACACATTTTGTTCCATTACTGTTATAATGAAGTCAGATTCTAGATGCAGGATTTCATAACCTTTAATATAGATATGCTCGATGTGGAGTTTAATTTTTTTTAGAGTCAATAAATTGAATCATCAATCATACAAAACAGATACCCAGTCAGTTCCAGAGGCACACCGGCATTATTGTCTTGAGGGTGCCAAATAAAGTGATTTCAGGTCAGCTGGGACCTGCATTCTGCTGATCTAAAATTATTGAAACTGGAACACGTTTCTTGCTTAGTGTGCACAGTGCCATCTGGGAAAATACCCTGAACTAAAGCCCACCGATGCCCTTCCACATCTTAAAATGATTTAAATGACTTCATTCGTGCGTGTGTGCGCATTCTTTTTACAAACGCTGTAAAGCATAAATCCAGAGAGGTTGGGTAACTTGCCCCACAAGTCACACTTCCATGGCACATTTTCCAAGGGGAGAGACAGATTGAGAGCCGTGGTCTTAATGGACACAGCCAAAGACCACGTAACAGCACTTTTGCTCCAGAATGAAAGGTCCCACTGTGTGAATGACCGTAAATGTGGCCCTCACCCTACTGTAAGTTTCCACTGAGACCATCTTGGTGGTGGAACTGAGCAAATGAAGCTGTGGAAACCCTGGGCATGCTCAGTGTTTCGATGTAACAGAACAGGTGGTTGAGTCAGACCTGAGACCCTGCCTGTGCCCTCCCAGGCCTTGTTTTTGCCTCTAAATTACCACAGGAAAATGAGCAGTGGGCTCATTTTCTATGAACTACAAAAGCCAGACATGCCAAATTTAGTGCCCTTCCAGGGAGAAGGAAGCTTCAGGAAGGAATGTGGGCTGGCTTCCTTGCTCCTGGTGCAGTCTGCTGAGGGGACACCTGAGGGCACTAGGAATGAAACATCTCATCTTCCTGCTGATAGAGAATATTCCTGGGGTTTCAGGCCCATCAGAGGTCATCCTGGGATGGGGTGGGGGTCAGATCTTGCCATTTCAGTTTGATCTTGGACTCCTGCTTACTGGGACCCAGAAGTCAATGTGATGGGCCATGTGGGTAAGTGGAGGTGAGTGAGGCAGGGACCCAGAGGGGAAGGGGGTGGGGATGAATAGCAGGATGTGGATAAATGGACTGAAATTGTGAGAGAGAGACTAGGGTGATGAAGGGTGAGTGTGGGAATAGGGGTAAGAGGGGCAGAGTGGGGGTGAATGGGGAAGAGTAGGGAGAAATGGAAGTGTCTGGTAGAGTGAATTACTGGCGAAGAAACACTTGAGCGTAAGTAAATCTGAGCAGTGCCGGGGAGAGTGGGAGTGAGTAGTTTAAGCAGACAGAGAGTGGATGTTGGAAATGTGGACAGAGTGAAGTAAGCTGGGAGTGAGATGAGGCACGGGGGGAGTGACAGTGGTGAATGGGGCAGAGTGAAGAGGCGTGTGACCATGCGGCAGAGCGTTAATAAGGGCAGAGGAAGACTGGGCAGGCGACGTGGGGCAGACCGTGAGAACTGGCGAGTGCCCTGCGCTCTTTCACAAGTGAGGGGTATCTGTGGAGCTGGGCTGTAGGGTCTCGGAGTCTTAGTGATGCAGGATCTCGTGTTGTTGCTGATGAGGAGTTGGTGAGGACCGAGTGAGTGGAGGTGGTCTCAAAGAGGAGCTGCCCCAGGCCCCCATGGTGACCACAGGTATATGGGATGGGAACAGCTTGTGACCAGGACACAGTGCTCAGTGAACATCCCCTCTGTTTTAACAACATGCAGGGAGGGCAAGGCCCCCTTGATCAACCTCCCTCAAATCATCTCCGTTGTGCCCTTAGACCAGCCCTCAGTCCTGCCCCCTCCCATTATTTATGCCAGTTATTAAATGTGTCTTATTGCTTTAATAAACCTCTAAAATGATATTCATTATAATTCCTCTTCAACTTGTTCCCTAGGATCCTCAAGACTACTCTGGGATCCCTAAGATCAGCCCTGTGAGCCTTGATTGGCCCTATAACCACCCAGGTCACTACTGGGCCCCTAATATTTAACCAGCTATTTCATATTGTTGTCTTATTTCTTTAGGAAAAATCTCCAAACTGAATTATGATCCCTCTCACTTCATCCTTTGGGACTTATTAATATGGAAAATTTGCTTGATACAATGATGGACCCCAATATCGTAAAAGGCAACCTATCCTCAGAGATCTCAGAATTTAAAGGCTTAGAGACCAAAATCAAATGCTCAGGTCATGTGGATTATTAAATCAATTTAAGATACAAACTATATTAAAAAAAAAAAACACCAAGAAAGAAAGGGAAAGAGATGGGGTAAGTTAACACACTTAGGATAGGATGCAAACAGGCAGAAGGACCACATTTCTTCAGTATTTTATGTAATGTTCATACACCATGTGCCTGTCTTCCTGTTCTGTCATCCTCATTGGTTAGGACTAGAGTTGAGGTTTGAACAAGGGACCCAATCAGACTCGTGCCCAGGGCCAAAGACATACTTCATTTGCCTCAACTGTAGCTCACCAATCAGCCTGCAGTCATGGCTTTGATGTTCAGTGGAACCATATGGAGTGGCACTAATTGGTGGCTGATTTCAGTAAAACGTAGCTGTCAGCTCAGGTGGTAATATACGTTATGACTTGGTGTTCACCTTCCTATCTTTTTGTAACTCTTGTTTGTTCCATCATATATTCCATTCATTGTCTTTAGTGTATCCTACTAGCTGCTCGGTTGCTAACTATAATTTAACACATTTTATGGATTCTGCCTGTGTCTCAAAAGCTACTTACTTACTCATCATCTGTACTTCACACATCTTGTGAGTTCTGCTCAGGTCTCAAGCTTCTAGCTTACTATCTATGTGTAACACTTCTTAGGAGCTTCCTCCATCCCATTTGTTTCCCTGTCCTTTAGAAGTGAAGCAACAAAGAAAATCAAGTTTTTTGAAAAGATTAATAGAAGTGAGAAAGCCTAGACTGATCAAGAGAACAAAGGGAAAACATAAATGTTCAAATCAGGAATGATATAGTGGATATCACTACAGATTTTAGAAACAAAGGAATTATGAAAAAACTAGGCCAGTAAAGTTGATAACTTAGTTGATGGAATTAATAAAGGAAAAATATAATGATCTCTATAGATGTAGAAAAAGGATCTCATAAAATTCAATACACTTTCATAATATGAATTCTTAGCAAACTGGGAATAGAAGAGGACTTCCTTGGTCTGATAAAAGGGTGTGTTTAAAAAAGCAGCAAAGACTTAGTGATGACATGGTAAAAATGTTCCTCCTGAGATTAGGAATCAGTGCTCTGCCCACTTCTGAATTATTCAACACTGTCCTGGAGGCCTTGGTCAGTGAAATAAAGCAAGACAAAGAAAAGCAGTAATGACTGGAAAGGAATAAATAAAACTCTCAGTGTCTGCAGATGACATGTATACACAGAAAATCCAAAATTTCTCTATAGATAAATTATTAGAATAAGTGAATTTAGCAGAGTTGCTAAATACAAGCTCAAATTACAGGAATTGGTTTTCTATGTGCTGACAACAATCAACTAGGAAACAAAGACATCACAGCTTCAATTTTGGGGATCAGAAACAACTGAGGGGGACATATAATGGAGGTCCTTGAAAGGAGGAGTTTACATCTGGGTGGGGTGGGGTCTGACTGTCAAACACAGGGAGCAAACACCATGAGACTTCTCACAAAGATGGGAGAAGCAGAAGAAACGAAAGTCACAAAGTTAAGGACAGATGTCTAAGTGTCTGGTTGCAGAAGGAAAGGAGGGAAGGGGAAAATGACCTAGAAAGGCTTGTTCCAGCTGAAGGAGGCAGGGATCAGAGCCTGAGGACACCGCAGGCAAGCAGGCAGGGTTCTTTCTCAAAGCTAAGCAAAGCATTGGGGGAGACACGTGGAGAGGTTTAATCTAAGGAGCTCACACGTGTCCTGTGACCGCCAAGAGCCCTACCTCATCTCTTTTAGGGAAGATCATGGTATGTCGACGGCACATCAAGGGAACCTCTTCCTCACCAGCTGGAATCTTCCATCCACCATCCCCCATCTTTCTAGTGCTCACTCACCTTTATGACTTCAGACTTTTCTCCCTGCTAACCAATGTTCTCTTCTTTCCCAAACACAAAGATTAGGTCTGGTTTGGTAACTTGATACCCTGGTAAGAGGGCATGATTCAGGATTTAAGGCACCTGCTTGGCCCTCATGCCATACACAAAAATAAACTCAAAATGCCTTAAAGATTTAAACCTAAGACAGGACACCATAAATGTCCTAGAAGAGAACACAGGCAAAAACATTCTCTTACATAAATCAAAGCAATGTTTTCCTAGGGCAGTCTACCAAGGCAATAGAAATAAAAGCAAAAATAAACAAATGGGACCTAATTAGACTCGAAAGCTTACACAGCAAAGGAAACCATAAACAAAACAAAAAGGCAACTTATGGGCTGGAAGAAAATGTTTGCAAATGATGCGACTGACAAGGGCTTAACTTCCAGAATATACAAACAGCTCATATAACAAAAAAACAAATAACCCAATCCAGAAATTGGCGGAAGACCTAAACGGACCTTTCTCCAATGAAGACAGACAGAAGGCACCTGCTTGGGGGCCTCTGAAGACTGAGGAAAGGGCAGCTTCAGTGACTACACAACAAAGCTGCTCAATTATATCCCAGCGAAGTCTGGCCATTTCCCTGGGAAGGTAAGAGAACAATTTCAGCACTTCAGAGGTAAGACGTTCCCATTTATCTTTTCCTCATCACCCAAAGGGATAATGGTTCACAGACTGGCCCCTGTACACAGAGGACGAGGAAAGATGGAAGAAAGGGGCAGACCACTCCAGATTGGTAGGTGGCAGTTTTAATAAACAAGGGAACTTACACATGAGGCTTGTCTCGGGCAGCTGCAAGACAGCAGATCTCCATACCTGCCAGCCAGAACCTTGAAAGTTTATATAGAGGACTTAATGGGGTCCAGCCACATATATCAACCAGATGGTCTCAGTAGCACACTACTATCTCAAGGCTGCGTCCTTGAAAATGGCTCCAGCTTTGGGATCAGTGAGAAGAACGTACATTCCAAGAACAGGGGAGGGGGTGAGGAGCCTCCAATTGCCCAGGTCCAGCTCCTGGGTCTAGTGGAGGTCACGTCCTCTCAATGACCTCCTCCAGCCCTCCACCCTTTGTGACTGACTCTTCCAATCTTATGTGTCCCCTTCTTCCATGATGTGCCCTGAATGGTCAGCAAGGGGTTTCACTAGCATGGAGGTGGCTCATCTAGTGGCTGTCTGGCTGCACTGGAGGCAGATGCCACAGCAACCATATAGGCACATGCAAGAGAAAACGGATTAAGATAATAATTCCCAAAATAAGTAACAATTTTTTCCAGCAAGTGCCTCATCATCCAAACAACTGATTTAATTCCCCTAGGCTAGGGGTCCAATCACTCAGGGCATTCATTCATTTGTGGCCCCATGAGATTTAATAAAGATGACACATCAGGAGACTCATCAGGTATGAACACACAACACTGTTTGGATAATGTTAATCATGTCCGAGGCCATCACATTTTGGAGGACAGCTTTCCTCATTAGAGACACTTCAGTGTTCAGTAAAGGCAGGTTTTGTGACTATCTTATAAGGCTTGCTGGGTGAGTTTAGTGAGGACTTCTATGTATGCTATAATGCCCTCAGACCAATGGAGGGAAGAAAGATGGCAGCCAAATCATCCTATGAGTGGAAAACAGAACGTGCCCATCTGGCTTTGAGGAGAAAGAGGCTGACAGCTTTAGGAACCTGACCTGGTTATGCATACATGTTGGCCAGAAAGGTGGCACTGTCAGGCATGAAAAGATGGACTCGGGGCAGGATATGCCAGAGCAGGGCTCCTTTTTTCCCTCCTCTTTCAATGGTGCCTGTTCCACTCCAGTTACAACACATTGCAACAGGTGCGGCTTACAGCAGGACAATGGGGTCCCAGCAGAGACTGAGCAGTTACCCCTTACCCAGGGGTGCAAAGGAACTCATCCATCCCGGTGGGACATCCCACTGCAAATTCCAGTAGACAACGCCTTTCCCAGGTGTGACGAGGCTTGATCTTCTCAGCAGTGCAGCACGTTGATCCACAGTTGGAGTCGGGGCAATGGCTGTCTCTCTTGACTTCCATACCTATACGGTGTTGGGTGTCTGCAAGCCACACCTGGTGGGTGTCCCCAGTATGACATATGGGGCAACTGGCCCCGCTGGCTGATCAGTCAAATCGATTAAAGCGTGGGACAGCACTTCAGTCCACCCAGCCAAAGTGGTTTTACCTGTTTGCAAGTCAATCTGCCGCTTTAATATGCCCGTCTTCCTTCCTATCAACCTTGCTGTTTGTGAGCTGTCAACGGGATAGAGCCTCCGTTCAGTATCATGATTTTTGCCCAATCTCGCACATCATGACCTTTGAAATGAGACCCCTGATCACTGTCTAATCAATGAGGGTATCTGTACGTGGTACTCAGCTCCTCTAATCCCCTAACGGTGGCAGCCTGGTTTATGCGGCAACAGGGGAAAGCTTGGCTTAGGCCAGATGAAGTGTCCACACAAACCAAGGCATTTTTAGAACTCTCGCTCAGAGGGAAGGGTCCGGTATTATCAATCTGCCAATCTCTCATCAGTTGGGAACGCCAGTGGACGGCCCCAGACTCCATGGGCAGCTGCCTTGGGCGCTGTGTAGAACACACAGGACATTCTGTTCCTGCACTAACCGAGCCATTGCATTTCAAGGGCAACCTAGCATCTTTGGCAATAAACCATCCCACCTGGGTGCTACAGTAGCTGCTCTTCCTCTGCACCCAATCTGTTGTGTCTACTAAAGGGTCAGTTACTAGGTCATGCACCTGAGCTGGGGCATCAGCATCCTGATGCCAGGGGGTGTCAGTGCCTCATGAACTGGGGTGTGCAAGACAGTGAGGACTGGCTCAGCCTCTTGCAGGCGAATCCAAATGTCTTTTCACATATCCTGACCCCACAAGGGCTTATTCATGATCATCCACCTCTCAGCTTTCCATTGGCCAAGCCACAGGGGTTAAGCCCTTTAGAACAGCCCAACTGTCGGTGCAAAGGGTTAATAGCCAGGGCTCATGAGTGATCACTGGACTGCTCTGAGTTCAGCCCACTGCCTGCTGTGGTTTGTTCCTGGTTCCAGGCATCTGTATACCCAGCATCAGTGGGGATTTCCCCCACTCCCACTCTATAAGCTGCAGGGATCACAGTAGGAATCAGGATGGGGCATCCGGAAGATCTACATACTCTACAGGGCCTAGTAGCACCTGCATTTCTAAAGAGAGTGGGCTGGCGGACAGGGTGCTCCTTTGCTGCAAACGGGCATGTCACTAAGTCAAAGTGAGGGGTCTGAGTCATGGCAGAGGTGGGTCAATGGAACATATTCTCAACCCACCCCTGGGCAGGAAGGGATGTTCTATCATGATGCTGTTGCTTTGTGAGAGGCTCTGCCTGGAGAAGCGCTGTGGTCACTGCTAGGAGCTGCTGCTCTCTGGGGTGTATCAGGTTTCTGTCCCCTTTCAGAGCTGGGAACGAAATCCTAAGGGTTCTCTCCCCTGTTTTCTCTGCCATAGTGCCCCACCCATAGCTTCCAGAGTACCAGACACATGAACTCAAATGGCAGCCCTGTTCGTGAGATGCCCAGAGCTGTCATCTCCTTCGTAAGTATTTCTGCCTTCTCAAAGGCAGCCTGCTGCTCTGATCCCCAGTCCCACATACGCCCTTTCTTTACCAAGTGGTATGGTAAAGGTAGGGAATAAAAGTCCTCCAAAACCTCATAGTCCCTACAGAGGCTTGCACTGCTCTCACCTTCTTAGGGGTTAGACAGACCTGCACCTTATCAATCAAAGCTTCTGGGACAATGCACATCTTACCTGCCCAAATGACTTCCCAAAACTTTGTGGCAGTGCTTGGGCCTTGAATTTTCTGTGGGTTCACTGCCCATCCTCTCCCTTGCAGATCTTAGAGCAAAGTCTGCAGACAGTCCTGCAGCAGAAGCAACTGTTCATATGTTAGCATTATTGCATCAACGTAATGGGCACGTTGTACTGATGTGGGGAAAGAGAACAGGGACAGGTCTCAAGCTACCATCCCATGACAAATTGTAAGGCTGTGAAGGTAGTCCTGGGGAAGCATTCGAAACGTCTATTGTTGCTCCTCCCATGTGATAGCAAATTGATCTTAGTTATCAGAAACCTGTACCTGTCAGTCTTTTCCATGAATCTACTTGAAGATGAAAGGACTTTTGCAGGAACATTTTTGCAAAAGCATCAGAGTGAAATAGTAACTGTTTCACTTCATAAATCACAAAACATTTAAAAGTGGCCATGGTTAAAGATCTGAGAGTTGATTATAATGGAATTGACAAGGAAATTTGGTTACTTCTGTGACATCCTTTTAAAAATAATAACTAGAATTATGACCGATAACATTATACCAGGACATTATCAGAATTTTAGGAATTTCATACAATTTCTGGAACATTTATATTAATAACATATTTATAGAAATATAACTTAAGAAAGTTTAATATCACTTCTTATTTGACAATGCTTCCCATATAATTTAACATAGTAAGTAAATCTAATTAAATACCTCTCTTTTACAAGGAGAGAGAACATATCTTTTGAGATGTTCCAGGGGCCCTCTGGAAAAATCCCAAAGTTGCTCTGAGGTTAAAAAGACTTTATTTAGAATTTGATTCTTGGGAAACTTACACAAAATATCGAAAGGCTTAAAAACAATTTAAGTAGAATTACAGATCACTGTGAAATGATACTTATTCATTTAACCAAAGTAACAACTAAAGACTTCAAAGGCAAATACAGAAAATTATGTAGTTGTTTAAAAAAAACTCAAAACACTTAGCTCTTTAAGAAGAGACGATTCAGTTTTCTTAAGTAATCACAGACCAGAAAAACACAACATAAAGCACAGGAAGTTATTTTGATAAAACCCAGAATCTTCGTTTTCTAGGCAGATTTCTTAAAAGGTGGGGAAAAACCATTCAGTCTTAACAAGAACAGACCAATAGTCCAAGACAAAGTTATCCTAGCAGATTAAAGAAAGTTAAGTTTTAGTTTTATATAAATACACAATTGATAGTAAAGCTTATTTTCCTTCAAGCTAATTAAATAGAGCTCGTTTATCGCCTCACCCCAGCTGGAATGGCCATCATTCAAAAGTCTACAAATGATAAATGTCAGAGAGGGTGTGGAGAAAAGGAATCCAAAAAAAAAAAAATGACAAATGAACTTATTTACAAAACAGATACAGACTCACAGACATAGAAAACAAACTTATGGTTACCAGGGTGGGAAGGGGGTGGGAAGGGATAAATTGGGAGTTCGAGATTTGCAAATACTAACTAATATATATAAAATAGATAAACAACAAGTTAATACTATATAGCACAGGGAACCATATTCAATATCTCATAGTAACTTACGGTGAAGAATATGAGAACGAATGAATGTATGTTCCTATGTGACTGAAGTATTGTGCTGTACACCAGAAATTGACACATTGTAAACTGACTGTACTTCAATAAAAAATATTAAAAAAATTAAATCACAATCAAGATAACATTTTATATGCTACAATTAAAATGACTGACCATAGCAAATGTTGTGAAGGATATAGAGCAACTGGAACTCTCATAAGTGATGGTGGGCACGTAAAATGGTGCAGCCACTTTGGAAAACAATTTGCCATTTTCTCAAAAAATTAAACATACACTTATCATACTATCAAGCAAGTCCACTCCTACCCATTTGCCCAAGAGAAATAAAACACATATCCACACAAAGACCTTTATGTGACAGTTCATAGCAGCATTACTCATAATAGCCAAAATTGGAAACATTCCAAATGTCCATCTACTGGTGAACGAGTAATATGGTATATTCATACAATGAAATATTACTTACTCAGCAACAAAAAGGAAAGAACTACTTATGTAACACCACAAATGAACCTCAAAAATACTTTTCTAGGTGAAAGAAGCCAGACTCAAGAGTATACATACAGTTGACCCTTGAACAATGTGGGGGTTAGGGGGTTAGGGGCATCTGAGCATAACTTATAGTTAGCCCTCTGTATCCACAGTTCCTCATTCCCCTTGGTTCTGCACATCGGATTCAATCAACTGTGGATCATGTAGTACTGTAGTATTTACTATTGAAAAAACTCTATATAAATGGACATGCACAGTTCAACCATGTTTTCTTCAAGGATCAACTCTTGTGTGTGTGTGTGTGTACGTGTATATGTATATGATGTAGTACGATTCCATTTACATGAAACTCATAGAAGAGGTAACTCCATAGCAACGGAAAGCAAACAGATCAGTGGGAGCCTGCGTCTGGGAACACCATGAAGACTACAAACGAGCATGCGGCAACTACTTGGGGTGATGGAAGTGTTCTACACTGATTCGTGATGATAGCTGCAGAAATTCATCAATCATCATTCAACTGTATGTACACATATAACAAGTGAATTGTATGGTATGTGAATTGTAACTTCAATAAAGCTTAACATTTTTCTTTGATTTTTCAAAGCGGTACTCTGGTCATACAAGTGAATGCTTTCATTCTAAAGAGATTCACACTGAAGTTTCATTCACACTGAAGGGTCACAATGTCTGCAACTTGACTCTCAAATAGTTAAAGAAAACAATCTAGAGATTGAGAGAGAAAAATAAGGCAACTGGGGCAAAAAGCCAAAAACTGGTGAGTGTGGATAAAGATTATATTGGATTTTTCTGTAGTATTCTTGTGATTTTTTTGTAGGTGTGAAGTAATTCTTTAGAAAGTTAAAGAAATTCATTGAAAATCATGTATCTGCGTGAATGCTTTAAAAATTTTTTTATTTTATTGAGTTAAAGTCAGTTTACAATGTTGTGTCAATTTCCGGTGCAGAGCACAATTTTTCAGTCATACATGAATGTACATATATGCATGAATGCTTTTTGTAACCTGCAATTTCTCTGTGAAATCAGAGAATTCAGGGCGTCATTCTGTGCTCAGTCTCTGCTTCGCCCCGTGTTACTGCTGGGACCTGAAGAGGGAGAGCAGGCAAAGGTAGATCTTAAAAAGCTGCTTTGATCAAACAGTGTACAAAACCTGCTACAATCCCCATATGGGGAACGGAACCTGGGTAGCGTAGGTGAAAAAAACAGCAAGCCTGTTTTGCTAGATCAGAGTCCACAGACTATATATGGTCTTTGAGGCAAACCCAGCCCGCCACTTGTTTTCCTATGGCCCGTGAGCTAAGAATGCTTTCCCATTTTTAAATGATTGGAAAAGATACCAAAAGAAGAGTTTTTGATATGTGACAATTTGGTGAAACTCAAACTTTAGTGCCCATAAATAAAGTCTGATTAGAATACAGCCAGGCCCATTTTTTTACAAACTGTCCCTGGCTGCTTTCCCACTACAACAGCAGAGTGGAGTAGCTGGGACAGAGACCATACGTGGCACATGAAGCCTAAAATAGTTACTACCTAGCCATTCAAAGAAAAAGCTTGCTGACTCCTATACCAGACCACATAAAACAGTTTCTTTAGGTCAGTAGTTCTCAGCTGGGGACAATTTTGTCCCTCAGGGGCCATTTGGAGATATGATGGCTAACATCCTATAATGCACAGGTCAGCCCCTGCAACAAAGAATGATCCAGTCCCAGGTGTCAATAGTGCTGGTGTTAGAAACCCTGGTCCAAAAGACTTAGGGCCGGCTACCTTGGTTCACCCTGAGTTAAGCTAAATATTTCACTTCTGCCCTTGACTCCACCTGTCTGTCCAGCCTCCACATGCCTACCCCACATGCTACCACAGCCTGCCTCCCTGCAAGACATGGTCCCAGTAGGCCCTGCATGCAGCCCTCCCAGTTCCCCATCAGCTTCCTGACCTCCCGTCCTTGGGGCCATGCTCTACAGTCCTCTGTGATCTCATCTAATTCCATACAGCACCGCCCTCCCATCTCTCCACTGGTCAGGTTGGTTCTGCCCACGCCCACCCACCCCTCCCCTAGCTACCTGGCTGGCCAGCCCCCCTGCTTCTCCATAATTCTCCAGGCCCAGCCCAGGAAGGTCTCAGTGGCAAGTCCATTCCCAAGGCTGCGCTGGGCAGAAGCTGCACTTCACACCATACTCACTGACCCCCTCCCAAGTTTTGTCCTGGGGGGCCTTGTGTGCTTGGGGCAGAGCCATCTGAGTCCGGGTAGGGTATCTGGGGATCTGTCCACTTCTGTCACTGCCCTCCATCCAGAACACCGAGGCAGAAAGTTCATTGTGGGTTGGGTCCTTGGGAGAGAGGGTGCTGCACAGTGGCCTTGCTGTTAGGTCTGGCTTTGGGACTAGAGTCACCCACATGAATCCCACCTCAGATGCTTGGGACATGTAGAGACTTGGACACCTTATCCCTAGGCCTCTCCATGACTCGATGTCCCAATTTGTGACAAGGTCAGAGCAATCACAACCACTGTGTGGGATGGTTTTGAGGATGATAGACACCAGAAGTGATTTTCCCTAGAATATGGTAGTAAGAAGGGAGTCCAGAACGAGGCTGTGACTATCCCGAGGGGCTGGGAGGGTATCTAGGGAGAGAATGGGGCATCCTGCTTGGGGGAGATGGAGTTAGGCATGTGATTACAGAAATAATAGTAATGCTAATGATAGCTTCCACTCATGCAGCCTTTTCTGTTCCAAACACTGTGCTTCCAGGGTCTTTCCACCAACAAGCTTGTTTAATCCTCCCCAATGCCCTGTGAGGTAAGTATCTCCATTTTACAGGTCAAATGTTTTAGTCACTGGAGACATCTCCCAGCTTTAAGAACCTGAGAAGTTAAAGGTCTGAGAACACACCAACCTGAAATATTCCAGTGCACAGCGAGGCCACCCTCACCCGGGCGACCAGACAGCTGTTGTCCAGCCTCAGGTGCCTGGGCAAGGTCCAGCTTCCGCCACCTGGGGTGACAGCCACAGCTAAATCTTCAGAAGTCACAGCCCATAACCTCATGTCCCTGTCCACTCCAAAGTGACCGCCACTGGGTGATGTGGAATACACAGGTGGGGACTCCTCATGCCTTTCCTTTCACAGTCATAGTGCTTTGTGGCGAGTTATGTAGGATTCCTACCCTCAACCGAGTCTGTGTTACACCTTGGGGAGAAAGAAAAATCCAAGAGGGCGTGATGCTTCCTGATATGAAGCACTGAGAAGGACACAAGCATCACTTCCGTGACACTTCTGCCAGAGGTGCAGAATCTGGATCCACTCATGAGAGAACACCAGACACACCTCAACTGAGGGATGTTCTAAAAGCCCGTAACCTTCAAAAGCATCAAGGTCATGAAAATCAAGTGTGTTAAGTCAGCTCAGGCTACCATGACAAAGCACCACAGATTGGGCGGTGAAACAACAGAAATTAATTTCCCTCACAGGTCCCAAGGCCAGAAGCCTGAGATCAAGATGTCAGCAGGGTTGGTTTCATGCTGAAGCCTCTCTCTCTGGCTTGTAGACGGCCACCTTCTCCCTGGGCCTCCAAGGGGTCTTTCCTCTATGTGTGCACATGTCTGTGTCCAAATTTCATCTTCTCATAAGGATACCAGTTGTACTGAATTAGGGCCTGCCCATTTGACCTCATTTAATCTTAAAAATATTTTTTTTACAGAGCTTCTCACTTTATTTTAAAAAATTATAAATTTCCTTTTCTTTTCCTTTTTTTTTTAATTGATGTATAATATAGTCAGGTACAATGTGTCAGTTTCTGGTGTACAGCATCATGTCCCAGTCATGCATATACGTACATATTGACCTCATTTAATCTTAATTATCTCTTAAAGGCATCATCTCCAAATAAGGTAGGTCACTTCTGAGGTACTGGGGGTTAGGACTTCAATGTGTGAATTTTGAAGGGATGCAATTCAGCCCATAACATCAAGGAAAGATTTGAAGAACCGTTCCAGATTAAAGGGATCCAAAGAGACATGACAACTAATTCAATGTGTGATCCTAGATTGGATGTGGGACCAGAATTGATGAAAACAAATGAGGTTATACTGTGGTATCAATGTCAAATTTCCTGATTTTAACAACTATTGCACTGTATTGGACTGAATGTTTGTGTCCTTCACCAATTTCATATGTTGAAGCTCCAGCCCCTCAGTATGGCTGTATTTAGAGATGGGGCCTCTGAGGAAGTAATTAAGGTTAAGCAAGGTCATAAGGGTGGGGCCCTGATCTGAGAGGATTAGTGTCCTTATAAGAAGAGACATGGGAGAGCACTTTTGCACTCTTGTTCTCTATGGGCATCCACCCGGAAAAGGGCATGTGGGGACACAATGAGAAGGCAGCCAACTGCAAGCCAGGATCATCTTAGCTGGCCCTCCATCATGCAAGCACAGCTCACACTGTCACATCTCATCCTTGTCCATGTCACTCCTCCCTCCCGGAATTTCTCCTGGTCTCTGAAGTTAGCCTACCAAGTCCTTCCCATTCTTTAAGAACCTGCTCAAAATAACATGGCCTGAACTCCACGACACTAGGCTCATCCCTGTCTGTCCTGTGCTGGTCATATCCTGCTTGAAATCATTGGTATTTTTTTTACCCTGTCTCCCCTGAGAGACCTGAGGACTGAGACCATGATGGATCTCCTTCTCAGAGACCTGGCCAATGGCTTGCCTATGATTCTTTTTAAAAAGATTTTTCCTTCCGGTTTTTTTGAGATATAATTGACCTACAGCACTATATACTTTTTTGGAGGTGGGCAATTAGGTTGTATGTATGTGTGTATTTGATGAAGGTACTGGGGATTGAGCCCAGGACCTCATGCTTGCTAGGCACATGCTCTACCACTGAGCTCTACCCTGCCCCTGCTGCCTATGATTCTTAAACAACTTGGAACAAGAACATCCAATGTCTACCACTCAATCACTAGGTGCAGACGCAGTGCCGTGGAAGTTACATACCTCCTGTCATTGAATACTCACAGCTCCCCTGTGAGGTTGGCAGGTGAAATCAGGAATGGCCACTGGGTCTGGGAAAGAGCTACAGAGCAGGATGGGGGAAGGAGCAAGGTCGGACCCAGGGGACCTACCTCCTTGATCTTAACCACCATCCTACCCACCATAGACTGATAACCTCTGCTGCAGTGACTCTGCCCAGAGCACAGGAAGGATCTGAACTGTGGGCAGAGGCTCTTCTGGGTCCCACTGGCCATGTTAACCACATTGGCACTAAGAATGGCGGGCTCTTTTAAGCTGAAGCTTCAGTGACTCTCACTTGGTGGAGCAGCCTTATGTAGGTAGGAATTTCCATTTGCCAACTGAGAACCAGACTGGCCCTGATGAATGGGAGCAGAACCGGGCAGGGATGCTGTCACTCTTGGCCTTGGCCCACATCAGGATGTCAGAGGCACGTCAGGGAGAACAGGCATCGGAAGAGTCCAACCCAGTGACAGGGGCCTCGGAGCTCACTGTTTGGGACACAGGTCTAGACAAAGTGGGAGACAGAACAGGTGCCATACAGATGAAGCGTTACTAGTTGTGTACTTTGAACAGTTCTAATGTATAGGTAAAAAAATCTTGCCCTTTCCACATGTCTCTGTATGACTGGGGTAGACGTTGTTGGGTCCCTTTATGCACCAGTGCACTGCCCCCCGCCACCTATGGTCAGAGTTAGCTGCTAAGGGTTCACACTGTCCTTCCTCCAGAGAATTGCCTTGGTCAACAGGAGTCACTTTGCATCAAATGTCCTCCCCTCACATCCCTCATTCCCAGGGGTGGGGGGAATCCAGAGTCAATTACTAACAGTGGGTACCCAAGGCCCAGCCCAACTGCCTGAAGTCAGATCAACTCTATGGCGTCTTCCATGCTCCCAAGCTCCCTGTGAGATCAGGCCAAGGCCACACTTCTACTGAAACCACATACTTGCTAGGCTTCTTCCTGTTTCCCTCACCCCTCCACACATTCCCTAAGAGCTCTCCCTCACCAAATCACCTGAACCCGAACTTCTATCTCAGGCCCTGCTGCTGGTGAACCAGCCAAAAGCAGTAAGCAAGCAACCATGGTATGCCTTTCACCTCTTCAAGGGTGTGTGTGTGTGTGTGTGTAGGTGTATGTATGCATATGTGTGAATAAAACAGGGCTCATGTTCATAGGTTTCTCGAAAGCTTGACTTCATGCCTACTTCCCTGCCACCTGTTCCCTCTGCTCCAGCCACGCAGCCCTGGAATCAGCAGATAAACTCTCACCCCAGGGCCTTTGCACCTGCTGTTTCCCCGCCTTGAAATGATTTCCCTCCAGGTATCTGCATGGCTCATTGCCTCACCTCCCTCAAGCGTTTGCTCAAACATCTCTTTCTGGTGAGACCTCACTATTTACAATGACACCCCCTCACATATCTACTCTCTTCTTCCCTGTGATATAGTTCTCCATAGTGATAACCACCATCTAATATACTATATATTCCTTTATGTTGTTTACTGTGTGTCTCTTTCTACTCCCTCCTGCCCCCAGTAGAAAATAAAGTCTGTGAGAGTGGGGGGTTTTGTCTGCTTTGTTTATGGCTGTCTCCCAGCACCTAGAATGCTCTCTGGCACATAACAAGCACTCAAGAAATAATTTTTGACTACACCAAGTTTCCTCTCACAAACCAAGGCCATCTCTCTCTGTATATCCGGTACTGATGGCATGCCCTTGCTTTTGGCCTCTGTTAAGCCTATGCTACACTAGAAACATTTGGGGTATAAAAATTGTAAGTAAAATAAGTAACTTCTCCATACATTCGACCCAAGTAACCACTGCCCTTTAGAGCAAACAGAAGAAAATGCGAAATATCTACTTGTAAAGAGGAGTTGATTTATTTTTGTTGTCTGTGAAGGAATTTGCCTCTTTTAATAAATCACACCCCAGGGCCTTCAGGGTGTCCTGAAATTGGGAAGAATTCCCTGGTGAGGTGGGGCAGTTGAACAAGTGGTCCTGACTCAGTCTCCTGAAAGTTACCTTCCCTCTGTGGCGCTCTCTATGCCACAACCGTGATGTTGAAAGCAGTTTTTGGAATGAAGGATGGACGAATCCAGTTCACTTTGTGATTGCCCCCATTCCCGCGGGCATGCACATCTCACAGGCAAACAGAACTCATAGGGCGGCCACTCCCAGGCCTGGCAGGAACTCTGAAAACTCTTTGGTTCACAGAGCAGAGTGGCCGGTGATGGGGCACACTGAGTTCACTGAGAACATTGTCATCCTGGACAATGAGGATATTTATAAAGTGTGAGTGTGTTCCTGTGAGCAGAGGGAAAGATGTAGAAGAGAGACACCAACTGCCCCAGGAGCCAGCTCCTGAGAGGCAGCAGGGAGGACAGAAACGACAGGACTGTGGCTCTTTTTCTCCAGGCACCTTGGTGCTAGTCCACCTCTGTTGACTGTGTTCATATCTCCTCTCTGCAGATGACCTTGAACCACTCTCCAGCTTGAAAGACTCAAGGGAATGTGAAATGCAGCATCACTGGAGCCTGAGCTCATTATCTTTGGTGCTATCACCTTCTCAAGCCCTGCCTGCCCACACTCTGCTTAGCCTTGAACTGCCCCTTCCCTTTCCCCACCTCGCCTGTCAATCAGTGGCCGGGCCCATTCACTCTGCCAGCACTCCTGCCCTCCACTCCATCCTCACACCTACAACTTCTGCTTCCATGCCCCTGTCTGCCCTCCACATGATGCAGCTCCAGACTCCCTCCCGGTCCTCCCACCTCCCATGAACCACTCCAGGTGTCTGAGGCGAAGCTTTGGTCCCATCCCTCAACTAGAGACCTTTAATGGCTCCACTAGATCTGCTGCACACAACCCAACCCAAACTCAGCCTAGTCACCAAAAGACTGTCCTATTCATCCTCATCTCCCAAGAAGTCCCTCAGAGCACCCCACACGTAGTTGGTGCTGCAGTGACCTTTGTGACGTTGGTCTGGATTAACACTCACCTACAACAGTAATCGGAAGGCGAAGGAGCCATCGTCTGCTGAGCACCCACTACGTTCCAGACAATGAACTTGGTGCCTATGAGTTCTATTTCCTTTTGACACCTGTTTCAACATGTTTGCAGATGGAAAAGGGGAATGCAGAGAAAATTGTTATAGTAAAAGCTCCTGTGATGCAAGGCCATCAACTAACATTTCTCCCTATCTACGTGATCACAAGAAGCTCTGTTCAGATTCCAGTAGGTATTCTGTGAGAACTCTGCCATGTGTAGATGTATTTTGATGCATTTGTGGAAGGAGGTGAGCTCCATGTCCTTCTATTCTACCACCTTGATTGCCTCCCCCATAAGCACTGGTCAAAACGAAGATCATCAGGTGGTGACAGATTCCAAAGTGCACTTTGTTTTGAAGAACGATGAACTTGATCTCTACGGTCATCTATAATTCTCTAATTCTAAGGCATGACTGCATATGCCGGATAGATCCAATGTGAGATGTATTTTATGATTTTCTACGCCACAACAATATCCAATCATTCTATTAACTAGAATATTCCATTGACCACAAAATCCCACTCCCTGATGCTCTTGAATACCAGCCACACATTGTGGATCTTCACTGTGACACTGGGGCATTCAGCTAAATATGGTTGCCGAAAGGAATGCACCAAGGAAAACAGACCCACCAGACTAAACACCCCAGATATATAGTTGGGACCCCCCGGAGGACTCCATCCTGGGCCTGGAGCCAACCCAGAAGCTGACTGAGCCTCACAAATATTGCAATCCACCTTTGAACAACTCAGCTCCTGCTGGGTTGAAGTGATCTGCCCCTACTTTGGTTGCCTGCCAGAGAATAGAGTGAATCCTTTATGGAGGAAGACATTGACTTCCAAAGCCTCCAAAATGTCTTCTATATAATTTCCAGCATTCAACTACAAATTTCCGTGCATATCAAGAAACTTAGCCAAGGGAAAAAACACATTAGGTACCAACCCTCAATGGACTGTGACTTTGGACTTCCTAGGCACTGACTCTAAAATACCAAGAAATTAATACATGCAAGTTAAGATATGGTAAAACGAAGACTGTCACCAGACAATGGGAATTGATGGAAAAAAGAATCCCACAGAAAGTATGTAGCTAACAATGACTGTACGTGAAAATAAGAAATCAATAGAGGGTTGTAGTAGCAGACTGAAACAGGTGAAGCAGGGATTAGTGAGCCAGAATACAACAGAAAATATCATGACTGCATTGCAGAGAGCTAAAAGAATGGAAAACAAAGAAGAGAAAGAAACTCAAGGCACATGGGGAAAAAGTCTAAAAGATGGAGTCACAGAAAGGGAGGAGTTTGCAAGTGTTGGTGAGGGTTTAGAGCAGCCAGAACTCTTCTGCTCTGCTAGAGGGGATATAAAGTGGTACAGCCACTTTGGAAAATAGTTGCTTCAAAAGCTAACACTACACCTACCATATGGTTGGTCCAGGCATTCAACTTCCATGTATATACCAGAGAGAAATGCATACATGTGTGCACTAAATAACATGTACTAGAATGTCCAGAAGAGCTTATTGATAACAGCCAAAAACTGTTTTTAAAAAATGTTGAGCACAAAGGATCTGTGCTACATTTACAGAACAGAATACCAGAAAGTCATGACAAAGAGTGAACTACAAGTAGCTGCAACAATGTGGGTGAATCTCATAAAGATAATGATGGCTGGAAGGTGGATTTAAAGGAACACATACCATATGATCCCATTTAGATAAAGTTCAGACACAGATAAAACTAATCTAGGTTGAGAGAAGTCAGGATGCTGATTACTTCGGGGATGGGGGCGGGGAGGTAGTTACTGGGAGGAGCTGGTAAGAAAGGGAGCTGGCCGGACACTCACAGCTGGGACTTGGTGTTCCCCTGCTGAACGGGAACAATTTCACAGAAGAGAAACATCAAACAACATCACTGTGTGTCTGTGATGGATCAAGACAAAATCCGTAATCATGTATGACTACCAATGAAAACATGAACATTGTCCAAACCACAAAAATCATCAAATAACCCCCCTTTCCTAGCTAACATGACTGTTGATTCTTTACAAATTATAGTTTTAGTCTCTCTTCTTCCTCCCACCATAGAGATTCCACATACCCTTGGTTCCTGACAGCATCCATTCGAGAGCAAAGACCTGTTCCTTTCATGCTCCCCCAAATCACCCCAAAGAGGATGCACATCTTGTAAGTCTTTTTTCTAACACCCCCTCATACGGAGACACCACATGGTGTGCGTTCCCCCTCACTGCCATGAGTAATAAATTCAACTTGTTCAACCACAGATGTGTCCCTGGTGGTCTTTGGCGGGAGGGCTTTGGCACCGGTAATCTTCTATTCCTTGAAATGAACGGTGGTTACATGTATGTTTCACTTTGTGAAATTTATCATGCTTGTGATTGGTGCTCAACATACATACATATGTATATGCTGCAGAAACAACAGTACAACAGATGCTCATAGCAAGTTACCCACTGTATTAAATAAAAGCTTCCCAATTAAAAAGAAATAATACAGCAAATACCGTACCATTAAGTATGCACATAATAAACCTTTTTTGAATTCCTGTTATGTTCCTGGGGTTTTTCTGGGTGTTTGGGGGCACAGAAATGCAGAACACATATTTCCAGTTCTTAAGGGGCTTAAAGCCGGGTAGCATACACATCTAAATGCTGCAAAGCTGTGGAAGGGTGGTCAGTTTTGAAAGGTGCATTGTATGCCTTGGGCTGACCTGAAAAGGCATTTGCAGGTGGACACATCAGGAGGGACAGGGCCCAGGAGCCAGATAAATGTGGCAGGTAACTGCAAACACCAGGGAAAGGGAGGTGACAAGGGTGGAGGGTGTGAGTAAGCTAACGGGTCACAGACTGGGGCCAAGGCAGAACGGGGAGCAAGGACGAGTCTGTCTGCCCCCATGTTTGTCAGAGCTGTTGGCATTTTGGGTGGGACTGTTCGGTGTCGGGCACATCTATCTCACACCTTGTAGGATGTTTCATCTCCCTGCCTACCCCTGATCAATTTCAGTCCTGCCCAGTCTTGTGACAGCTGACAATGTCTGTTCACACTGCAAAGCAGTACAGGTACACACGAAGAGCTGCAAAAGGGAATGTGTAACTTCTTGATCTCAGGGATGGTTACCAGGCTATGCTCACTTTCTAAAATTCATTGAGCCGTACCCTTAAAATGTACACTTACCTGGATAAATGTTACATTTTGATTTAAAAGTTTATAGAAAAAACTGGTGGGATGCAGCTTGAAGGAATATATATGGAGGGAAATTTATTATCTTAAGTATATTGGGAACAAACACTAAAAACTTCTTAGCTAAGCATCCTCCTCAAGAAGCTATGTAAAGAAACAACAAGGACGTACTGTCGAGCACAGGGAACTATATTCAATAGCTTGTAATAACCTATAATGGAAAAGAATCTGAAAAAGTATATATGTATAACTAAATCACTATACTGTACACCAGAAACTAACACAGCACTGTAAATCGACTATACTTCAATTAAAAAAGCTATCAACACACTGTAATTGATTGTACTTCAATAAAAAAGATGTTTAAAAAAAGATATATAAAGAACAACAAAATGATTTCAAATAATAGGAAAGAGATGAATAAGAGTAAAACATATTTTCCAAAAATATATATTTGACACATGAAACCAAAACACCAGTAAAAGAGAAAAGGTCTAGAGACCACTCAAATCTGATAAAGGTAAAACTAAAACAAACAGAATCAGGAATGAGAAAGGGAACATAATATAACCAGAAGAGATTTTTAAAGGATGAGAACAGAATGTGAATCTTCAAATTTAAATGTGGTGGCCTGATCACAAGCATTTAAGTCAGGTTTTCCCTAAGACACAAAAATAACAATCATAAACAAATGTTCTTTTTGATGTATAAACTCACCGTGTGGACAAAGGGAACAGGAGATGAGATGCGTGAGAGCACAAATTTCTGGAAAGCAGCCAAAGGAGTGGGCAGAGAATCAGCTGAGGAGACCAGTGGAGATTCAGCCCTTGTCCCAGCAGAATCCCTCAGGGGCACATAAGATAATAATTAGTATAAATATTAAGTATTCCCAGGTCTGGATTATGGGGCCCCAGTGTGGATCTGAGGTGCCTCAGGATGATCTGTGCTTTCAATAGAAATCTGAGGTCAAAAGATTGGTTTAGATGCCTAGAGAACATTATTAATAGTGTTTTAGAGGTTTTAGCTAAAGGAGTAAGTCAAGAAAATAAAGTAACTTACATAAGTTTGCGGGGAGTCTGGTGCTGCTCTGTGCCTCCCAGACAACTGAATGGGAATAAATCACTATTAATATTGTCACAGAAGGTTTAGGTATGGGAAATATGAAAATGTAATAATTGACAGAATGTTTGGGGGAGTACTCAATGCCCCCATTTTCTGGGTCCAGGAGAGGTCAGAAAATGAAATAACCCATATAAATGTTGGGAATCCACACACTGCTATGTGGTGGGTCTGGGTCAGGGCTGGGAGGGGCCTCTGTACTCTGGTCTTACCTATTATGGCAGTACCATCACATGTGGCTGACTCTGTAATTCAGGTGGGTCTTTTTCTTATGCCGTCCCCAAGCCAGGCCACCCTTTTCACAGCTGCAGCAGGAACTTCCGCAGCATCAAGATGAGTTCATCGCTGGAGGAACACTCCCACCATCCCAGGGGTACTTAGGAGGCAGACGACACACAAGCAAGAGGCTGTGGACACGGGAGAGGGCAGAGATCAGCAGAAAGGCCCAGCACCTGAAAGTGTTTTATGCCCCGCCCTGCTTGTAAAGATAAAATAAGAATGATGGTAATATTCACCTGGCGCCTTATTAGGAAGAGAAAATGAGCTGAAGAAAGTAAAGCACAGTGCCGGCACATAAGGGCGAGATGCTAGCGGCTATTATTTGTTAGCACATGTCTATCTCTCCCTCACCAGGATGCCCTTTTCTCACCCCAGAAAACCCATCACTCCCCTTTAGTATGCTCACAGCTGAGCTCGGAACACTCTGCACCAGTCACCAGGTAGCTACCAACTTCACCACCATGTCGTAAACTAAGAAACTGAGGCACGGAGCGATAAGGAAAAGGTGCCCAAGTTTACACGGACCACAAACGTACGGTGTGTACAAAGCCTGAACGCCTCCGCCGCCGCCAGCAAGCACCTGAGCACAGCCCTCGCACCGAAAGACTAGCCCACAAGGAAACCAAAACTCTGGCTGTGCTCTGGACCCGCCCTTCCCAACTATAGTGGGCCGGAAAGAGCCGTGGTGGGCGGGGCGTGGGGGGCCCTCTACGAGCGCCCCGCCCACAAGGACCGCCCCACAGTCCCGCCCTCCACGTAGACTGCCCCTCACGCCCCGCCCAACACGTAGAGCACCCAAACACACCCCGCCCACCACGTAAACCGCCCCCTCATGCCCGCCCATCACGTAAACCGCACCGCCCGCGCCACCCGCGCGTAACTCACTCAGCTTTTGCGTGAGCAAATATACCCGGTTCCTTTTAGTCCGACCCGAGCAGGAAACCTAAGTTTAGCCTTCTTAGTCCCAAGAATGGACTCGCCCCTGAGACTCCCGCCGCTCCAGCATACCTGAGCACCGCTCTCCAGGGATGGAGCGAGCCTGAGTGGAACCGGACTGAACAATGGGGAGATGGGAAGGGCAGTGTTTTACAGAATTAGACGGGATTGTGGAGAACTCTAGCAGGCGAGTAGGGATAGGAGAAAAGAAACGGACCAATGGGGACTGTGAGGGCTGTGTACGGAGCCTATGGGGAGCCTGCCTTGCAGGGGGCGGGCTCAGTGGATTGCGAATGAGGGTGGAGAGGCGGGAGACGCAGGTGAAATCCGAGGCAGGAGTGAAGCGTAGAGTGTGTGTAGGATGTGGATGCAGCCCTAAGTATGTAATGGCAAGGGCAGCTCAGCAGTTGGAAATCTCCAGCAATAGATGGGAATAGCAAAGTGGATCTGGGGTCATCATTGATAAGAAAATAGTAGTAACTGAAAAAGTGTGTCTTTATGGCATTTTACAGCTGCTGTATGACTTTGGGAGAAACAGTATTTCCTGTTGACTTGCAAACGTCTTTAGCTATGCCTGTCACGCAGCCTAATTAACTGCAGGGCTACATTTTTCTTTCTCACTCTGAGCTGATTTTCACTCTTTCTATTCCAGAGAGGTTTTTATTCTTTCACTCCCCCATTGGCTAAGGGCAGGTGAGGTCAACTATAGAACATTATTCTGGGAAATTCACATCTCCTCCATTGTCTGGGTTCCATTAATCTAAAGATGGTTTGGAGAACATAGTCTGTAGTTGGACAAATGTCCATTCTTCACATTCCTTCAATAGCACCTTAGTGATGCATCATCAGAAAGGACAGTGGCTGCACAGTAGCCTTTAGCACTCTGGAAGTCCCACATTTGAACACTATAATATGAATACTAGGAGAATGATTATATTATTGTGTAGTACACTCCTAAATCAGGAGTCAAGTTTACCCAAGTTAAAAGAAAAGAGCAGATCCCAAGACAGGACACCATAAAATTCCTAGAAGAGAACATAGACAAGACATTTTCTGAAAAAATGGTAGCAATATTTTCTTAGATCAGTTTCTCAATGCAAAGGAAATAAAAGCGAAAATAAACAAATGGGACCTAATCAAACATAAGCTTTTGCACATCAAAGGAAATCATAAACAAAACAAAACAAAAAACAACCTATGAACTGGGAGAAAATATTTGCGAACAATACTGTCACTTTAATTTTTTACACTATAGTGATTCACGGTTTTTAAAGGGTATACTCCATTTATAGTTATTATAAAATATTGGCTATATACCCTGCGTTGTACAATATATCCTTGTAGCTCATTTTATACCTAATAGTTTGTACCTCTTAATCCCCTACCCCTGCATTTCCCTTCCTCAAATCTGTACTATTTCTGTACTATTTTTATTTTGCACTTATCACTGGATGAAAGTGCCTGTGTCTCCACTCCCTCATTAACCTTTTTTTTTTTTTTGCCAAGGTCATAGGTAAAGGATAATAACTCAATGTGGTTTAAATATGTTTATTAGTTATCTGTAGCTGAGTAACAAATTATTCATAATTTAGTAGCTTAAAACAGCAAATAGTTATTATGTCACAGTTTCTGTGGGTCATAGATCTGGGAGTGGCATAGCTGGGTGCTTCTGACTCAAGATCTCTCAAGAGGCTGCAGTCAGGACATCACCGGGGGATACGGTCATATGAAGGATCCACTTTTAAGCTCATTCACATGGCTGCTGGACTGAGGGCTTCAGTTCTTTGTGGGCTGATGGACTAAGGACTCAGTCTGCCACACATGTGTCTCTCCATAGGGCTGCTTAAAACATGGAATTTTTCTTTTGCTACCGTAAGTGATCCAAGATGGAGAGAGTGCCCAGCATGGAAGCCAGTCTTTTATAACTTAATCTTGGACGTGATATCCCATCACTTTTGCTGTATTCCCTTCATTAGAAGTGAATCAATAAGTCTAGCCTCATTCAGGGGGAGGGGATTACACAAGGCAGTGAGTATCAGAAGGTGGCTATCATTGGGGCCATTTAGAAGCTGACTACCAAAAATACACACTGATCTACCTAGTGCTGCTGAAGATGTGGAGCAATTGGAATGCCCACAAGTTCCTGGTGGGAGTGTGAAATGCTATAACCACTGTGGAAAACAGTTCAATAGTTTCTTATAAAGTTAAGCATATACTTAACCACGTGATGAATGATTCTAAATTCTACACTTAGACGTTTCTGATCATGACCATTTAAATTTTATTTAGCTGTTTATTTCTAAAACATTTTAGATACAGAAAAAGTCAAAAAAAATAGCACAGGGTTCTTATAGCCCCTTTGCCCAGTTTCCTCTAACATACTCCATAACCATGATATAATTATCAAAACTAGAAACTAACATTAGAACAATACCGTTACCTGACCTACAGACTTTATTCAGCTTTCACCAGTTCTTCCACTAATTTCTTTTTTCTGTTCCGGAATCCAATCCAATCCAAGGTACCACATGGCATGTAATTTTCACGTCTTTTTAGTTTCCTCCAATCTGTGGCAATCAGTCTTTCCTTGTCTTTCATGACCTTGACACTTTTGAAGAGTACTAATCAGCTATTTTACAGAATGTTCCTCAATTTAAGTTTGTCTTATGTTTTCTTATTCTTAGACTGAAGTTACTCATTTTTGACAAGAATACTACACAAGTGATATACCCTTCTCGGGGCTGCGTATCAGGGGGCATATAACGTCTTTGTTATCTTACTGGTGATTGTTAACTCCTTTTTGTTTAGATTTCATGGCTTGTATATTTATTTAGCGCTGATGAAAACAGTGGAAACACTGCACAAAACGAACTCCACTCTATTTCACTTCTTGATACATGGGCCATTCTAGCAACTCTGCCTTAGGCTTACTGATGAGGAAGGAAGGACTGAAAGGAAGAGAGCTCTAGTTTGCCTGATCTTTCTTTTCTTTTCCATCTTCCTTCTCAGTATAAGTTGCTGGGTCTCACGGGGAAGTAACACAAATGAAAAAGGACATACTAGAGTTCTTTGGAGTTTTGCGTTTCTTGCAGTGCTATTACCACAAGCTTTCTTCATTTGAAGCAAGTTCTGGTTCAAATGGAAAGTGTGGCCTCTTGGGTATAGGGTTTCCAGAGTTAGCAAATAAAAATACAAGAGAAACAATTAAATCTGGATCTCACATAAACAACAAATCATTTTTTAATATAAGTATGTCCCAAATATTGCATAGGACATACTAGGTCTTGGGGATGTCAGTGCCCCTGTTTCCTCATAGATGTAACATTACTTTTAAAAAAATTGTAGTAAAATATATGTAACATGAAATTTAGCATATTAACCATTTTTAAGTGACCAGTTCAGTGGCATTAAATACATTCACACGGTTGTGCTACCATGGTGATGTTAACCTTGATTTCTTGGTTAACCCAGTGCTGTCTGCCAGGTTTCTCCACTTTTATAAATTTACTATTTTTCCCTTTGTAACTAATAAACATCTTGAGAAAGATATGCTGAGACTATGAAAATTCACTGTCTCTCATCAACTTTCACCCACTAATTTTAGCACCCATGGATGGTTCTTGTCTGCAACAATTATTACGTTTCTACTCCCCTCATTCCTTTTGTCTTTATTAACTAGAATTATTCTGTAAATAGGATTTGTCCCTTTTCCCTATCTATTTATTCAATTATTTATTTATATCAATTTGGACTCATATTTATTCTATTCTACGGGTTATAATCTAATAGTATCGTTATTTATCTTTTGTCTCAAATTGTTCCACCTTTGGCGATTGCAAGCAGTCTCACGTTGGCTATGGTGCCCTTTTGGTATGCCCACATTTTGGGGGAAGACGCACGTCCTTACTTCTTGGGATTACAGGATGCTCCAGCTCATCTTGTGTTTTCCCTGCCCCAGTTCAACTACTTCAAAGAACTCTGGTTCCTTTTATTAGAAAGTGATATTTAGAAACCTGGATCTGGTTGCTATGTATGCTCATTGGTACTTACTGGGTTATTATTGCTTCTGGGCCCTCTTAGCTAACTTGGAGGCTGGGAAATACAGTCAGCTCTCCGTTTCTGTGGGTTCTGCACCTGCAGATACAGAGGGCTGACTGTAAGGGACCTGAGCATCTGTGGATTTTGGTACCTGCAGGGGTCCTGGAACCAACCTCCCATGGTTACCCAGGGAGGACTCTATGTGAATGTATATTAACCCATGCTACATACATTTTCCCTTTTCTTTTCTTTTCTTTTCTTTTCTTTTCTTTTCTTTTCTTTTCTTTCTCTCTTTCTCACCCCTCTTCTCTTCTCCTTCCCTTTCCTTTTCCCTCCCTTCCTTCCTCCTTCCCTTCCTTCTCTCTCTCTTTCTCCCTCTCTCTTAACATCTATCTATCTATCTATCTATTCTATCTAATTAATAGATTCTAATTCCCACCCAAGACCACAGGGTTCACTCTAACTTTCCCCTTTTCCTTAATTATAACTTACTTCACTGACTGTGAGAAATTTGACTCATTGACTACAAAATATTTATTTATTTGTCCAACTATAATATTTGCATAAAGAAGTTTCAGAATTGCTAACACAAACCCCTGGGAGGAACAAATTTACTAACTAGAGTATAGTATTTATGAACAGTTCTTTTCATCTATATCCTTACAATATCCAGGGAAATACTATTCTTCAAGTTATAATATCCAAGGAAAATGCTATTCTGTAGGTTATATCTTTTCTTCCCCAGCCCTTTCAGTGTAGTATTATTAATTTGTAAGATAGATTCATAGTTTAAAGTTTATATTCCATTTTGGGTCCCCCCTCATACCTTTAAAATTTTTACATGTAATAAAATTCACTGTTTAGAAAAATAGCCATTTTTATTATCTACAATGACCCGTGCATTCTTGAGCTATATGTTTTTTGATACTAATTTTTTAATGGAGGTACTGGGGATTGAACCCAGAACCTCCTGCATGCTAAGCATGTGCTCTACCATTGAGCTGTTTCCCTGCCCCCCAAAATTAGCTTTTTGTGGTATATATTTCTATGAGTTTTAACAAATGCAGAGTCATGTACCCACCACCACAGTCATGATACACCAGTTGAGAGACATACGAGTTGTTTCCAGTTTTTGGCATTTATGAATAAAACTGCTTCAACATTCATGTACAGGTTTTACTGTGAATATATGTTTATTTATCTTGGGTGAATATGTAAGAGTGAGATTGCTGGGTTGACTGTTTAATTTTTATGAAACTCTGTATGTATGAGAGCTCCAGTTGGTCCACATCCTATGAAGCACTTGCTACTGTCAACTTTTTTATTTTAGCCATTTTAATAGGTGTGTAGGGGGATTTTACTGTGGTTTTTAGCTTGCATTTCCCTAATGACAAATAATGTTGAACATATTTTCATGTGCCTATTTACCCCTTTTTGGTGAAGTGTCTGCTCAAGTCTTTTGCCCATTTTTATGGGTTAGTTGTTTTCTTATTACAGAGTTTTGAAATTTGTTTCACATATTCTGGATATAAGACAGATATGTGTTTTGAAATTATTTTCTCCTAGTCTTTGGCTTGTTTTCCTTTCAAAGAACACGATTTTTAAAATGAAGTCTAACTTATCAATATTTTTAAATGGACTGTGCTTTTTCATGTCATATCTAAGAAATCTTTGCTAACCCAAGACCACAAGCTTTTCCTATGTTTTCTTCCAGAAGTTTTATATTTTTGTTTTTATATTTAGATTGATCTATTTTTTTTGTGTTATAACATACATAACATAAAATTCACCATTTTAACCATTTAAAGTATATAATTCGGTGCCATTAATATATTCACAATATTGCACAACCATCGCCACTACCTAGTTCTAGAATATATTTGATACCCCAGAAAGAAACCTCCTACCCACTAAGAATCACCCCTCGTTCTACTCTCCCACCAGCCCCTGGCAACCTTTACTACTTTGTCTCTACAGATTTGCCTGTTATGGATATTTCCTTTAAATAGAATCATATAATATGTGGCCTTTTGTGTCTGGCTTCTTTCACTTAGCATGCTGTTTTCAAAGGTTATCCATGTTGTGGCATGCATCCATGCTTCCTTCCTCTTTATGGCTGATTAGTATTCCATTTTATGGATATACCACATTTTGTTTATCCATTCATCAGCTGATGGACACTTGGGTTGTTTCCACTTTTTGGCTATTGTGATTAGTGCTTGTATGAATGTTCGTGTATGAGTTTTTGTTTGAACACATGTTTTCAACTATTTGGGGTATATATCAAGAAGTAGAATTGATGGGTCACATGGTAATTGTATGTTTAACTTCTTGAAGAACTGCCAAACTATTTTCCACAGAGGCTGTACCATATTACACTCCCATGAGCAATTCACAAGAGTCCCAATTTTTCCATACCCTTGCCAACATTTCAGAAAACATACCGTCTTTCAGAAAATAGAAGGAATATTTCCTAACTCAGTTTACTAGGCAGCATTACCCAAATACTAAAACCAGAAAATGATATGACAGAAAAACTGAAGACCAATATCCCTCATGAAATGACACAAAAATCTTCATTAAAATATTAGTTATATAAACATATTTTATATATTTATGTTTGTAAAAAGATATAAAAATATACAAATGATTTATAAAAGAGATTACACACACATCACAACAATGAGGGGTTCATGCCAGGAGTGCAAGGCTGTTTCAACATTTGAAAATCAATCATTTTAATTCACCATATTAACAGACAAGCCATATAACCACCTCAGTAGATGCAGAGAAAGCATCTGATGAAATGAAATACCCATTTATGATAAAAACTCAAAGCAAACTAGGGATAAAATGGAAACTCCCTAACCTAATAAATAGCACTGCAGAAAACCTACAATTTACATCATACCGAATGGTGAGAAACTGCCAGATCAGAAACAAGGCAAGGATGTCTTCTCTGACCATTCCTATTCGACATTCTGCTGGAAATCCTGGACAGGGCTAATAGATAAGAAAAATAAATAAAAGGCATTCAGATTGAAAAGGAAGAAATTAAACTATTTTCAGACAACATTATTGTCTATGTAGATAAAAATTTGAAATCTAGAAAAAAGCTACTAGAACTAGTGAGTTTGGGAAGATTTTGGGATACATTGTCAAATATACAAGTCAATTATATCCTATATACCAGCTATAAACAATTAGAATTTGAAATTTAAAAGTATAACACACATAATATCACCACAAAGATGAATGAATTAGGTATATATCTAACAAAATATGGATAGGATCTGTATACTGATGAGTAAAAAACATCAGTGAAAGAAATAAAATATCATCTAAAAAATGGAAAGATAGACCATGCTCATGGCTTATAAGACCCAATAGAATTAAGATGCCAATTCTTCCTCAGTTTGATCTATAGCTACAACATAATTCCAATCAAATTCGCAAGAAGCCATCTTTAGATATGATGAGCTAATCTTAAAATGGATATTGTAAAATAGAGGAGCAAGAATAGCCAAAACAATTCTGGAAAAAAGAAAGTTGGAGGATTTACACCACTCAATTTCAAGATTCACTGTAGAGCTATAGTTATCAAGACAGTATGGTAATGACAAGAACCCGGAAACACAGATCAATACAACAGAAGAGAATAAAGCCCCAAATTGGCCCACCCACAAAAATGGAGTCAACTCTTTTTCTTTCCTGTCAGAGAAAAAAGTACAAATTAGCAAGGGCCAGGAGAAGGCTAAAGGAACCCTGTAGTACTGGGTTCAAGTCAGAAATATCAGCATGAACTCATGTTTATTTAAAAATATATACAGATAGATAGCTAAAGAAGTAAAAATAAATATATATGTATACATGGGTAGAATACATACATATATTTCCTAGTTCTTTGACACTCTTAAAAGTGACACACCAGTAACAACGGACATACATAATGCCAAGAGCTTGGTTTTTAAATGCCACTTTCCAACAAAAGAAACCTGATCTCCTTGGAGAAATTAATAGCTGATTCTAGGTCTAGAATAGGGAAATTACAAAATGAGCCTGGACCACCGTATAGTTCCAGTAAGTAAGGAACTGCTCTCCTCCACAATAAAAGGATGGGGGCATGTTAAAGGCACTCAGGAGTCAACCTGAAAGGCCTAATAATGACCAAACCTATAACAATTTCTGTCATGTAATACGTAATGTAGTATTGGATTATAATACAAAGAATAAAATAAATGTCCATTCATCCATATTGATACAAAGAAATGATTGAGTGAATAAATAATGGGGAGAAAAGGACAAATCATCCTTATAGAAGAATCTGAATTAATAAAAGTAGAAGCAATGAGGGAAATAGAAAATCACTATTAGAAAAAAAAAACAGTGGTAGTTGCTGAAGGCAAGATCCAGCTAAAATTACTGGATGAAACTTTAAGGAGAAACAGAGTATTTGCATAACCTCAAAGTGATTCCCCTGTGATGATTTTAACATATGACCACAAACTCTTTGATGCCCCTCCATCCAAAAGGTGGCACATAGTCCCCCTTTCCTTCAGTATGAGGACTCTGCCTCAATGAAGAGTATGGAAAGAGGAAAAACAGTAACTTTACAAAAGAGAAACTTGGGAGACACCACCATAACAAAGTGATCAAGGTTAATATCACTAGTGAAAGTCACGTTGATATAATCTGTCCTCTGAAATACTGTGATGAGAAGGGCACATAATCTCTGTGATATCCATCCCCCAAATCTGTAACCTCAGTCTGTTCATGATAAAACATCAGACAAATGCAAATTGAGGGATATTTCTGCAAGCTACGAGTCATGTCTACAAGACTACTCTTCAAAAGTGTCAAGGTCATGAAAGACAAAGAAAAACCAAGAAGTTATCACAGATTGGAGGAGACTAAGGAAACATGACAACTCAAAGCAATGTGAAAAACTGGACTGGATCCTGGAACAGAAAAAGATCAGTGTTCAGTATAGGATAAACCTTGCCCAAAGAATGGTTTGGCCCTTGCCCCAGCTACTAGAAGGTAACCTCTAAGTTCTTGAAGTGTCCTGTCTGATAAGAGCATCTGTTACCTGGGGGCCTTGAGCCATGCTGGATAGTCTATACCAACAATGGGATTTATGGTAGTGGCTTTGAGTCATGTGGTATCTGCTCAGCCTCTGGAGGGGCTAGAGACTACATATATGTGTATGTGATGGGAAAATACATACTTGCTAAAACTGATCATAAGAAAAAAAAAGAAGTGGCTATTATAAGAACTTTACCACAATAGAGTAATTTCATAATGAAAAAGAGGGTGTACTTAACAAGTGGACATAGCAGTTCTAAATGCTGTATACCTAATAACAGAGCTTCAAAATAGACAAAGCATCAACTGGTATAACTAAAAGAAATAGAAAGAAGCACACTGTTAGTTGGCATTTCAATACCTTTCCCTCAATAACTGATAGAAAAGACATAAAATCAATAAGACCACAGAAGACTTGAACCATACTATCAAAAATCTTTTTTTTTGGTGGGGGGGGGTAATTAGGTTTATTTATTTATTTGTAGAGGAGGTACTGGGGATTGAACCCAGGACCTTGTGCATGCTAAGCATGCACTCTACCACTTGGGCTATACCTACCCCCCCAAAATTCTTAATTCATATTATAGGTCATGCCACACAACAATAGCAAAATACATTCTTTACAAGTATTCATGAAACTTTTACCAAGATAGACCATATTCTGGACCATAACAGAAGTCTGAATTAACTTATAAATATTCAAGTTGTACAAAATATGTTCTCTGATCACAATGGGATCAAATTGTAAATCATAACAAAGATATGCATAAAATTCTAAAATATTTGGATACTGTAACACACATCTAAATAACACATGGGACAAAGAAGAAATCCCAAGGTAAGTTAGGAAGTATTTTGAACTGAATGAGTACATACAAAGAACATATCAATATATGAGATGCTACTAAATGAGTGCTTAGAGGATAATTGGTATCACTGTAGCTTTATACTGCAAAAGAAGAAAAGTCTCAAATCAATGACTTAGCTTCAACCATAAGAAACTAGAAAAAGAAGAGCAAATTTAACTGAAAGTAAGCAGAGAAAGGAAATAATTAAGAAAAGAGCATAAACCAATAAAACTGTAGACAGAAAAACAATAAAGATCAATCACATCAAAAGCTGAATGTTTAAGAAAAACCAATAAAATTGTTAAATCTTTAGCCAAACTGACCAGAAGAAAAAGAAGAGACACAAATTACCAATATCAAGGATGAGAGAAGGGAACATCACTTCAGATCCTACAGATTTTTAAAAAAGAATGAAAAAGGAATATGATGAACATTTTGCTTGTAAATTAGAGAGTTTATGTGAAATAGACAAATTCTTTGAAAAATACAAACTACTAAAGCTCAATGAAGAAAAAGCTAAATTGAATACCTTATACCTATTAAAGAAATTGAATTTTTAAAAACCTCTTAAAATTGAGATATAATTGACATTTAATATTGTGTAAGTTTAAGGTGTACAACGTGTGTGATTTGATACACTTATATATTGCAACATGATTACCATACTAACATTAACTAATACCTCTATCGTGTCACATAATTACCATTTCTTTATTGTGGTGAGAACTTTTAAGATCTAGTCTCTTAGCAACGTTCAACTTTTATCCCTACTTAGGGATAAATTTGACAAAATGTGTAAAATTTGCATACTAGAAAACTACAAATCACTTCTGAGAGAAATGAAACAAGTCCTAAATAAGTGGAAAGATATACCCTGTTTATGGATCTGAAAATTCAATATTGTTAAAATGTCAATTATTTCCAAATAGATTTATAGATTCAATTCAATTCCAATCAAAAGCCAAGCAGGCTTTTTACAGTAAGCAACAAGCTGATTCTAAAATTCATATGGAAATTTAAAAGACCTAGAATAGCCAAAAAAATTATGGAAAAGAAAGTAAAGTTGGAGGACTTACACTATCTGACTTCAAGACTTATTTTGAGGCTACAGCAATCAGTAATGCTACAGTAATACAGAAGTTACAGCAATGCCAATAGTGGTAGTGGCAGTAAGATAGCCAGACAGAAAAACAGAACTAAAATAATTCCAGAAATACAAATAATAAACTGATTTTTTACAGAGATAACAAGGCAATTCAATGGAGAAGGGATATATATATATCTCTCTCCAAACAAAGGGATGAATATTTGATATGATGAATATATATATATATATTCAAACAAATGGTCTGGAACAATTGGACAGCCATACGCAAAACAAAATGAATTTAACGCCCTTCCTAAGACCTTATACAAGATTAAATCAAAATGAGTTGCAGAAATAAATGTAAGAACCAATATTACAAAATGTCTTGAAGGAAGCACAGGATAAAATCTTAGTGACCTTGAGTTTTGCAAAAATTTTTTAACCATGGCTCAAAAAGCATGAACTATAAAAGAAAGTATAAATGAATTGGACTTATTAAAATTAAAAACTTTTGCTCTTCTGTTATTCAAATGAAAAGGCAAACTTGGGAGAAAATGTTTACAAAATATGTATCCAACAAAGGACTTATATCTAAGATGTATAAAGAACTCTCACATTTGGGCAAAATAGTTTAAAAGATACATCAACCAAGATGACATATAGATTGCAAATAAGCACAAGATGCTCTACAGCATTAGTTATCAGGAAAGTGTAAATTAAAACCACAGTGAGATACCACTTCACTCCCACAAAGATGGCTAAAATTAAAAGGAATAACCATACTTAGAGAGGGCAAAGATATGAAGGAAATGGAAAGCTTCTATACTGCTGGTGGAAATGTAAAATGGTACACCACTTTGGAAAACAGTTTGGCAATTTCTTAAATAGCTAAATATACACTCACTATATGACCAAACTATTCATTCCTAGGTATTCACACAAGAGAAATGAAAACTATGTCCACACAAAGACTTGTATTCAAATATTCGTATCAGTTTTATTTGTAACAGTCAAAAACTAGAAACAGCACAGATTTCTATCAACACATGAATAGAAAAACAAATTTGGTATATCTATACAATGAAATACCACCTAGCAATAAAAGTAATTAATGTAGATACATGTAACAACAAAAATGAATCCAAAATAGTTATGCTGAATGAAAGAAGCCAAACAAAACAAGAATGCCTGCAGTACGATTCCATTTATGTAAAATTATAGAAAGTGCAAACTCATTTATAATGACAGAAAACAGATCAGTGGTTGCCCATGGATGGGGAGAAGGGTGTGAGGAGGGAGGGCTGGGTGACAAAGAGGCACAAGGAAACTTTTAAGGGTAATGGGTATGTTCATTATTTTTATTGTAGTGGTTCTAAAGGTACACACAGATGTTAAAACTCATCAAATCGTACACTTTAAACAAGTTCCATTTACTATATGCTATTATACCTCAATAAAGTTGTCAAATATATTTTGGAGACAATGAGAGAAATTTGAAAATGGGCTGGATATGAGATATCATATTAGATGTCATATGAGAATTTGATTGATGATAATCCAGTTATGGCAGAGAATTTCCTTATTTTTAGGAGATGGATGCTCATGTATTTGAGTGTAATGTCTAGAACTTACCATCAATTACTCAGGAAAAAATTTACAAATACATTGTTGAATCCAGATGAAAGTTATCTGTATGTTCACTGTACTGTTCTTTCAGTATTTCTACATGATTAAAAATGGACATGATTAAAATGCAGGAAAAATACAATATTGCCATATTGATTTATTGCCCACCCTCCTCTTAGGAAGAGAGACATTATTGTCTTAGAATAATAGATTTGTAAGCAAATCTTTCCTGGGAAAGTCTCCACGGAGGGAGACATTCTCTCCCTTTACTGTCCTAGAATGGAAATAAATCTGAGCACACTGACTGTTACTGTCTAGACATTAAGAAACATGAGAGATTTATGGGAAATTATCTCTGACTAGGAGGCTAGAGCCAATCACACACAACCAAAAAGAATAATGATATGAAATGAATGTAGAGTGGTATGAAATCGATGGATAAGATGACAAAGACACATTATACGTGCATAACTGAAGTCCCTGAAGAGGAGAAGCAATGGATCAGAAAAAAAGTTCAGCAAAATAAAACTTCCCTGAAATAAAAGTCTTGAATCACGATTGGAACAGCTCACTATAATCCAGTTAAAATTAGTTCACAAAAATCAAGACTAAGACGTATGCTTCTCAAGATCCTTAAGTTCAAGCATAAAAAAAGAATCACGTGGCAGAAATGTACAAGAAAAATAGGGAGCAGGTTAATCCTCAACTTCTCAATGGCATCACTCAATTTTAGAAGAGCAATGTTTACCAAGTTCTCAGGTAAAGAAAGTATAACTTTAATAATCAGGGTTCAATTGAGGCAGTAGATTCATTATGAGTATTATGGAATAAGGAATTTTTTATATGAATTAGATCATGCAAAATTGTGAGAGTAGCTGGGGAAGTAAAGGTATGGACGGGGAAGGGGGAAGATTAGACAAGTCACTAAACCAGCCCTTTGGAAAAACTGGCATGGATGGATAAGTCAGAGCTTGCAAGAAAATCTGAGAAGCCAGGCACTTACAGCTGCTTAAGTGAGACTGTGAGAGGGGAGCTGATGGAGAAGTCTATGAAAAGCTGTTGCCTGTGTGAGCCTGCAGCCAGGCATCCGATGGCAGATCATGGGCCACTGGTGGTCAGCAGGGCTCGGAGTTAGGAAGAGCTGAATACAGAGTAGAAGTGAGTGAGGAAAGATTAAAACCTTCTGGGTATCTCTGCGTCTGTCCTTCACTGCATCTAATCTCAAACTTTTGGAGTAACAGTTGCTCCTTCACTTTGACTTCCCAAATCTCATGCAATTTCTACTTCTGGCCAGTTCTAACCTGGAGTCACACAGGATTCTTGAAAACAGATTTCTCAGTATAACCCAGACAACAGTAGAGCGATGCAGCCCAATAACCTAAAAATCATTTTTACTATTGGAAAAATTTTGTGGCGAAATATCATCTGAGTTCAAAATTTCTAACTTTGTTCAGTTGTTTTCTGTAGTTAAATTCACTTCTAAAATAAGACTCACCAAAGTTAATAATGACCTCCTTGTCGCAAAATCCAAGAACCAGTTTTCCATCCTCGTGTGAACTGACCTCCAGTCTGTAAGTTCCTCTAGGGAAACACTCATTGGAAACACTCTTTTCTCTGTGAGCCCCTTGCTCACCTGGTATGTTTTCACCTCTCTGGCTGCTCCTTCTCATTATCCTCTGTAAATGAATCCTTGGCCCCATCCTCGAATGTCGATAGCACAAGCCTTAGTCCTAGACCTGCATTTCCTGTTACTCCATACATTTTCTTTAGGTAGTTGGATGAGACTAAGATACCACAGACAAACTCTCAAATCCTTCCCAAGCATAGAGAATGGAAGGGGGGACCTTGCCAGGCTCAGGAAGTGGGGTGTATCTAGTATTAATCAAGAACTTCTCCCCAAGTATAGTTCTAAGTGCTTTACGCAGATAAGTGCATTCGCTTCTTAGTGAGTAATCGTGCATCCCCCAAAGACATGTTGAAGTCCTAACCCCCAGTACCTCAGAATGTAAACTTATTTGGAAACAGAGTCTTTATGGAAGTAATCAAATTAAAATGAGGCCAGTAGAGTGGGCCTGAACCAATAAGACTGGTATCCTTATAAAAAAGGGAAAATTAGACGCAGAGACAGATATGCAGAGCGAACAGTGTGAAGACACACAGGAAGAAAACATTTGTGTGACTGGAGTGATACACCTACAAGCCAAGGAATGCCTGAGACCACCAGAAACTAGGAGAGAGGCATGGGATAATTCCTTCTCTAGCCCCCGAAGAGGGAGTGCGGCCCTGTTGGCACCTTGATTTCAGACTTCCAGTCTCCAGAACTGGGAGACAATACATTTCTGTTGTTTTCGGACCCTCAGTTTGTGGTACTTTATTACAGCAGCCCTAGGAAGTTCATATACTTCTCACGTCAACTCTAGGAGACAGGTACCAGTGTGAATATCCTTTATAGCTGAAGACATCAGGATAGAGAGGTTAACTAACCCGCCCAAGGTCACATAGCTAGTAACTGGTAGAGCTGAGGATTGAAACCCTAGCCAACTGGCTCCTGAGCCTATCTACCTAACCACTATGCAAATTGCCTCTTAATATTTTGAAAAGCATTGCTCCTAGGGACAAAAATGTTGAAAAGGGGGTATGTAAATCAATCTTAATATGCAAATGGTTGAATCAGTTATTGCATATCCACCCCATGAACTATCATGCACCCATTCAAAAAGGTACTGGGAAGTAATAAAGCAAGAAGCAGAGATGCATGACATGATCCCATATTTGAAAATCAAGGAAAAAAACAATCCTTATGTAGTTGTTGATTATAAGCATGGAACATATGTCTGTCTATATGTAAAATTATGAGCACAGATTAAAACATGAATGTGTTCATAGTTAATTAGTCTTGGTTATCTGTTGGGGGTAAATAGTGGAGGACATTCAGTAAATGATAAATGTATTCGTTAGCTTTTTCTAGGTAACAAGCCACCCAAAATTTAGTGGCTTAAAACAATCCATTTTAATCTATGATTCTGTGAGTTCTCTGGGATGGGTGGGATGGATGGCAGAGCTTTTCTAGTCTGGGCCAGTGTATTACTAATCTTTTACTATGTAACAAGTTACCCTAAAATTTAGCAGTTAAAAACAACAAACATTTATTATCTCACAGTTTCTGTGGGTCAGGAATTCAGGTGAGGCTCAGAAGGTTGCCTCTGGCTGAAGGTCTCTCATGAAGTTGCAATCAAGATGTCACCTGGGGCTGTGGTCTTATTTGAACGCTAGACTGGGAGAACTTGCTCCCAAATTCACTCATGTGGGTCTCCCCCAACAGGGCTGCCTCATGTGTCCCCTTGGGTGAGCCATCTGAGAGTGAGAGAGCATCCCAAATGGAAGCCATGGTCCTTCTGTAACCTAATCTTGGAAGTGATATCACATTACCTCTGCCTCATTCTATTCACTAGAACCAGGTCACTAAATCCAGCCCAAACTCAAGGGAATGGAATTACACAAGAGTGTGGCTACCAGGAGATGGGGATCATGTAAGGTCATCTCAGAGGCTGCCGACCACAGTGGGCTTGAACATGATTAGATGGATAGAATAGCTTCATTCACACGTCTGGCAAATGAAATTTGGTTGGTCTAGGGCACCTCAAATGGGAAGTTTCATCTCTGCTCCATCATTGCTCCATTAGGTCTCATCCTCTAATAGCATAACCCAGGCTTTTTCACACTTGGGTTCAGGATTTCAAAGGGCAAGAGTGGGCAAACTTCAATGCAAGCACTTCTCAAGCCTCTGCTTGTGTCATATCTGCTAATGTCCTGTTAGCCAAAGAAATGGCCAAATCCAGTTTCAAGGGTTGGAGAAACAGACTCTACCTCTTGGGTGAAATAGCAAAGTCATATTGAGAGGGGGAATATATTCTGATGGAAGTGGCCAAAGAGGATCATCCAGACTTCTGGATTCTGGCTGGAATGTAGACATCTGGAAAGAGCTTAGCTGCCATTTTTATAGTGAGAAAAAAAACTATGTAATCTACAAAATCATAACTTTTCTTGAACTCATTAGAGAGCTAAGATTATAGAGCAACCACCTAGCTTGATAAATGCCTCAAAAGATACAGGGAGTTATCACTGGGTCACCCATGGCAGGGCAGGAAGGAAGATGGGTCCACCATACCAGGGGTAAGAATTCAGCAAGAATTTTAAATAAATTTCTAAGAGACTGGAGAAAGCCCCTCTCAGTGGTGCAGTTCTGCCCAGGGACAGCTGCTGATACAGAAGTGGCACAAAACCCCAATGGGCCCCTACTCCCTTACAGAACAAAAGCCTTAAGGCACTGCGGGAAGTGAAGGAAACCTTGTTGCTCCCCCAACCCCCGCCACCAACCAGGACATAGATGAAGATCCGCTGCAGCTAGAAGAAAGGAAAAGGAAAAAAAATCTACTCATGGTGGAAGTGCAGGAAACCATTCCAGGGCCCAGACCATTAAAGGCCTTATACCAATGGAGAGGGCAGGATCACTGAAAAAGCCTCACCCTCAAGACCTAGGGATACAGGACCTGCCTAAGACTGAGACTGACCCAGGACAACTCCTGCCCCTGCCCCCAGCTCATCAGGTCACGAAGACCCAGGTAATAATATAAGTTTATTACTAAGGGAGAGGCAAGAGCGTGGAGAGAGAGATTCTGAGATGTAGACTCATGAAAAAGGCCTAAAACAAGGGTGCTGCATGAATATAGGGAAAAGTTCTCTGGGAAACCAGTGCCTCTCCTAAGCACAAAGTAACACTAGAGAAATTTGAAGTCACTGGCACACCAAAGGTAAAGAGAGCAACAACAAAACCTAAACCCAGTCCAAATCCTGACTAGATGGACTCGATCTCCCTATGCTAATGACCTATAAGGAAAGCAGCCATGTCTATTCTCAAGAATAAATATTTACGTCAGCTTCTATTCTCCGATATAGAGCAACTGACATTCGGCCAAAAATTAGATGCAAAACAGCAAGAGAAAACAATCCGCTGTCAAGAGAGAAAGCAATCAACACATCCAGACTCAGTTGATCCCATTGCTGGAACTATCAAACAGATAATTTATTTTTTTAAAATTTTTTAAAAAGTGAAAGCAAATTTATTTAGGGAGATACAGACTCTATAGACAGATTGCAGGCCATCTCAGAAGGCAAGAGAGGCGGCCCAAACAGACAATTTAAAATAAAAATGATTAATATATTAAAGAGGGTAGTGGACAATGTAAACCACAGGTATGAACAGATGGGGAATTTCAGCAGAAAGATAAAAACTCTATGATCCAAATGGAAACACTAGAAATAAAAAGAGAACATAACTGAGATGAAGAATGCCTTCAATGGGTTTATCAGTAGACCTGACAGAGCCAGGGTAGGGGTTAAAATCTGTGAACTTGAAGATAGGCTAGTAGATATTATCCCAACTGAAAAACAAAGAGAAAAATAATGTTTGAAAACAGGCACACATATAGGGATGGAAAATAGTAGCATTTTCTATCTAACACAGTCTATCTTCTGGTCACAAATTATTTACATTAGCACACCATGCAAAACATGTACACTCCCTTCCCAAGACCTCTAGATATCTATCCCAAATTATGGCATCAGGCTCAAATCCAAGACCTTAAGTCTTCTATATCAGGTTCATATATGACTGAGGCTCTTTGGGTGTAGCTTCTCAGTTTCTTGATCCAGAGACCTGTGAGCTAATTGACAAGTCATATGACCACCCCCCCACCCAACACACACACACACACACACACACACACACACACACACAAATATAAATACAATAGTGAGATAGGGACAGGATAACTGCAATAGATACTCCCTTTCAAAAAGGGAAGGAACAAGAGGCACATATCAGTCACTGTTCCATAACAATTCTGAAATCCCACAGACCAAACGTTGTCAGGTCTCCCTGATCCAGGGGCAAACGATGTTTCTTGCTTAGGTCACAGTTCTACCTGCGAGTGGCTTCGTGGCCCATTTTAATCCCTTGTTCTTGGGTCTTCTCTCTGAGGTGGCCTTCTTTTCCCATAAGAAATGGCCCATGTTTGCAGCTGAGTAACTTTCTCAGCTTGCTTCCTGTTCACAGAAGTTAGAGAGGGGAGTCCAGAAGCCACTTTTCATTTTGGACTGTTTCAGTCTCTTTAAGTCCAACCTGGAGGTAATTTTGCTAGTAAAACTCTATTAAAACTGTTACAGGTTTCCTACGAATCTGTTAGTCCATGTCCCAAATGCAACATCAACCATTCTTTTTAAGACAGGCCCCTCTCGATTTTGAGTAGTGGGTTGGGCTACTGAGGACAAAGTTGAAAAGTTTTTAGAAGCTGTTCAGCTTAGCTGAGAGGGTTTCCCAAACGCCAACTTAAATATTTCACACATTTTAACAAAGGGTCTCACAGCCACATGCATAATTTGATCTCTACCCTGAGGCCATTTTTTTTCACCTTGAGAATATTCTGATAGTTGGAAAGACTGGATATGTGAAGCAGTTATTTTTGAACAAAGTTAAGTCCTGGCCTTTTTTTTTTTTTTGTATTTCTTCTTAATTCTGCTTGCAAATGGATGTTGTTTACTGAGTTCATATTTTTCTTTCTGTACCTTATCATATGCAGCTAAAATGAGCAAACTGATACTTCCAGCATTCTGTTGGAAATCTCTTTAGCCAGATCCACAAGTTCATTTGGTACATCCTCAGTCTTTCCACAGAGCATGGTGACTGTTTTGCTATCTTTTCCTTACTAAACAACATAAACTGCCGTCTTTTCCAGCCTTTCTTAACAATTTTCTTCATTGTTTTTCCAGCCTCCACCTTTCACCCAGGCCCAAAGCTAATAATGCCGTGTCTTATGTTTTGATACAATACCCCCAGTATGCGTACAATTTTAGGTACTACTCAGCATTTGCTGTGCAGCAGACTACCCCAAAACTTAGACGCTTAAAACAGTAATCATTTTATTTACCTCGTAATTCATTGGCTGGGATAACTGGTGTGGCTCTTTTGCTGTGGCTGGGGTTAGAGGTCAAGGAAGGCCTCACTCCCATGTCTGGCATTTGGTCTAAGGAGCCTGGGGTGGGCTGGCTCATCTCTGCTCCATGTGGTTTCTCATTCTTCAGTAATCTGAGCTTCTTCACATGAAAGTTTGAGAATTCCAAAGGGCAGCAGGAGAGGGTAAGCCTCAAAGCAGGCTTTTCACACTTCTCCAGCATCTTCTTGAATCTCTTTGCTAATGTACATTGGCCAAAGCGAGTCACATGGCCAAGCTCAGAGTCAAGGAGTAGACAGAGACAGCCCTACCTCTTAACAAGAGAAATAAGAGTAACACTATAAAGGAGTGTGCATAAAAGGATGGGAGAGATCTGTGGCTATTTTGCATTGTACCACAATGAAAGAAGATAAAAACATGATGTCATGGAAACCAATATGAATGACAGGATTATATTTATGTGCTCGTGTAAAATTGTATTTGCAGATTTGTGTATATATAAAACCATAATGAAAAAAACTATAATGACTTTATGGATTCATGTGAGAGAAATATTCAGCAGGAAACATATTCGATAGACACGATTATATTAAATTTAAAAAAATTCAATTCAATTATTCCTTCCATTGTGTAATGTTTTCTGCTACAAAAACACCCCACAGAACTGAGAGCAGGTCTACACATCAACATATTTTGTTGTCCTATCTTTCATTTTGTTGACATTTTAAATTGCTTAATATAATACAGTAAACATTACTGTCATTTATATAGTTTTGCACACTCCATGTATAACGAATTGGGTAATGGTGCCTTATAATACTTTCTACAGGAAGGTTTTTCCTAATGCATCAAGCTGATTTTCCAGTATGAATTCTATTATATTTTGTGAGTCTGGGCAAATATGGAAATTCCCCTTCATTCAGTGCATTCTTAGAGTAATTTTTCTCATCTCAGGTGAGAGAGCTTGATGAATGCTTTTTATTATGCAAGGTATTCATATAGGATCTTGGTTGAATTTTATAAAACACACTTAGACCTGAATGCTATGATAAAGGCTTTCTCATTTTCAAGAAACAGGGTTACTTTCATGTATGAATACTGCGATGCATACTCAGAACTGATTTCTGAGTGAAGCCCTTTCCACAGTCACTACATTTATAGGGTTTATCTCCAGTATGAATTGTCTGGTGTTTATTGAAATTTGATCTGTCAGTGAAGGCTTTCCCACATTCTGCACATATATATGGTTTCTCTCCTGTGTGAATTCGTTGATGTACTTTGAGATGTGGTTTCTTGGAGAAGGATTTCTCACAGTCAGAACATTTATAAGGCTTCTCTGTGGTATGAATTCTCTGATGTGTAATTAACTCTGACTTCTGGATGAAGGCCCTTCCACAATCAGCACAAACATAGGGTTTCTCTCCAGTATGAATTGTCTGGTGTTTATTGAAATTTGACCTGTCCGTGAAGGCCTTCCCACATTCAGCACATATATAAGACTTCTCTCCAGTATGAGATTTCTGGTGAGTATTGAGATTTGACCTATTGGTGAAGGCCTTCCCACAGTCAGTGCATATATAGGGTTTTTCTCCTGTGTGAATTCGCTTATGCATCTGGAGTTGTGATTTAGAAGGGAAAGACTTCCCACAGTCACTGCATTCATAAGGCTTCTCTCCAGTATGAATTCTTTGATGTGCAATCAAGTGTGCCTTTTGGATGAAGGCCTGCCCACATTCAGTACATACATAGGATCTCTCTCCTGTATGAATTCTCTGATGCATTCTGAGTGTTGATTTTTGGGTAAAGGCTTTCCCACACTCACTGCACTTGTGGTGTCTCTCTCCAGTATGAATTTTCTGATGTACATTGAGGGCTGAGTTCAGGGAGAAGCCTTTCCCACATTCACTGCACTCATAAAGTTTTTCTCCAGTATGGGTTGTCTGATGCCTCAGTAGAGATGACACTTGGAAAAATGATTTTCCACATTCACTGCATTTATAGGGTTTTTCTCTAGTATGCATTTTCTCATGCAAAATTAATTCTGAATTCTGGATGAACGCCTTCCCACATTCAGAACATATATAGAGCTTTTCGTCTCTATGAACTCTCAAATATATACTGAGTAGTGGCTTCTGTGTAAAAACATTTACACATTTGCTAAGCTCATGAGGTTTTTCCATAGAATGAATTCTCTGAGGTGGGAAGAGGTGTGACCTCTGGGTGAAGATCTTCCCAAATTCAGTACACATATTTGCTTTCTCCCCAACAGGAAATTTCAGATTGTGACTGAGTGCTTGTTTGAGGCTGAAGACTTTTCCATGCTGATTGCTGTCACAGAATTTCACTCCTGTATGCGTATTTTCATGGTTAGTATAAGAAGAGCTCTGGGTGAAAACCTGACCATGTCCAATAATCTTATCGAAGTTCTTTGCTGCACTGTTTTTACTATGAATATGTAAGTCTAAATTATGCTTTAAACTCTTTCCAAATGAGTCACGTTTATGAGGACTTTTCTGTGAAGGAATACGATTTGGGCCTGGATGAACAAATTTTCCACTGTCTTTATATTCATAATCCCACTCTGTATTCAATATTTTCTTATTGATGAAAGCAGCAGGATTCTGGTTTCCCTGATAGCTCTTTATCTGTTCAGCATCTTGCCACAGTTCTTCTAAAATGGAATACAATGAATCATCCCTTGTATCTTCACCCTCCATTTCACTATGAAATGAAACTTTTCCAGAAATTCTTTTTTGTGAGGTCTTAATCCCAAACTTCCCATCTAAAAAGAGAAAGAAAAAGTAAAATTGACACAAAGAATAGATAGCAGAAGATTAAAAGGTACACATAAGCTAATTCAAATGGAATACAGGGAAGCTAGTTACATTTGATGACGATGATGATGACAATGATGACAAAAAAATATATATATATATATATATAGCCCTTACTATGTGTCAATCTCTTGCATGACACTTACGATGTTCCAGGCATTGTTCTAAGAAACATATACATATGAACTCATTTAATCCTTTCAAAAGTCCTATATTTTCAATTATTATCCACGCCCATTGTAGATAAGGAAAGTGAAGTTCAGAATGATTGTCTATATATGTATGGATCCTTCCCTCCCTCCCTCCCTCCCTATCTATATCTATATCTGTATCTATACACATACACATATATAGTTATTCAGTATTGGAGATTGGAGTTTAACATAAGAATCTAGCTTTATTTTGATAAGTGATATCAAGTAGGGTGGACAAAAAATTAAACAGACAAGGGTTTTAAAGAGAAATATCTGTGGAGAGTCTAGGCTTGAAAGGGGTAACTCAGAGTCTAAGTCCTCATTAGCTTTCAATTTTAAAACCTCACTGATCTCGCTGCTTCTTGCTTATGAGCAACAATATCAAATTAATGATAAAAAAATTAAATTTACTAAGAGAATAGATCCTAAAAGTTCTCATCACAAGGAAAATTTTTTTTCTTTTTCTTTTGGAACTATAAGGTATGGATGTTAATGAAACTTATTGTGGCAATCATTTCACAACATATGTTAAGTCAAGCCATTATGTTGTACATCTTAAACTTATACAATGCTGCATGTCAATTATACCTCAGTAAAACTGAAAAAAATTTATTCATGCCTATGGGAAAAATACTGTGGTCAGAGCCATATTGACCTATACAAACAATAAATGGATGTCTATACTCCAGTTCTCCAACCAGGTGTAACTGTTTTCTTGGAACTAAAATTATATATACCTAACAAGAAGTACAAAATCAGAGAGATGACAAGCCATCTGTAGTAGATTGAAAGCTGTCCACTAGAACCTGTTTCGCCATTTTTTTTGCATTAAAAGAGTAGTAGCCAGGCACGTGGCTGCCCAGTCATATATTTCTGAGCCTCCTCTGAAAATTTGTGTGGCCATGTGACAATGTCCTCAACAGAATGTGAGAGAAAATGATGGGTGCCACTTTCAAACCAGAGCATTGAAACGGTGGGCATGTTTCCTCTATGCCCTCTCCCATCTCCTTGCTTACTAAAATCTGGACTTGGTAGCAACATAGATTCAAACATGCATATGCCACACAGAATCCAAGAGAGGGTGAAGTTGAGTAATGGAAGAAACCTGGATACACGAATAAGCATCAGCAACTAGGTTTTCCAATGGCCTGTGATATTAGAAACTTTATCTAAGACAGAAGTAAAATTCTGTATTTAAATCACTGTATTTTATTACTGTGAATTAGCTTAAATGCAATACACCATTCTTGCCCAGAGTGGGAATCACAGACGTTTTCCATTACCAGTACAGTGCATGAGACATATTACATTCTCGATAATAATTTTCAAATGGAAAAATTATACATTATCTTATCAGCAAGAGGTTTTAGATACTGAAAATGCTCTGAGGCATCAAATCCAGTTTTCCCATTAGTCAGTTTGATACTGTACTCTGACACGTGTCCCATACAAAACCTCATCCTCTTATACTTAAGTTGCGTTTCATTCTCATACATTTGGCTTTAATTTATTCTGAAGTTATTAAACCCTGGATTCCTAAGCTTGGTTTTGAAAGTGGCTTTGTGTTTCACTTTATTTAACACTTAAATATATATATAATATATGACTTAAAGATAAAACTTAACTTCTAAACCCCTGCTGTACTGGACAATATTTATATCACCAGCACGAATATTCATGGTAAGAAATCTGCTCCTGCAATAAAAAGCTTTTTTACACCTTTCCTGAGCCCACAGATTCTGTGAACAGTACATAAATGGAGAGTCATCAGTCTAGAAAGAGCTGTGCATGCAAGCTAGCATTCTCTTTGCCACTCCAAAAAAAAAAAAGTGCCTCACAGAAGTCCAATTTATTCCCAAATAAAGACACGTTCATATCCTCTTCTTCCATTCAGCCTGCTTAGCATCGTCTTTTGGGCCACTTAAAATGTATGTGTCCTTCATTAAGTGGTTTAATAGTCTTTTACTTTGTAATTTAACCTGATCATATTGCTAGTGAGACGTTTTCTGAACTTCAAAAGCAGACACCCTCTGTGCTATTCATTTTGCTCATCATTTTAACAGACTGCTATTATAATGGAAACAATGCACAGAGAGTAAATTTTTAAATATTTGATGCCATTGTCCTTACTTTCTAATTACAATCTATGTTCCACTGAACTTTTCTAAGCAGAATTTTTAAAAATCCTTCTGGAACAGAGCAAAATACTCAAATGTTTATCCCCTACAAATTTGATTAGTTAATACTGGTAAGTAGTTTCATCGTGCTTAGCATTTGAATAATAAAAATAAGATACAGGCTCTTATTTTCAGAGACTTTCAAAATTCCTAGAGGCAGAAGCATCTGAGGGATGGGGGAACAGAAATGGGGAATAGCAGTAACTCTGGAGTGGGTAAGGGCCATTTAATGGTCTGGATGATAACCTGAAATGAAACAAAATACAAGTGTCTATTGCCTAGATAGGCAGAGCACAAAATAATAAAGAGTCTACATGCAGAGACAAGCTTCATATTTGGTAGGCACTAAAGACAAGGTGAAAACTTGAGGAAAGCATGAATTAAGGAAAATATACAGATACAACTTTACCTGGAAATAAATGGTCATGTTGTACATGGCACTGAGAAGAGCTATTGGTCACATATGGAAGATATGCAAATCTACTTCATAAAATTAATGGCAAAGATAAATGCAGTGTCTCAGGTAATGAAGTCTATTAACAGCATTTAAGATGAACTAGAAACAAGAATGGAATCTGCAAATCCCACTATGAACAGGATAATCCAAGCATAAGAAAACATAGACCTGCTTTTGGGTGATGCTACTAGGAGTTAAGATGAGAGGATATCTAAACAGTATTCTTTTAGAAAGAAAAAAAGAGGAATTGCAGAGTAATTAGTAGGAGAAGATAACTAAGAGGGAAGAAACAAGAAACAGCAGAATCTGACAAAATTTGGAATGTTGAGGATTCCTGATTTGGGCAGTGATGATGCCAATTACTCACATACTAAGGATGAATAAAGCAGAATACTCTATGAGAACTGTCTAATATGTAGGTAAGCGTGTACTAAAGCTTAGTTATAATATAGCAAATAGTCAATATGGAAGTCATCAGAATACAAATAAAAAGCTTAACTGTTCATATTGGAAAACTCTTTTGAGTTAATTACTATAGAACAAATATACAGAAGACAGTAAACAACATCCATAGCCAGGAGCATCTCAGTGAGGAGGAAGAGTTTCAATGGAAAAGGAAATAAGTAAATTAGGTACAAATCAAGAAGAGAACAAATCGAATATGTGTATGTATATGTATGACTGAAACATTAGGTAATACATCAGAAATTGACACATTGTAACTGACTATACTTTGATTTAAAAAAAAAAAGAAGAGAAAAAACCTGCATGGTTAGAGAAGATAAAGTAACAGGAATAAGCAATTCACAGAAGAGGAAACCCAAATTGATAACAAATATTAAAAAGCCACTTTACATCGATTAGATTGGCCACAAAATGAGAAATCTGGATAATGCCAAGTGTTGACATAGATGTCGTGAATTTGGCACACTTGTGTACTGCACGTATACTCCAATGATCAAGCAGCACCATTCCCATATAAATATCCCCAAGGAATCATCTCACAGGCTCATAAGTGTATAAGAAATTCTTCATTTTTATTGAGGTATAGTTCCTACCCAGTAAAGTACAGATCCTAACTGTAGAATTCAATTAATTTTTTCATATTATAAAGCCATGTAACCACCACCTAAATGAAAATACAAAATATCTTAATTATCTCAGAAGGTTTCCTTTTGGTCCTTCCCAGTCAATTACTGTCTTCCAGAGGTAACCATCATTCTCAGCATAGATCACAAATAATTTATCACTATAGATTAGTATTGCTTGTCCTTGAACTTTATATAAATTGAACCATATAGCATGGACTCATCTATATGCCTGGCCTTTTTGCTCAACAATGTTTTTGAGGTTCATCCAAGTTCTTGTGTGTATCAGTAGCTCTTTGTTTTTCACTGCTGTGTAGTATCACATTATAAGAATATAGCCCAATATTCGTCCACTCTCCTGTTGATGGACATGTGGGGTGTTTCATGTTTTTGACAATTATACTAATGTTGATATGAACATTCCCGTACATTTTTTAGTGGACATTTGAGCTCATTTCTCTTAAATAAATGCCTAGGAGTGACGTTCCTGGGATACAGGATAGCCATATATTTAGCATCAGTTGGTACTGTTTCCCAAAGTGACTGAAAGAATTTACATTACTACCATCAATGTATGGGAATTCCACTTACTCCAAATAGTATTAACACTTGATATTGTCAAGCATTTTAATTTTACCCATTCTTCTGTATGTCTGCCTGTGTGTAGGGTTGTCTTATTATGGTTTTAATTTATATTTCCCCAATGAGTAATGATGTTCAGCATCTTTTCATATATATAAAGATCATCTGGATACCTCTTTTTATTTTATTTTATTTTTTTTGGATACCTCCTTTTAAAAAGTATCTGTTCATGTCTTTTATTCATTTTTTTTCTACTCGGTTGCCTGCCTTTTACTTTTTGATTCATAAGAGTTCTTAATATATTCTGCATGACTGGGACATTATGCTGTACATGAGAAATTGACACATTGTAACTGACTATACTTCAATAAAAAAGAAATCTTTATACATCCTGAATGCAAGTCATTTGTCCAATCTGTGTATTGCAAATATCTTCTCCAGTTTGTGGCTTGTCTGTTCACTTTCTTAATGATAACTTTTGAAGAAGAACTTTTCATTCTAACATAGCTCAATTTACTATCAAATAAGATGGACATTGTTTTTGTTTGTTTGTTTGTTTTTGTTCTTCAAAAGAACTTGTGTAATATTGGTATTACTCATTTAGATGACAGCAAGAATTCACCAGTGAAGAAAGGTTTCAAATCATAGGTTAATCTTCTTTAAGTGATAAAAAGACTACTAAATTTTTAATCTTTTTTTGTGACATTTCTTGCAATTTGTCTTTTTCTAGGACTGTCACCATTTCATTTCAGTTATCAAATTTGTTGCCATAAAGTTTCTTATAATATCTTCTTAATATCCTTTTAACAGCTGTAAGATTTGTAATGATGTTTCCTTTTGCATTCATGGCATTAATAATCTGTGTTTTCTCTTTTTCTTCATTAGTCTTATCAGAGATTTATGAATTGTATTAATCTTTTTGTAGAACCAATTTTTGGCCTTCTCAGTTTTCATTACTATATTTTGAGTTGCAAACTTAGATCACTAATTGTTAACCTTTCTAATTTTCTGGTAAATTACATATAAAGTATACATTTTTTTATTGAATTATAGCTGACATACAATATTGTATTAGTTTTAGGTACACAACATAGTGAGATTTGACATTTTTATACATTACAAAATGATAAGCCTAGTAACCATCTGTCACCATACAAAGTTATTACAATATTATTGACTATATTCCCCATGCTGTATATTTCACCCCCATGACTCATTTATTTTCTAGCTGGAAGTTTGTACCTCATAATCCTCTTCACCTATTTTGTCCATCCCTCACCCCTCTCAACTCCAGCAGCCACCAGTTTGTTCTCTGTACCCATGATTCTGTTTCTGTGGTTTTGTTTGTTCATTTGTTTTGGTTTTTAGATTCCGCATGTAAGTGAAATCATACAGTATTTGTCTTTTTCTTTATTTTTTGTGTATCTGTGATGGGTTTTTGGTTTGTGGTTACCATGAGGTTCACATATAACCTATGTACATAGCAATCTATTTTTAATTGATGGTTGCTTCAGTCTGAGCACATTCTAAAAGCACTACACTTCTCCCTGCAACATTTTACATCTTTTGGTGTATTGCTTAACTAATTATTTTAGATACAGATGATTTTACTACTTTTGTCTTTCGACCTTCATAATAGCTTTATAGGTGGTTTTACTATATGTTTGCCTTTATCTTTGAGATTTTTTTCTTTCACAATTTTCTTATTTCTAATTATGGCCCTTTCTCTTCTGTTTAAAGTCCTTTTAACATTTCTTGTAAGGCCAGTTTAGTGGCGATAAACTCCTTTAGCTTTTGCTTGCCTAGGAAACTGTTTCTCCTTCAATTCTGAATGATAACCTAACTGGGTAGAATATTCTTGTTGTAAGATTTTTTTCCTTTCAGCACTATGAATATATTGTGCCACTCCCTTCTGGCCTGTAGTTTCTGCTGAAAAATCAGCAATATCTTATGGGAGTTCCCTTGTATGTAACTAGTTGTTCTTCTCTTGCTGCTTTTAAGAGTCTCTTTTAACTTTTGACATCGGAATTATAATTTGTCTTGGTATGGGTCTCTTTGAGTTCATCTTGTTTGGGACTCTGTGCTTCCTGGACTCTGCTTCCTGGATAGATGTCTGCTTCCTTCCCCAGGTTAGGAAATTTTTGAGCCATTATTTCTTCAAATAAGTTTTCTGTCCCTTTCTCTCTCTCTTATCCTTCTGGGACTCCTATAATGTGACTGGTGTTCTCCCAGGGGTCTCTAAAACTATCCTCATTGTTTTGAATTATTTTTTCTTTCTGCTGTTGTGATTGGGTGATTTCCACTACCTTGTCTTCCAGATCACTGATTCATTCCTCTGCATCCTCTAATCTGTTGTTGATTTCCTCTAGTGCAGTTATTGTAGTCTTCAGTTCTGATTCTTTTTTATATTTTCTCTTTGTTGAAGTTCTCAGTGAATTCATCTTTTCTTCCCCAGAGATTGGTCAGCATCATGACTATTTGAATTCCTTATCTGGTAAAATTGCTTATCTCCATTTCATTTAGTTCTATTTCTGAGGCTTTGTCTTGTTCTTTTTGTTTGGAAAGTATTCCTTTGTCTCCCCATTTTATGTAACTCTCTGTTTGTTTCTATGTATTAATTAGATAGGTCAGCTACATCTCCCAGTCTTAAAAGGTGTCCTATGGGGCCCAGTGGTGCAAAACCCTCTTGTCACCAAAGCCAGGTACTCTAGGGGTATCCCCTACATGGGCTACATGGGCCCACCTGCTGTGGTTGGGCCACGATTGCTATGAGCACACTGGAGGATGGGCTGATCCCCTGGAGCATGAGCCACTTTGGAGGGGCACTGGGGCCAGCCGAGGCTGCCCAGTAGGTGGGGTAGGTTGGGTCCTCAGGGGAACATTGGGTGTGTGGTGTTAGCTAGGCTGATGGAGAGTGGAAGAGTGACAGAAACAGTACCTGCCAGCACTAGGCCAGCTAGGTGGAAGCAGAGTTAAAAAAAAATGGTGCCCACCAGCACTTCTGTTCCTGGAGAAAGTTCCTCCAGATCCTTGCCCCTCTGGCACATGCCCTAAAATTAGTCAATGAATCTTCTTCTCATATAAACCAGGCACTTTTCAAGCTGCTGCCTCTGCAGTGGGACTCAGAGCAAATAAGTCTGCGTGTGATCCTTTCAAGAGTGGAGTCTCAGTTTCTGATAGCTCTCCAGCTCTCTCAGATATAAGCCCCACTGAGGCTTACAAAGCTAGATGTTGTGTTGAAATTTTATCAATTTCAGAGAAAGAGGGCACATTACTGAAGATATAACAGACATTAAAATGATAATACAGGAATATTATAAAACAACTATATGACAAAAATTTACACCTTAGATAAAATGCACAAAGTCCTTGAAAGAACAACTTATCAAAACAAGAAAAAGGAAGTATGAATATCCTCACATTTATTAAAGAAATTGAATTTGAAATTAAAGATAGTCCCACAAAGAAAATTTCAGGTCCAGATGAGTTCACTGAAAAATGTTCTTATATTTAAGGAAAAATTATAAAATTTAAAACAGTCTTACAGATAACCACAAAACAGAGGCGTGAATATTGAAAAATTCAAGCAAATATAGCAATTTTCCACAAATTCTTTCAGAAGACAGAGCAGGCATATAATTTCCCAACTCATTTTATGAGGCTATCTTAACATGACAGTAAAATCAAAGACATTGTAAGTGAAGAAAATCCCCCCAAACTAAAGATTTATATCCTCATAGAGATAAAAATCCTTACCAAATACTAGCAAGGTGAATCAAGAAATGTATATTTTAAAAAAAGATAATACATCATGATCAAGTAAGGTTTATCCTGGGAATGCAAAGTTAGTTTAACATCTGAAAACCAGTGAAATTCACCATATTAGCAGAATAAAATGTTCATCTCAATAAATGCAAAAATGGATTTCTCTTGCTGCTTTTAGAATCATTTCTTTACCCTTAACCCTGGCCATCCTCTTTAGCAAATGGTGTTGGGAAAACTGGACAGCAGCATGTAAATCAATGAAGTTAGAATACTCCCTCACACCATACACAAAAATAAACTCAAAATGGATTGAAGACTTAAACATAAGACAGGACATCATAAATCTCCTAGAAGAAAACATAGGCAAAACATTATCTCACATACATCTCAGCAATGTTCTCCTAGGGCAGTCTAACCAGGCAATAGAAACAAAAGCAAAAATAAATAAATGGGACCTAATTAAACTTACACGCTTTTGCACAGCAAAGGAAACCAGAAGCAAAACAAAACAACAACCTACAGAATGGGAGAAAATATTTGCAAAAGATGAGACTGACAAGGGCTTAATCTCCAGAATATATAAACAGCTCATATAACTTAATAGCAAAAAAACCAAACAACCCAATCCAAAAATAAGCAGAAGAACTAAACAAGCAATTTTCCAAAGAAAACATACAAATGACCAATAGGCACATGAAAAAAAGTTCAATATCACTAATTATCAGAGAAATGAAATCAAAACTACAATGTGGTATCACCTCACACCAGTCAGAATGGCCATTATTCAAAAGTCCACAAATGATAAATGCTAGAGAGGGTGTGGAGAAAAGGGAACCCTCCCTCCTACACTGTTGGTGGGAATGTAGTTTGGTGCAGCCATTGTGGAAAACAGTATGGAGATTCCTCCAAAGACTAAAAATAGACTTACCATATGACCCAGCAATCCCACTTCTGGGCATATATCCAGAAGGAACCCTAATTCAAAAAGACACCTGCACCCCAATGTTCATAGCAGCACTATTTACAATAGCCAAGACATGGAAACAGCCTAAATGTCCATCGACAGATGACTGGATAAAGAAGATGTGGTATATTTATACAAAGGAATACTATTCAGCCATAAAAATGACAACATAATGCCATTTGCAGCAACATGGATGTCCCTGGAGAATGTCATTCTAAGTGAAGTAAGCCAGAAAGAGAGAAAAATACCATATGAGATCACTCATATGTGGAATCTCAAAAAGAGAAGACAAATGAACTTAAATGTAAAACAGAAACAGACTCACAGACATAGAATACAAACCTGTGGTTGCCGGGGGGAGAGGGGTGGGAAGGGATAGACTAGGAGTTCGAGATTTGTAGATACTGACAGGTATATATAGAATAGATAAACAAGTTTAAACTATATAGCACAGGGAAATATATTCAAGATCTTGTAGTAGCTCATGGTGAAAAAGAATATGAAAATGAATATATGTATATTTATGTATGACTGAAGCATTGTGCTGTACACTGGAAATTGACACAACACTGTAAATTGAGTATAAGTCAATTTAAAAATAAATAAATAAATGGAAAATCCAATATCCATTCATGTTAAAGACTCATCAAATAAAAAGAAATTACCACAATTTGAAAAAGAGCATCTAAGGAAAACCACAACTAATACACTTAATGCTGAAAGACTGAAAGCCTTTGCCCTCATATTGGGAACAAGATAAAATAAAAATGAAGGGCATGCACACTAAAAAAGAAATGACAAAAATACGTGATAATTGATATAGAAAATTTTAAGGAATTTACAAAAAGTTCACTGGAATTGATAGGTGAATTTAGCATGGTCTCAGAATACAGGGTAAATGTACAAGGACCAACTGTAATATGGAGAAGTAAGCTCCTAAAAGAAAATCCTTCTACAGACAGTAACTATAGTCTCTAGAAAAACAAAACAAAATGAAACCAAACCAAACCAAACCAAAACATGTATTGAAAGAGTGAATAACAGCAAGCAGATTTTGGAGAGAAGTCAGAAGTTAGAAGTCTGAACAGAAATCTGAGTTGCTATCTATCTTAGGTGAGACAGCATCTCCAGTTTGAGTCTAACCTAGTTAACTGCCTACTATGACAAAAACAAAGAACAATATAGCAGAATACCATAACATAACACTGATAATGTTCAGGATACAATCCAAAATTACTCAGTACATGATGACCCAGAAAAATGCTCTTTTGGTCATTTGCCAGCATCTTCAGTAGTTCTTAAAATATATTTTCCAGAATTAACAGTTTTGATCTGTTAGATGGGTTAGTCCAATAGAAACAATTCAGTCATACTAGAACTCATGTTAATTTCTGTATATGCGTGTGAGATATGGGTCAAGGTTGTTTTTTTTTTTCCCTCCACTTGATACTGATATCCATTTGTTCAAGCGCAATTTGTTCAAAAGACTTTCCTTTCTCCCAGTGAACTGTATTTGTACCTTTCTCAAAACTCAGTTGTCCACATATGTGTGGGTCTATTTCGGGCCTCTCTTTTCTTCTATTTATACATCTTGTTTCTCCTTACATCAATACTACACTGTCTGGATTACTATAGCTTTATAGTAAGTCTTAACATTAGGTAATATAAATCTTTCACACTTTTTCTTCTTTCTCAAGATTGTGTTGGCTATTCTAGGTCCTTTGCATATTCATATAAACTTTAAAATCTTGTTGTCAGTTTTTACCCCCTATAATTACAAATAACTGATTGAACAAGTTGAATACAGTTCAGTAAAGCAACAGATCTCAAAAACACACAACCAACTTGATTATATATATATATATATATATATGCACATATATATATAATCTGTTATATATATATACATATATATATATATATATAATCTGTACACAATACCCATCAACAGCTGAATATACATTCTTTTCTCATATCATAATAGAATTATATTAGATAACATAAAGGAAATAGACAAATTCCTTTAAAAATACAATTTACTACACCTCACAAAAGATAAAACAGGAAATCTGAACAGCCCTATGTCTATTAAAGAAATTGAATTTGTTATTAAAACTTATCCACTAAGAAAAGTTAAGGCCCAATGGTTTCACTGGAACATTCCATGAAACAGTAAAAGACAAAAACAAAAACAACGAAGCAAACAAACAAAATTTACACAAACTATTTCAGATAATAGAGCAGGGAACACTTCACAACTCATTTTCTGTGGCCAGCAAAATCCTAATACCAAAACCTGACAAAGAAATTGCAGAAAGAAAGAAAGAAAGAAAGGAAGGAAGGAAGGAAGGAAGGAAGGAAGGAAGGAAGGAAGGAAGGAAGGAAGGAAGGAAGGAAGAAAGAAAGAAAGAAAGAAAGAAAGAAAGAAAGAAAGAAAGAAAGAAAGAAAGAAAGAAAGAAGGAAAGGAAGAAAGGAAGAAAGAAAGAAAGAAAACTACAAACCAATATCATTCATGAAAAATACAAATTTTAAAGAAATATATCAGTAAATAGAATCCAACAATATATAAGTGCAATAAGTCACAATCAACTAATATTTCTCTCAAAAATGCAAGGTAAAGTTAATATTTGAAAGTCAATAAATAAATTTACATATTAAAAAAATAAAATCAGTAACTCATAAGATCACTCTAATAAGATGAAGAGAAAGCATTTGACAAAATTCAATATGCAACCATGATAAGAAAAAACCTTTTCAATAAGCTAGAATTAGAAAAGAAGGCACATAACCTGATAAAGGGCAGCCTCAAAAAACCTAAAGCTAACATCATACTTAATGGTATGAATTTTTTGCCCCAAATAACAGGAACAAGGCAAGCTTGCCCATGCTCATCATTTCTATTCAACATTGAACTGAAGGTCTCAGACAATGAAATAAGGAAAGGGAAATAAATTAAAAGCATGGGACTGGAAAGGAAGAAGTGAAAGTGTCCTTAAAACAATTTAGAAATGCCTCAGGATACAAAGTCAATGTAAAAAAATAAATCACTAGCAATTTATGCTAGCAATAAGCAATCCAAAAATAAAATTTTTAATAATGCCATTTACAATAGTATCAAAAAGCATTGAATACTTACAGATAAATTTAATTAAGGATGCATAAAACTTCTATACTGAGAACTATAAAACATTGCTGAAAGTAATCAAAGATCTAAATAGATGCAGAAAATTGCCACATTCATTGATTAGAAGGCTCAATATTATTAAGATGTCAGCTCTTCTAAAACTGACCTACAGAGTTAATTCCAAACAAAATCCCAGTAGGCTTTTTCAAAAAAATTACAAACTGATTATAAAATTTATATAGAAATGCAAATGACCTAGAACAGCCAGAGTAATTTTTTAAAAAGCCAAGTTGGAGAATTTATCCTACTTGATTGCAAGACTCACTATAAAAGCTAATTACAACCAATACCAGAGAAATACAAAAATCCGTAAGAGAATACTATGAACAACTATATGGAAACAAATTAGACAACCTAGAAGAAATGGACAAGTTTCTGGAAACATACAGTCCACCAAGACTGAATCAAGAAGAAACAGACCACTTGAACAGACCGATCACTAGAAATGAAATAGAATTAGCAATTAAAAAAACCTCCCTACAAACAAAAGTCCAGGACCAGATGGCTTCACCAGGGAATTCTACCAAACATACATAGAAGAACTCATACCGGTCCTTCTCAAATTCTTCCAAAAGATTGAAAAGGAGAGAGTACTCCTAAACTCAATCTATGAAGCCACCATCATTCTGATACTAAAACCAGACAAAGACACTACCAAAAAAGAAAATTACAGGCAATGTCACTGATGAACATAGGTACAAAAATCCTCAACAAAATATTAGCAAACAGAATCCAACAGCACATAAAAAAGATCATACACCATGATCAAGTTTGATTCATCCCAGGGACACAAGGATGGTTCAAAATATGCAAATCAATCAACATAATACACCACATCAACAAAAGAAAGGACAAAAATCACATGATCAATAAATCTCAGCAATGTTCTCCTAGGGCACTCTATCCAAGCAATAGAAATAAAAGCAAAAATAAACAAATGGGACCTAATTAAACTTATAATAGCATAGCAAAGGAAAGCAAAAGCAAACCAAAAAGATAATCTATGGAATGGGAGAAAATATTTCCAAAAGATGAGACTGACAAGGGTTTAATCTCCAGAATATATAAACAGCTCATACAACTTAATAGCAAAAAAACCCAAACAACCCAATCCAAAAATGGGCAGAAGACCTAAACAAGCAATTCTCCAATGAAGACATATGAATGGCCAATAGCACATGAAAAAATGCTCAATATCACTAATTATCAGAGAAATGCAAATCAAAACTACAATGAGGTATCACCTCACACCAGCCAGAATGTCCATCATTCAAAAGTCCACAAATGACAAGTGCTGGAGAGGCTGTGGAGAAAAGGGAACCCTCCTACACTGTTGGTGGGAATGTAGTTTGGTGCAGCCATTATGGAAAACAGTATGGAGATTTCTCAAAAGACTAAAAATAGACTTACCATATGACCCAGCAATCCTACTCCTGGGCATATATCCAGAGGGAAACTTAATTTAAAAAGACACATGCACCCTAATGTTCATAGCAGCACTATTTACAATAGCCAAGACATGGAAACAAGCTAAATGTCCATCAACAGATGACTGGATAAAGAAGATGTGGTATATTTATACAATGGATTACTACTCAGCCATAAAAAACGGATAAAATAATGCCATTTGCAGCAACATGGGTGGACCTAGAGATCATTATTCTAAGTGAAATAAGCCAAAAAGAGAAAGAAAAATACTGTATGATGTCACTTATATGTGGAATCTAAAAAAAAAGAGAGAAAAAAGGACATTATGAACTCATCTACAAAACAGAAACAGACTCATAGATATAGTAAACAATCTTATGGTTACCAGGGAAAGGGGGTGGGAAGGGATAAATTTGGGAGTTTGAGATTTACAAATGTTAGCCACTATATATAAAAATAAATTTCAAAAGTTTCTTCTGTATAGAACAGGGAACTATGTTCAATATCTTGTAATATCCTTTAATGGAAAAAATATGAAAAGGAATATACGTATGTATATGTGTGACTGGGACATTGTGCTGTACACAAGAAATTGACACATTGTAACTGACTGTACTTCAATAAAAATTTTTAAAAAACAACATAAAATGACTCATTATAAAAGCTACAGTAATAAAAGTATGAATTTGCCAAAAGGACAGTGTGTTAACTATATTTTCTTATTTTGTGTGTTCTTGATGCTCTGGCATTTGGTACCTTGCTGAGCCCCTCCCAGGGCTAGTTATTCCTAGAGACAGCAAATGACTTCCCTGTAAGCATACCTTTCATGTGTAAACCAACCAATCCAGAGCCCATATCGACCAAATATCTTCTTTATCAAGATCTCACAGGCTGAGCCATGATGCCCCTGCCGTAATCACCTCAGGGCTGGGTACCAGACAAATAAGGACAGTCCCTATACCCTGGAGCCTGCTGAAATTACTCAACCTAGCTAATTCTAAATCTTCCTTGCCTGCTTCCTCTGCCTTACCCATTCTTCCCCATGAAAATCACAATAAAGGCTCTTGCATGCTCTCCCCTCACAACTTCTACTTCTTGGTTGACCCTGGTGCTTCTTATTGTGGCCCTGCATGATGTGGCATGCCTCCTCCTCTTGGAAACTGTAAGTTACAAACTATTTTTAATAACTGTTGTATCTGGATCTATTGGCCTCACCATACCTGAATAATAATAAAACCTTCACTTTAAAATGGAAAGACATATAGATCAATTGAACAAATAGGGAGTCCAGAAGTAGGTTCACATATATAAAACTGACTGATTTTGATAAATGTGCCTAGGAAATTCAGTGGGAAAAAGAAAGCCTCTTCAACAAATGGTTCTGGAACAACTAGATATTGTATTGATAAAAATGAACATCAATCCTTACATTAAACACACAAAATAGATCACAGACCTAAACTGAAAAAGCTACAGTAACAAAACTAATAGAATAAAATATGAGAAAAATCTTTGTGACCTGTAGAAAGCAGATTTCTTAAACAGATCACAAAAGTACTAAAATGTTTTAAAAGATGATAAATTAGACTTCATCAAAATTAAAATGTTTGCCCTTTGATAGGCACCAGAAAGAAAATAAAATTGTAAGGCACAGATTGGAACAAAATATTGGCAGTATGTATATATGGCACAGGGGTTGTATCCAGCAAATATAAACAACTCTTAAAACTCAATAATAAGAAGATAAACAACTCAATAAAAATGGGAATGATACCTAAAGAGACACTTCACAAAAAAATGTACAAATGGTCAATAAGCACATGAAAAGATCCTCAACATCATTACTTATGAGAGGAATGCAACTTAGAACAATGAGATATTATTATACATCCACTATAAAAGCGAAGATTAAAAAGAATGATGATAGCAAGTGTTGGTGAGGATCTGGAGCAACAGAAATACTTATGTATTGCTGTTGGAAATGAAAAATGATATGGCCACTTTGGAAGACAGTTTAGCAATTTCTTATAAAGGTAAGCAAATGCTTATTATATTATACCAGCAACTCCATTCCTAGATATTTACCCAAGAGAAATATGTTCACACAAAGACATATCAAAATGTTCACTCCAGCTTTATTCATAATGATCAAATAATGACCATTTATAATCAATAGGTATATAGATTAACAAGTTACTCATACAATGGAATAGTATTCAGTATTTTAAAGGAACAAACAAGTGATATGTGCAATAACATGGGTGAATTGTAAAATCATTATGCTGAACAAATGAAGCCAGACCAAAAAGGGTACATATGGTGTGATTCCATTTATATGAAACCCTAATAAAGACAAATTAACCTATAATGACAAAAAAAACATGTCAATGGTTGCCTGGGGCCGAAGTGGTGGTAGTTATTAACTAACTACAAGGGGCATAAAGGTACATTTTTGTTTGATGGAATGTAATATATCATGATTGGTGTGGTGTTTATACCAGTGTGTGTACCTCTGTCAAAGCTCACCAAACTGCATACTCAAAATGGATATATTTTATGGTATGTAACTTATATCATAATAAAATTGATTTTAAAAGAAAAATACTAGGTGACGGTGATCATAAAGTCAGAAGATGGAAGAGAGGCATGGGGATAAGGGAGGTGGAGAGAAGTGAGGAACCTGAAGGCAATACCTACAAAGAGAAGAGGAGGTGAGGCTGGTTGTAGATGACAGTTTATTGGTATCTTAGAGTGAAAAGATGAAAATGAGAGGGAGAAGAAGGTGAAATGGCACCAGGGAGAACAGGAATGAGGCAACCAACTGATCTTCAGAGAAGGCAAATCAATTAAAACCTGAACGTGTATGTTAAGAATCTAAGGCCATGGAAGTGGGGTTTCAGTACTAAAGCATAAAAATGTGATGGAAGGAGAGAATATCCAAGAAAGCCAGATCCATAGTGAGGAAGCTTGACATATGCTTCAAAGTATAGGTATTGCAGCAATTCTCCTGGAGGAGAGCCAAGCAAAGTAGACAGTTGATAACAGTATACGAATAAAGGGAGAGAGCAATTTGGTACCAGAGAGGCCAGTGTTATCTATTCTCAAGCAGTTTCTAAAGTTTTGAACCTTCAAGAAGGGTAGCAGTCATAGCACTTTAAAGGCATCAACCTCAAGTATTTCCATGTTTCCCTTCTGCCTGGATCATGTGCACTCACCTGAGCAGCTCTGATGTGGGGTTTCTCCCTCCGACATCCATGGCTCCTCTCCTTGCTCCAACCTGAAGATGACCTCTGGTTTGGGAACTTCATACCCTGTTAACAGAACAGGAGAGAAAATGGGGTCCAGCTCATGGCTTTCCATTTGTTCTTTGGAAAAAGTGGCCACATTTCATTGGGGAAAAAGTAATCATCACAAAGGTGAAAAGGGACTGAAGAATCTCAGGCCAACAAAGGACAGCACCATCACTCACTTAAGAGGTCCCAGGGCACTCGGCAGCTGAGGATGGAAACAGCATGGCTGAGGTTTTGTGTTAGTTTCTGAGGGATGCTATAACAAGTAACCAAAAACTGGGTGGCTGAAAACAACATAAATGTATTGTCTCACATTTCTGGAGGCTAGAAATCTGAAATCAAGGTGTTAGCAGGTGTCATGCTCTCTCTGGTAGATATAGGGGAGAATCCTTCCTTTCATCTTCTAGATTCTGGTGTTTTCCAGAAATCTTTGGTGTTCCTTGGCTTGTAAATGTATTACTCTAATCACGTGGCCAACCTCTACCTGTGTGTTTTCACATAATTTTCCCTCTACATATGCCTGTTTCTGTGCCCAATTTCCCTTTTCTATATAAGGACACCACTCAGATTGAGGCCCGCCTCAATGATCTCATTTTAAGTTGATTCCCTTTGTAAAGATACTATTTTCAAATAAGGTCATATTCTAAGGTACTAGGGGTTAAAATTTCCACGTATCTTTTTTTTTTCAGGGGACACAATTCAACCCATAAGAGCCTTCCCTCTGACCCCCAAATTCATGTCCTTCCATGTGCACTAACATGGGAAAATACACTAGCTCCATCCCAATATCCCCCAAAGTCTTAATCATCCCAGCACCAACTCTTAAGTCTAAAATCTCATCTTAACATCAACTCAAAATCTCAAGTCTCATCATCTAAATCATCCAAATCAGTTATGGGAGAGACTTCAGTATGAGTCAGTCTGAGACAAAAGTCCTCTCCATGAAAACCTGGGAAAGCAGACAAGTAACCTGCTTCTAAAATACAATGGTGGGCCAGACATAGGATAGATATCCCCATTCTAAAAGGGAGAAATAAGAATTTTAAAGGGGATGGCAGGTCCCAAGCAAGTCTAAAACCTAGCAGGGCAAATTCCACTGGATTTTAAGGCTTGACAACAACTCATTGGTTCAATGCTCTGCCCTCCAAGCCCACCAGGGTGGCAGCCCCACCCCCTCTGCCCTGGACCAGAAGTGGCACCACTCACTGTCACCTCAAGTGACCCATTAGCAAAAATTTTGCTTCCTGTTCCAGCAACCTCATGCTCTGTTGTTCTAGATGTCTTAGTTCCAAAGGGAGGAATGCTTCCACCAAGAAACAGGACAATGACTCCACTGAATTGGAAGTTAAGTCTGCCACCCGGACATCTTGGTCTTTTCATGCCTTTGAATCAACAGGCAAAGAAGGGAGTTACTGTGCTGGCTGGGGTGATGGATCCTGACTACCAAGGGGAGACAACTGCTGTACAGACCCTCACAACGGAGGTGAGGAAGCGTATATATCTAGAATACAGGAGACCCCTTAAGGCATACTGCCATGCCCTGTGATTAAAGTCAATTGAAAACTACGACCACCCAATTTGGGCAGGACTACTAATGGCCTGGACCCTTCAGGAATAAAGTTTTGCGTCATCCTTCCAGATAAAGAACCATGATCAGCTGAGGTGTGTGCTAAGGGCAAAGAGAATAAGGATTGGGTAGTGGAAGAAAGAATTCAGCCTCGGGACTGCAACACAGACATCCGCCTAGTTTGCAGTCAGTGGCCTGCCCTGTGGGTTTCAGACTCAAAACTGCAACATGATCTCACATTAATTTCTAGTCTACTGGCTTGCTGTTCAGATTTGCCACAACTGAGTAAAGCCAGTTCCTTAAAATAAATCTCTTCTCCTTACTTTGTATTTATATACACACACACGGACACGCACGCACACACACGTGCTCTTATACTCTATGTATATATACCCATATCCTATTGGTTTCATTTCTCTGAAGGACCATAATACAGAGTGGGGAGGGGACAGCTCAGTGGTAGAGCACCTGCTTAGCATGCACGACGTCCTGGGTTCAATCCCCAGTGCCTCCATTAAGACAAAAAGAAATAAACAAACATAATTACCATAATACAGAGTTTGGTACTGGGAGTGGCTCTAGAGGAACAGAATCTTCAGGATGAGTTTTTTTTAATTTATTTTTTTTTAATTGAGGTATAGTCAGTTACAATGTGTCAATTTCTGGTATATAGCATAATGTTTCAGTCATACATATGTATATACGTATATTCATTTTCATATTCTTTTTCATTAAAGGTCACTACAGGATATTGAATATAGTTCCCTTGCTATACAGAAGAAATTATGGTTTTTATCCATTTTCATATATAGTGTTAATATTTGCAAATCTAGAACTCCCAATTTATCCCTTCCCATCCCCTTTCCCCCAGTAACCATAAGATTGTTTACTATGTCTGTGAGTCTGTTTCTGTTTTGTAGATGAGTTCATTAGTGTCTTCGTTTTTCTTTTTTTTCAGTTCCACATAGGATGAGGGTTTTTTTGTTTGTTTGTTTATTGGTGTGGGGAAGTAATTAGGTTTATTTATTTATTTATTTATTTATTCTCGGGGGAGGTACTAGGGATTGAACCCAGGACCTCATGCATGCTAACCATGCACTCTACCACTTGAGCTATGCCCTCCCCACTTATTTTTTTTTTTTGAGTTGTTGATAGAATTTCTGGAATTGCTTCCTTATTCTGATTAGATTCAAAGGTATTAATGATTCTCTATCTATTAGTAAAGAGAGCACTAATAGTCCCTGGTATGATATGGCGATAGAAATATGCAAAACATCAACACTAGATACTCCTAAATCAAATGCTTGTAAGAGGTAAGGTCTGGATGACCTGGTATTTGATAACTGAGGCATTTCTGTCAAACTTACGAGTATAATCAGGTTGCCTGGGTGCTCCTAATTGAGTTGGACAAAGTGAGGCAAGAAAAGGATGAGCTCAGGGATTTGATTTCCCAGCTCAAGCACCGCATCAATGACCTGAACATTTCTATGTCTATGTTTATGTCCTGAAAGGAACCCTTAGCTCCTGTAGCCGCTGAGCTAAGGTTGCTGAAGACCAAACCCAGAGTCTCATTCTTTGAGTGGCTACATCACCATACAAACTGAATTCCCAACCTCACAGGGTGTCTGCTGTTAAAGGAGGGCATTGGTTAGGAAGGAATGGGATTCCAAAATGTAGAATGGGGACAGGTGAGGATCCTGAACCTCTTAAAACTCTGATGGGTCTTTGCCAGGAGAAGCCACCCTTCCACCCTCGATGGAGAAGATAAACCCTACTCTGCCTGAGGAGCAATGGCCTCCCCAGAGGTACTTGCCTTTGTCTTGTAATGCGCTACTGATTCCCCTCAGGACTTACGCCCACCACCTTTCTTTGCTTCCAGACCTATACCTGGACTCAAGTCTCACCAAGGCCCAAAGGGTGAGGTCCAGAGTGTGACCCCTGAGGAGGTGTGATTCCAGAAGAACTGCATCATTTGACCAATTTATACAGGCATGAATCTGGGAACTGTGGGTGGAAATGGACATTAAGAGTGTGGGATAATGGAAAGAACGTAAAGTTAGATCAGGCCAAATTTATTTATCTCTGGACACTAAGCAGACTCTGAATTTTACTGTTGGCACCAGAGGGGTTAGAGAGGGCTCCAACAATTTGTTTGGCTGCTTGGCTGAAACATGGACCAAAACACGGCCTGCATGGAATTCAGTGGAAATGCCAGAACTGGGGCAGTGTACTCCCAAAGGCAGAGGGAGACGGGAATATTGGGAGTGGATGCATCATATAAGACCGGCTCACCCACACGGGGAGGGTCCAGGGACACGTCTGTCATGACGACTGTGACAAATACATTTGTGAGGGGGCTGCCAGTAATCCGTGATTGCCCGTCTCTGTAGGTCAGAAGTTTCTTTGGGAAACTGAACTGGGAAACCAAAATGCAATGGGAGAAATTGGACCCTGGAGTAACGGGGGCCAAAGGGAGGCATTTAGTTGCGAAATGCAATGTGGATGCAGTTCCCATAATGGCTAGCAGGGTCAAAGCAGTAATCAGAATAGTCCGAGTTACAGAGATCTAGGGGGTTGGCCAGTTGATCATGATGTCCCTGGAAAAGAAACAGATGGGCCAGCTACTAAATTCTGACTTGAGCTGTATAAGGAGACATGTTCTAAGTCAAGGGAACACAAGTCTTTTGTTGAGACATCAAAATGCAGAGTCCTGGTTCCTCAATCAATTCCCACACTTGAGCCAGTTTATACACCCAGAACTTTTTGAATGAAGGAAGTAAGTGGGGGGGTCCTTCCTCTAGTGGGGAAGGACCCCACAACACTGCCAAAAATTTATACTGCTAACCTTTCTCCCAGTCTTCCCTAAAGGGACCTACAGCCCTTTATCAGTGACTGTACCCTAGGGAAAAAGAAATTGCGAGGCTTTTCAGAGATGACTAGACACTGGCTCTAAATTGACATTAATTCCAAAGGACCCAAAATGTCACCATGGCCCACCAGACAGAGTAAGGGCTTATAAAAGTGAAGTGGTCAGTGGAGTTTTAGCTCAAGTCCATCACACACAGTGGGCTCAGTGGGTTCCCAAACCCATCTTGTGATTATTTGCCTGGTTCAAGAATGCATCATGGGAATACATATACTCAACAACTGGCAGAATCCCCACGCTGGTTTCCTGACCTATGGAGCAAGAGTGGGAAATACCAAGTGGAAGCCACTAGAACTGCTTCTATCGAACTCTAATTCAAAAAGAGACATGCACCCCAATGTTCACAGCAGCACTATTTACAATAGTTAAGACATGGGAACAACCTAAATGTCCATCGACAGATGACTGATAAAGAAGTAGTATATATGCACAATGGAATGCTACTCAGCCATAAAAAAGAATAAAATAATGCCATCTGCAGCAACATGGATGGAACTTGAGATTGTCATTCTAAGTGAAGTAAGCCAAAAAGAGAAAGAAAAATACCATATGATATCACTTATATGTGGAATCTAAAAAAAAAAAAAAAAGACAAACAAACTTATTTACAAAACAGAAACAGACTCACAGACATAGAAAACAAACTTATGGTAACCAGGGGGGAAAAGGGGTAGGAAGGGATAAATTGGGAGTTCAGGATTTGCAAATACTAACTACTATATATAAAATAGATAAACAACAAGGTCCTACTGTATAGCACAGGGAACTATATTCAATAACTTGTAATAGTTTAAAATGAGAAAGAATATGAAAAGGAATATATATGTATAAATGAATCACTATGCTGTACATCAGAAATTAACACAACACTGTACACCGACTATACTTCAATTAAAAAATACCAATGAGGTATTTGCCTTCTGGAAACAAAGAGATGACAGCCTGTCACCCTGCATCTTCCCTGTGTGTGCCCTCTGGGCCCATGGTGGCAGTGACATCCCTACGGGCTTCTGAACCATTTGGGAGATGGGGTCATTCATCCCTTTTCTTGAAGGATAACACATGTTCACAGCCAAATAGCTTTACCAGCCTGTTTCCTGTCTGTAGACTCCCAGAAATCCAACAGTCTTCCTTCCTTTTCTCCTGCCTCTGTCCTCTTCAGCCTAAGCTGAAGAGGGTTTCTACTGAGATGGTTGACTGGATCCACAAATCCTACACCTACTCATCTTTTTAGCAACTGGTTGTCCAGCTATCCTCTTGGTGTACACCTTCTCATAGTTTGCAACATGGATAGGCTGAGAATTTTCCAAAGCTTCATACTCTAGTTCCTTTTTACTAACAATTCCTTCTTCAATTTCTCTCTTTCTGCCTCCATTTTACTAGAAGTATCGAGGAGAAATCAAGCCTTGCCTTAAACACTTTGCTGAGAAGTCTCCTCAGCTCAAAATCCAAGTTTGTCACTTCCCAGTTCTACTTCCCACCCAAGAACACAATCCAGCCAAATTCTCTGCTGCTTTATAATAAATCACCTTCCTCACTTCCACTGAGGCCTCACCAAAAATATCCTTAATGTTCATCTGTATTCCTACCAACAGTCTTTTTGAGGCATCCAGAACTTTCTACCAAGCACCTTAAAAATCATTCCAGGCTCTACCCATGGCTCAATTCTAAAGCCACTTTCATGTGTTTTTTTTGGGGGGGGGGGAGGGTTGGAAATAATTAGGTTTATTTATTTAATATTCTAATGGAGGTACTAGGGATTAAACCCAGGGCCTCGGGCATGCTAAGCATGAGCTCTACCACTTGAGTTATACCCTCCCCCACCTCCATGTTGTGTTAGGTATTTGCTACAGAGGCACCTCACTTCCCAGGACAGAAAGCTCTATTAGTTTCCTAGGGCTGTTATAACAAAGTACCACAAACTAGGTGGCTCAAAACAACAGAAATGTATTGTCTTGAGGTTTGGGAAGCTAGAAGTCCAAAATCAAGGTGTCAGCAGGACCATGCTAGGGAAGGAATCGTCCCATACTTCTCTCCTGGCTTCTGGTGGCCCCAGGCACTTCTTGTCCTATAGATGTATCACTCCAGTCACATGGTCATCTTCTCCTTCTGCGTCTTCACATGGTCTTCCTCCTGAGTTTGCATGTCTCTGTGTCTAGATTTCTCTTTTTTATTTGGGGGGGTTTTTTTTGGGGGGGAGTAATTAGGTTATTTATTTATTTATTTATTTATTTATTTATAGAAGAGGTACTGGGGATTGAACCCAGGACCTTGTGCATGCTAAGCCTGTGCTCTACCACTTTGAGCCTCCCCTACTTTATTTAATTTTATTTATTTATTTATTTTTAGATTTCCCTTTTTTATAAGGACACAGTCATACTGGATTAGCAACCACCGAATGACCTCATTTTAACTTGATTACTTCTGTAAAGACCCTAGTTCCAAATAAGGTCACATTCTGAGGTAATGGGGGTTGGGACTTCAATATATTTTCTTTGGGGGGGGACACAATTTTACCCATAACAGGCTCCTGGCAGATTCACAGGGTGGCTGTGCTTACCCAGTGAGAGCAGATGGCTGTAGTTCTCCAGCATCACATCCTGATACAGGCGCCTCTGAGTGGAGTCCAGCTGCTGCCACTCCTCCCTGCTGAAGTCCACGGTCACATCTTCAAAGGACACTGAGACCTGGAACAATATAATTCTGTTCAGGGTGACATGGTCAGCCCTAGGAGATGAGGGAAAATAGATCTGGTGGCAGTTAAACAAGCGTGTTTTCTTTATTGAAGTATAGTCAGTTTACAATGTTGTGTCAATTTCTGGTGTATAGCATAATGTTTCAGTCATATAACCATACATATATTCCTTTTCATATTCTTTTTTGTTATAGGCAATTACGAGGTACTGAATATAGTTCCCTCTGCTATGTAGTAGGATTTTGTTATTTATCTATTTTTTGTATAGTAGTTAGTATCTACAAATCCCAAACTCCCAATTTATTTCTTCCCACCCCTTTTTCCCACTGGTAACCATAAGTTTGCTTTCTATGTCTGTGAGTCTGTTTCTGTCTTGTAAATAAGTTCATTTGTGTTATTTTTTAGATTCCACATAAAAGTGATATCATATGGTATTTTGCTGTCTTTCTGGCTTATTTCATTTACTATGACAATCTCCAGGTCTATCCATGTTGCTGCAAATCAGCCATTTTCTCTTGATGCCTTTTTTCCCCTCAACTCTAATTTAATTCCATAGTTGTCAAAATATATACTCTGTATCATTTCAACATATGTCTACCTAGAAGAATGTTTCATGTGTCCCTGGAAAGGAATGTACATTCAGCTGTTGGTGGGTATAGTGTTCTATAATATATAAATCAACTTGGTTGATTGTTGTTGAAATTTTATGTCACTTTACTCATTTGTCTTATACTTGTGCAACCAATTATTTGTCAACTTTTTGGTAAAAATTGACAAGGAAATTTTAAAGTTTATATGACTATGCAAAGGACTTAGAGCACACAAAGCAAGGTATAGCATGGAGGAGTTATACTATGTAGTGCTAAGACTTACTATAAAACTACAATAATTCAGATAGTGTGGTATTGATAGAAGTACAGACACATATATCAATGGAACAGAATAGAGAGTCCAGAAACAAACCCATGCACATATGGTGAATTAGTTTATGGCAAATGAGTCAAATATATACAATGTAAAAATGACAGTCTCTTCAATAAATGGTGTTGAGAAAACTCAACAGCCACGTGCAAAAGAATGAAAACTGGATCACTATCTATACCATACACAAAAGTTAACTCAAAGTGAATTAAAGACTTGAACATAAGACCAGAAACCTTACAACTCTTAGATGAAAACATCAGTGGTAAGCTCCTTGACATAAGTCTTGGAGATGAATTTTTGGATTTGACACAAAAGCAAAGGCAACAAAAGCAAAAATAAACAAGTGGGACTATATCAAACTAAAAAGTATATGCACAGCCAAAAAAACCTTCAACAAAATGACAAAGCAGCCTAATGAATGGGAAAAAATATTTGCAAACCATATATCTGATAAGGGGTTAATATCCAAAATATATAAAGAAGTGATACAACTCAACAGCAAAAAAACTCCAAAGAGTCTGATTTAAAAATGGGCAGAGGATCTGAATAGACATTTCTCCAAAGAAGACATACAGATGGCCAACAGGTATGTAAAAAGGTACTGAACATCACTAATCATCAGGGAAATGCAAATCAAAACCACAATGAGATATCACCTCATACCTGTTAGAGTGGCTATTACTAAAAAGACAAGAACTAAGTGTTAGTGAGAATAGAGAAAGGGGAACCCTGATGTACTGCTGCTGGGAATGTAAATTAGTGCAGCCACTGTGGAAAACAATACGGAGGGTCCTCCAAAAATTAAAAACAGAACTAGTATATGATCCAGCACTTCCACTTCTGGGTATCTATCTGAAGAAAATGAAAACATTAAGTCGAAAAGATATATACATCCCATGTTCACTGCAGCATTATTTATAATAGCAAATATATAGAATCAACCTAAAGTAAAGAAATCAAGCAAGACAAAATTATCAAACCACAAAAAGAAAAAGAAAAAGAAAGGAACAAAGAAGAAATACAAAATCAACTGGAAACCAAGATTTAAAATGGCAATAAACACACATCTGTAAATAATTACCATAACTGTCAATGGACTAAACGTTCCAATCAAAAGACACAGAGTGGCAGATTGGATAACAAAATAAGAGCCTACAATATGCTGCCTACAAGAGACCCACTTTAGAGTGAAGGACACACAGAAATTGAAAGTGAAATCGAAATAGCAATAAAAAACCTCCCTACAAATAAAAGTCCAGTACCGGACGGCTTCACTGGGGAATTATACCAAACATACAAAGAAGAACTCATACCAGTCCTTCTCAAACTCTTCCAGAAGATTGAAAAGGAGGGAATACTCCCAAACTCATTCTATGAAGCCACCATCACCCTCATACCAAAACCGGGCAAAGACACTCCAAAAAAGAGAGATATAGGCCAATATCACTGATGAACATAGAAGCCAAAATCCTCAGCAAGATATTAGCAAAAAGAATCCAACAATACATAAAAAAGATTATACATCATGACCAAGTGGGGTTCATCCCAGGGACACAAGGATGGTTCGACATATGCAAATCAATCAATGTAATACATCACATCAACAAGAGAAAGGACAAAAACCCCATGATCATCTCAATAGATGCAGAAAAAGCATTTGATAAAATTCAACACCGATTTATGATAAAAACTCTCACCAAAGTGGGTATAGAGGGAACATATCTCAACATCATAAAAGCTATATATGACAAACCTACAGCCAGCATAGTACTCAACGGTGAAAAACTCAAAAGCTTCCCACTAAAATCTGGGACAAGACAAGGATGCCCATATCACCACTCCTATTCAACATAGTCTTGGAAGTCCTAGCCACAGCAATCAGACAAGAGAGAGAAATAAAAGGGATCCAAATTGGAAGAGAAGAGGTAAAAGTGTCACTATATGCTGACATGTTACTATATATAGAAAACCCTAAAAGGTCTACACAAAAACTACTAGAACTGATCGAAGAATTCAGCAAGGTAGCAGGTTACAAGATTAACGTTCAAAAATCAGTTGCATTTCTTTACAGTAATAATGAATCAACAGGAAAAGAAAGTAAAGAAACAATCCCCTTTAAAATAGCACCCAAAGTAATAAAATATCTGGGAATAAATCTAACCAAGGAGGTGAAAGAATTATACACAGAAAACTATAAACCATTGATGAAAGAAATTAAAGAAGACTTTAAAAAATGGAAAGATATCCCATGCTCTTGGATTGGAAGAATCAATATGGTTAAAATGGTCACACTGCCCAAGGCAATCTACAGACTTAATGCAATCCCTATCCAATTACCCAGGACATATTTCACAGAACTAGAACAAATCATAATAAAATTCATATGGAACTATCAAAAACGTAGAATTGCCAAAGCATTACTGAAGAGAAAGAAAGAGGCTGGAGGAATAACTCTCTCAGACTTCAGACAATACTATCGAGCTACAGTCATCAAGACAGCATGGTATTGGTACAAGAACAGACATATAGACCAGTGGAACAGAATAGAGAGCCCAGAAATGAACCCACAAACTTTCGGTCAACTAAGCTTTGACAAAGGAGGCAAGAATATACAATGGAATAAAGACAGTCTCTTCAGCAAATGGTGTTGGGAAAACTGGACAGAGCATGTAAAGCAATGAGGCTAGAACACTCCCTTACACCATACACAAATATAAACTCAAAAAGGATCAAAGACTTAAACATAAGACAAGATACAATAAACCTCCAAGAAGAAAATATAGGCAAAATATTATCTGACATACTCAAAAATGTTCTCCTAGAACAGTCTACTCAAGCAACAGAAATAAAAGCAAGAATAAACAAATGGGACCTAATGAAACTTACAAGCTTCTGCACAGCAAAGGAAACCAGAAGTAAAACAAAAAGACAACCTATGGAATGGGAGAAAATCTTTGCAAATGGAACCGACAAAGGCTTGATCTCCAGAATATATAAGCAGCTCATACAACTTAATAAGAAAAACACAAACAACCCAATCCAAAAGTGGGCAGAAGACCTAAGCAAGCAATTCTCCAAGGAAGACATACAAATGATCAATAGGTACATGAAAAAATGCTCAATATCACTAATTATCAGAGAAATGCAAATCAAAACTATGATGAGGTATCACCTCACACCAGTCAGAATGGCCATCATTCAAAAATCCACAAATGACAAATGCTGGAGAGGCTGTGGAGAAAAGGGAACCCTCCTTCACTGCTGGTGGGAATGCAGTTTGGTGCAGCCACTGTGGAAAACAGTAGGGAGATTCCTCAAAAGACTATGAATAGACTTACCATGTGACCCAGGAATCCTGCTCCTGGGCATATATCCAGAAGGAACACTACTTCAAAATGACACCTGCACCCCAATGTTCATAGAAGCACTATTTACAATAGCCAAGACATGGAAACAGCCTAAATGTCCATCAACAGATGACTTGATAAAGAAGAAGTGGTATATTTATACAACAGAATACTATTCAGCCATAAAACGACAACATAACACCATTTGCAGCAACATGGATGTTCCTGGAGAATATCATTCTAAGTGAAGTAAGCCGGAAAGAAAAAGAAAAATACCATATGAGATTGCTCATATGTGGAATCTAAAACAAACAAACAAACAAACAAACAAACAAACAAAGCATAAATACAAGATAGAAATAGACTCATAGACATAGAATACAAACTTGTGGTTGCCAAGGGGGTGGAGGGTGGGAAGGGATAGACTGGGATTTCAAAATTGTAGAATAGATAAACAAGATTATACTGTATAGCACAGGGAAATCTATACAGGATCTTAAGGTAGCTCACAGAGAAAAAAATGTGACAATGAATATATATATATGTTCAGGTGTAACTGAAAAATTGTGCTCTACACTGGAATTTGACACAACATTGTAAAATGATTATAAATCAATTAAAAAATGTTAAAAAAGAAGTGAGAGGATGGAAAAAGATATTTCATGCAAATGGAAATGGCAAGAAAGCAATACTTATATCAGACAAAATAGACTTAAAGGCTATAAAGAAAGATAAAATAGAATCAACCTAAGCACCCATCAGCAGAAAATGGATAAAGAAAATATGGTACATATGTACAATGGAATATTATTTAGACATAAAAAGAAGGAAATCTTGCCATTTGCAACAACATGTATGAACCTTGAGGGCATTATGCTAAGTGAAATAAGTCAGACTAAGACAAATACCGTATGATCTCACTTATACATGGAATCTAAGAAAAACAAACAAAAAAATAGCTCATAGACACAGAGAACAGTTGGTGGTTGCCAGAGGCAGGAGTGGGTGGTGGGTGAAATAGGTGAGGGGATCAAAAGGTATGAACTTCCAGTTACAGAATGAATAAGTCATGGAGATGTAATACACAGCATGGTGTCTATAGTTAATAATACTGTATTCCATATTTGAAAATTGCTAAGAAAGTAAATCTTGAAAGTTCTCATCACAAGAAAAAAATTTTGTAATTATGTATGGTAATGAGTGTTAGCTAGACTTATTATGCTGATCATTTCACAATATATACAATATTGAATCATCATGTTGTACACATGAAACTAATATAATGTTACATGTCATAAAAAATAACCAAGTGAAAAGTCTAGAACTGAAAAATGTAATCTGAAACTAAACAACTTACTAGATGGGCATAACAGCAGAAAGAGTTAATGAACATCAAGACAGACCAACAGAAATTGCCCAGTCTGAAAAGCAGAGAGAAAAATAATTTTTTAAAAAGAATACAGTCTCAGGGATGGATAAGACAACATCAAAAGATCTAACATACATGTAACTGGAGGCCCAGAAGGAGAAGAGAAAGATACTTTAAAAAATAATAGGCAGAAACTTCCCAAATATGGTAAAAGATATAAATTTACAAGATTCAAGATACCTGGAAAACCCCAAGCAGGATAAATTCACAGAAAACCATACCTATGCACATTGTAGTCAAACTAATGAAAACCAAGGAAGAAAAGAGTTTGGAAGCAGCTAGAAAAATACAAAACAAAACAAAACAAAAAATGACATACTATATACACAGAAACAGTGATTAAAATGACGACTCACTGCTCAGCAGAAGAAATCGAGGTCAAAATACAGAATACAAAATACAAAAATTTTACATGCTAAAGAATGTAAGTGTTATCTGGCTGGGCAAAGTTAGGAGTTCCTTGATTAGGTCTCAAGGCCTAGGAATAATTCTTCATGGCTTTTGGCTCTACCCTCTGTGTTTTTGGTCCCACCTCATGAGCCATCTTTCCTATTTCATGAAAAGATGAAAGGTAGCATTTCATGAAAGGTAGTAGAAGAGTTTTCTCAGTCGGCTTCTTGCCAGTACAATTTTGAAGGTTCAACATCTTTCCATTTTTGTACTGTCTCTATTCTTTCAGTCTAAGGTGGTAGTGTTTCTGCTCATATAGTTTGCTCTAAAATTTTATGAGGTGTCTGTTAATCTCATTGGGTTCACTCTCCTAGACAAAAACTGTGCACCCACAGACCTCTTTAAGGTAAGCCATTCTCTACCTTGGACTCTTGCTGAAATGGCTGAGGGACTGAGAAGATCTATGATGTACCCTTAATCTTTTCATAGGAGTTGTGTGTGGCTGAATGCTCTGATCCTCTGATCATTCTGAGGTCTTAACAAAAGGTTGTATAGTCACACCTTTTGCTTTATTTCTAAACCATAGTTTCCTGATAGTGTTTCAAAGCCATCTTAATTTTAGAATCTTATTTTAGCTATCTGCAGAGGCTAATAATTTTTAAAACTATCAAGTTCTGGATCCTTTGTGTTTAACAGTCTGTCTCTCTATTTATCTCCTTTTTACATTTTGCTAAAAGCAAGAAGAAACTAGGTGCCTTCAGCACTTTTCTTGGAAGTATCAGATAGATCACTAAGTTCATTAAGCACAATGCTTTACTTTCCACGTAACTGTAGAAGACAGTGTTGCTAAGGTTCTATCACACAGGATTTTCCAGTTTCCAAACCATGTTCTTCGTTTCCTTTTGAACCTTCAGCAGCAGCATCCTAAAGTCCAAATTTCTACTAATAGTCTGTTCAAGCAATTTTGGATTTCTCTAACATGCTCCTTAAAATCCTTCCCTGCCACCCACATCCCATTTGAAAGATAATCCATTTTGAGGTATTTGTCATGACAACACCCTATTCCCAGTACCAAAATCTGTGTTAGTTTTTTATTTGATGCATACATAGCAAATTACCCTAAAATTTAGCGAGTTACAACAACATCTATTATCTCACAGTGGGTCAGGAGTTCAGGTGTGGCTTAGCCAGGTCCTCTCACTAAGGGTCTCTCACTAGGCTGCAATCAAGGTGTTGGCAGGGGCTATGTTCATCTTGAACACTGACTTGGAATGACCCACTTCCAGGCTCAGTCAAGTAGTTGTTGGTAAGATTTAGTTTCTCGAGGACTATTGTGCTGAGTGATTCATTTCCTCATTGATTGCTGGCCAGAGGCTGCTCTCAGTCCCTTACCATACAGATCTCTCAACAAGGAAGTTCACAACATGGCAGCTGGCTTCACTGGAGCAAGCAAGCGAGAAGAGCAGGAGAGAGTGCCAGCAAGATGGAAGTTACAGTCTTTTATAATCTAATCTTGTAAGTGCCATCCCATCACTGTTGTCATATTCTATTTCTTAGAAGCAAGTCACTAGGTCCAGCTGACACACAAATAGGAGTGAATTACACAAGGGTATGAATACCAAGAAGTGGGGATCACTGAGAGCCAACTTAGAAGGCTGCCTACTATAACAACATACCAAAATTTGCATGAAGAAGATAGAGATAAATTTAGAAGTAAATTTTAGCTTTAAATGCTTATATTAGAAAAGATTCTAAAATTAATGACCTAAACTTTAACCTCAAGGAGCTAGAAAATAAAAGACCAAATCAACCCAAAGAAAGTAAAAGAAAAGAACTAGCAAAGACCACAAAATTAATGAAGTAGAAAGCAAGTGATAGAACAAGTTAACAGAAAAATTCATTCAAGTGGGATTATAGACCTAAATATAAAAACTAAAATTAAAAATGCCCTAGAAGAAAACATAAGAGAGTATCTTTGCAATGCTGGGACAAGCAAAGATTTCTTGACATAGTACAAAAAGCAACAACTATAAAAGAAAATTTTGATAAATGGGACTTTATCAAAGTCAAAACTTCTGCTCATCAAAAGATGCCATTAAGAAAACAAAAAGTCAAGACAGACTGGGAGAAAATATTTGCAATACACATACAAAAGACCTAGCTTGAGAATGGATAAAGAACTCCTACAAAGCAAAAAGAAAAACACACATAACCCAATTTTTTAAATGGAGGAAATATTTGAACAGACACACAAAAAAAGACATACAAATGGCCTATGAAGCATATGAAGAGATGTACAACATCATTCATTAGTTATAAGGGAAATGCAATTTAAACTAGGCTGAGATGGCACTATACACTCACTTTCAAAGCTAAAATTAAAAACAAACTGAAAAATTGCTAGTGGAGATGCCAAACTGAACTATCACTTTAGAAACCTGTTTGGCAGTTTCTAACAAAGTTAAACATACACCAGTCTATAATCTAGCTGGAATTCCATTCCTTGGTAGTTTAAAAAAAATGACGACAATACATCCTCAGAAAAAATTCACAAGAATGTTTATACCAGGTTTCATCACGATAAGCTAGAAACATTCCAAATGTTCATCACCAAGTAAGTGCACAAAAATAGTATATTCATACAATGCAATAGTCAGCAATAAAAATGAAAGAGATACTGGTAGACACAACAACCTGGATGCCTCTCAAAAATATTCTGTTATTTTATAAATAGATGCCAAACACAGAGCTAAACACAAACCCTGTGATTCTTGTTTATATGACAATCAAGGACTGGCAGAGCTAATCTACAAGGATTAAAAATATTAACAATGGTTTCCTAGAGGGAGGATATTGACTCATCAAGAGAGAACTTTCAAGGGTGATGGATATGTTCTATATTTTAATCTGGGTGATGGGTATATTTTATTTGTCAAAATTCATCAAACTATATATTTAAGATCTGGGTAATTCAATGTATTGCAAATATAACTCAGTTTCAAAAAACAAAGTTCACGTTAGAAATATATGCAGGATACACTGTGGGCTGCAAAGAGAAAACAGTCAATTCCACTGGGGATGCAGGTTTAGGGTCTGTAGAGATGGTATAGTTTAAACAGAATCCTGGAAAAAAATAAGTGTGATGGTAAGTGGGGTAAAATATTTTCCAGAAAAGACAAAGAGACTGGTCTGGAGACAGGAAAATACATAGTAATTAAGGAAAGAGCAAATTGCTCTGTGAAAAGGAGAGAAGGTTATGTGATATGTCAAGGAGGCAATTATGAGGAAACAATAATCCAAGGAAGTATGCTGGAGTCTGACTGTGAAAATAACACGAATTCTTTTAGTAATAGATAACCACTGACGTGTTTTATATATCGGGAAAAAGATATTACTTGAGTTTTATTAAAATGACTATCCTTTCTCTAACTACTGCATTTCAGTATATACAAATAGTTCACTATGAAAATTTATTCTTTCAGAAGTACTTCAGCTAATAAATGTTATAAAAGCAAGTATCACCAATGGCTGCCAAAATCACTGGGTGAAATACTGAAGGGACTTTATAATCTTTGGTTACACCCTCCTATACTTTTGGTGGGAATGTAGTTTGGTGCAGCTACTATGAAAAAGAGTATAGAGATTCCTTTAAAAACTAAAAATAGACTTACCATATGATCCAGCAATCCCACTCCTGGGCATATAGCCAGAGAAAACTCTAATTCGAAAAGATACATAGACCCCAGTGTTCATAACAACACTATTTACAATAGCCAAGATATGGAAGCAACCTAAATGTCCATCAACAGATGACTGGATAAAGAAGTTGTGGTATATATGCACAATGGAATATTACTCAGCCATAAAAAAGAATAAAATAATGCCATTTGCAAGCAACATGGACGGACCTGGAGATTGTCATTCTAAGTGAAGTAAGCCAGAAAGAGAAAGAAAAATATCATATGATAAGAGAAAGAAAAATACCATATGATATCACTTATATGTGGAATCAAAAAAAAAAAGACAAACAAACTTATTTACAAAACAGAAACAGACTCACAGACATAGAAAACAAACTATGGTTACCAGGGTGGGAAGCAAGTGGGAAGGGATAAATTGGGAGCTCGAGATTTGCAGATACTAACTAATATATATAAAATAGATAAATAACAAGTTCATACTGTATAACACAGGGTATGTTCAAGGTATGTTCAATATCTTATAGTAACTTAAGGTGAAAAAGAATATTAAAACAAATATATGTATGTTCATGTATGACTGAAGCATTATGCTTCAGAAATTGACACAACATTGTAAACTGACTATACTTCAATAAAAATGTATAAAATATGAAATGATAATGATGTCAAAGGGATGATATAAGGGGGAGAAAAAGAACTAGCAAAACCAGGGATAACTTAAAAAGGGAATTCACCCTCTAAAACTCCCATACTTCCAATAAGGAAGGAAGATAAAATTTGATGAAGACAGACAACCATTGTATATTCATACAAGAGCTCAGAGAAGTAAATAAAGCTGTTGCTCCATTAACCCCTGGAGTTCTGAACCCTACAACTATTCTGACTTTGGTACCATAGTCTGCAAAATTTTCCTCTGTAGTTTATTAGTATTTTGCTCTTTTTTTAAATGTTTCTCTAGCTAATGAGTCTAAATTCTTGTTTGATTTTACTTATTAAGGACTTCAGTATTTTTTTCTTTATTGAGCTATAGTCAGTTTACAATGTGTTAATTTCTGGTGTACAGCATAGTCATTCAGTTTTATACACACACACACACACACACACACACACACACACATATATATATATTCCTTTTCATATTCTTTTTCATTATAGGCCATTACAAGGTATTAAATATAGTTCCCTGTGCTATACAGTAGGACCTTGTTGTTTATCTATTTTATATAATAGTTTCTATCTGCAAATCCCGAACTCCCAATTTATTCCTCCCCACCTCTCCCCCTCGGTAACCATAGTTTGTTTCCTATGTCTGTGAGTCTGTTTCTGTTTTGTAAATAAGTTCATTTGTGTCTTTCTTTTTTTTAGAATCCAAATATAAGTGATATCACATGGTATTTTTCTTTCCCTTTCTGGCTTACTTCACTTAGAATGATGGTCTCCAGAGGACTCCAGAATTCATGGCAAAGGATTCCTCATGGGTTTCAGGACTCTCATTTTCTCTAGTCATTCACAGGAAACAGGGAAATGTGTCCCACGGGAGGGATCTACAATTATTGAATATGTAGATGATTTGCTGGTAGCCTCCATAACTGAAAAGTAATGCAAAAACTTGGTATTTTGGCTTTGTTACCATTCCTTGCTTCACTGGGGCATAAGGCCTCCCCAGACAAATTCTAATATTGCCAAACTGAAGTAAAATATTTATGGTATCTGTTGTTGGGTAAGGCAGGAAATTTAGTGGATGAAAGGGCCGACTACAATAAAACAACCTAGACACCTTGGGGTGCTCGGAGGGTACTGCGGGCAGCGGGTCCCAGCTCCTGTAGAGAAGGCAAAGCCTTGGGTGAAGCATGTGTCTAGTGATTCTCCAGAGCCTCTGACTTGGTCCCTGGAATTGGAAGAGGCTTGTGAACAGCTGAAACTGGCTACAGTCTCTCCCCCAGCTTTGGGGCTTTGAAATATTGAAAAACTTTCCCAATTGTTTTGTCATGAAAATAAAGGCGCTGTTCATGGAATTTTAACTCAAAAGGTGGGGTTAGACTACAGACCAGTAGCACATTTCTCAGTTCTTTGGGATGTTGTGGCACTGGGAGTGCCTGGATGCCTCCAAGTGGTGGCAGGAGCCATGCTGGGCCAGATATCTTATGTGCCTACAACTCGGCATCTATTGGCATGCCATCTGACTAACTATGAACAAGCATTCCTATCCAATCCTTGTCTTGTACTTGGAAGATGCGATCTCTGAAACCCTGCTACTCTTTTACAAGATCCAGACCAAATAGATGATCACGAGTATGCAATGGTAGTAGCAGAAGACAGTAGGCAGCAACCAGATTTTTCTGATATTCCTGTTCAAAATGCACACTTGATGATGTTTCCTGATGCGTCATATACCCGGATGAAAAGGGTCATCTTGAGGCTTCAGACACTGGTAACTGCTCAGGAAATCTTGGAACCTTACGTTTTGCTTGGAATTAAATCAGTACTAGCAGCCAAGTCAATAGCAATTCTAGGGTCCAAATCTTGGTTCAGGACTTTAAGTGAATCTATATGCTGAGAGTAAAAATGTGTTTGGTGTCTACTGTGTAATGGGGCAAATTTGAAACAACAGGGGATCCCTGACTTCACTGGGAACTAAAATATCATGGAAAATTAACATCCAAGTTGTTACTAGCTTCACAACTATCTGCTCAGCTATCAGTAATCCATTGTAGAGTCCACATAGGGCAGAATGACCAAATTTCTCAGGGCAATGATTTCACTGACAGAGCTGCAAAACTCACTGTTAAAACGCAGCCAACTCAACTTAGAAGCCCCATTTCTAATACAACAGGAAACTTTCATTCTGTTTTAAATAACCAGCCTTCTAAAAGGAAATGGACGGGGGTAGGGTATGGTTCAAGTGGTAGAGTGTATGCTTAACATGCACAAGATCCTGGGTTCAGAGAAGTACCTTCTCCAAAAATAAGTAATACCCCACCCCAAAAAGAAACTTAAGGAAAAAAAACTTTTAAAATATACTAAATTTTTACATAAGCAAAACAAAACAACAACCTACAGAATGGGAGAAAATTTTTGCAAGTGAAACCGACAAAGGCTTGATCTCCAGAATATATAAGCAGCTCATACGACTTAGTAAGAAAAAAACAAACAACCCAATCCAAAAATGGGCAGAAGACCTAAACAAGCAATTCTCCAAGGAAGACATACAAATGATCAATAGGCACATGAAAAAATGCTCAATATCACTAATTATCAGAGAAATGCAAATCAAAACTATGATGAGGTATCACCTCACACCAGTCAGAATGGCCATCATTCAAAAGGCCACAAATGACAAATGCTGGAGAGGCTGCGGAGAAAAGGGAACCCTCCTACACTGCTGGTGGGAATGCGGTTTGGTGCAGCCACTGTGGAAAACAGTATGGAGATTCCTCAAAAGACTAGGAATAGACTTACCATGTGACCCAGGAATCCCACTCCTGGGCATATATTCAGAAGGAACCCTACTTCAAAACGACACCTGCACCCCAATGTTCATAGCAGCACTATTTACAATAGCAAGACATGGAAACAGCCTAAATGTCCATCAACAGATGACTGGATAAAGAAGAAGTGGTATATTTATAAAATGGAATACTATTCAGCCATAAAAATGACAACATAACACCATTTGCAGCAACATGGATGTCCCTGGAGAATGTCATTCTAAGTGAAGTAAGCCAGAAAGAGAAAGAAAAATACCATACGAGATCACTCATATGCGGAATCTAAAAAAAACATAAATACAAAACAGAAACAGACTCATAGATGTAGAATACAAACTTGTGGTTGCCAGGGGGATGGGGAGTGGGAAAGGACAGACTGGGATTTCAAAATGTAGAATAGATAAACAAGATTGTACTGTGTAGCACAGGGAAATATATACAGGATCTTGTGGTGGCTCACAGCGAAAGAGAATGTAACAATGAATGTATGGATGTTCATGTATAACTGAAAAATTGTGCTCTACACTGGAATTTGACACAACATTGTAAAATGACTATAACTCAATAAAAAATGTTTTAAAATATATTAAATTTTTAAAGAGTTAAAAAAGGAAATGTAAATATATGAATTTTTTTTTAAAAAAAGGAAATGGACAAATGTATTTAAAAAGGGGCTGAAAAGGGTGGGGGAGGGTATAGCTCAGTAGCAGCATGTGTGCTTAGCATGCACGAGGTCCTGGATTCAATCCCCAGTACCTCCATTAACAAACAAACAAACAAACAAACAAACCTACAAACCTAATTATCCCCCACCCAAAGTAAAAATAAATACTTTATAAAAATACATTAAACAAAAAGGGGCTAAAAAGGAATTTGACTGTACTATGGGAATTACCTAACAACATAATTCCTATTCCATGGTCTATTTATACTTGGTTGGTATTGTTGTATCATCAACAAAATCAGCTAAGTAATAGAGATTTTAAAGGCATTCGGCTCTCACTATGCCTACCAAAGAGATGAATTTATTCAAAACACGTTAAAGAAATATATTGTCAGCAGAATTCTTTCCAGGCCACTCCCAAATTAAGCACTGGAAGTTTTCCCCAACCAACTTTAACAGGAACTGCTGGCAGTTGGATTTCATAGAAGCAATGCTTGCAGAAGGTAAGAGGTTTTGTCTACTTACGGTGTGTATGATGTCAGGATGGCCTGATGTTTTCCTCTCTTCAAAAAGCCAGTGCTCAGGCAATGGTAAAGGTTCTCTTAATAAACATAATTTCCATGTTGGGGATACGAGAGCATATTGAATCAGACAGCAAAAGTCAATTTATTTTGACTGTCATTTAGGAATTATGCAAATGTTTACAGATTTCTATAAACTATCATATATCCTATCATCCTTAATCCCATGGACACATAGAGCAAATGAATCAAACTCTAAAGAAACTCATTGGCCAAAGATTGAGCAACCAGTTAGGGTTAAAAAGGCCTACAGCTTTATCACTAGCTTGTTAAAAATTAGAACAACCCTTGCCACCAAGCGTGAAATCACTTTTTTTGAATTTATGTTGAGCAGACCTATGAATTTTGGTCTGAGACTACGTCCTGTGCCTAATTTAACTGAATCTTCTCATAATCATATCCAATTCTTAAAAGGTTTCTATCTTTCCCAGAAACCCTGAGACATAAAATCATAAGAAGCTGGAAGGAACCCCTGGAAAAGGTCAGCCCCTCTATCAAAAAGGAGATTTCATCTGAAAGTAGCTCTTTTGCCCCTTTCCTGTTTACCCATTTCTGCCCCTTTTTAATCTGAAAATAAGATCACTAAGCAATTGAAACTAACTCTGGACTTATGCTCTCCTGAATGCACACCATGCCTTGCCTAACCTGTTGACTCTTTTCCTAGGTAAAAAAGGAGTGAGAATGAAGAATTAAGCAGTTAAAGAATGACTAGATCTCTATCCCCAACAGCCCCCTTAGCAATCTTGCAGGCAGATCACATGGGCAAGACAACATCGGAAGAGAGAGTCAGCCAGTCTGTGCGCAATGGAGAATGATGCTGAAACCAACCTCCTGCATCAATGAGTCACTGAGATTCTTCCCCCCATTTTTCCCTTTAAAAACTGTCATGGCCGAGCAGAATCTCGGGAGTTGGTCTCTGGACATGAGTCCACCATCTTCCCAGATTGCTGGCTTTTCTGATTAAAGTACCTTTTTCCTTTCTACTGACATTTGCCTCTTGATTATTTGTTTTTTAATGGTGAGCTGCCAAACCTGAGTTTGGCAACACATCTACATTAAAGTGTCCCAGGGAAAGAAAGGCTGTCATCACACTGGGAGGGACCTTTCAAGTGCTGATTACCCATATGGGCTATCCAAGTTAAAAAAAAATACAGTTGGATTCATGCTTTCCCTGTGAAGCCACCCCAGGAGGACTGGACTGTTATTCCCACAAAGGACTTGAATCTTTAGTTCCCTAGAGTGATTTATATTGGTACTGAGCTCAACTGAAAGGAGGTTGAAGGGCAGTAGAATGTGTCACCCCAAAATATGCCACTTTGGCTTAGGGATTATTTCGAGCTGAAGGCAATTGAGAAGAAGAAGGTATAAGAAAAGTTCTCTGCCCTACCATTTGCCTAAAAGCAAGATATAAATTTTCAAAGGTGTCCCTCTTCTTCTCCCTACCAGGAAGGACAAAAGTTAATCACAGGAAGAGGGGAGAGCATAGCTCAAGTGGCAGAGTGTGTGCTTAGCATGTACCAGGTCCTGGGTTCAATCCCCAGTACCTCCATTAAAAATAATTAAGTAAACCTAATTACCTCCTCCCAAAAATAAAATTAAAAAAAATTTTTTAAAGGTTAATCATGGAAGACAACTCTAGACCCAATCAGCCTGGAGATGGCACCTACATAACAAACTTTACCAATTGGCCTCTATCTACCATTAGTCACCTCCTATATATTTACCATCCTGCAGTATGCTGCCCTTGGAAGCCTAAAACCATTTTCCTTTGTCCTGTCATTTCTCCATCTATATAAGCTGGAATTCTAAGCCACCACTTTGAGTTACTCATTTTTCCCTTGGGTATCTCCCAAAGATACATGAGATATACAAGTTAGTAAACTAGTTTTCTCTTATTAATTTGTCTTTTACTAAAGGGGTTCTCACCAAGAACTTAGAAGGATAAAAGGAAAATTATTTTTCCCTCCCCTACAAAGTACTCTAGCAAACGTATTACTATTCTCATAGACTGCCTTGCTGTCCCAGTCACAGTAGGGTTATTTCAGTTACTTAAGAATCACATTTTACTGGAAAACAAACATGTTATTTGTTACATAGCTTTTTTTCCCCTGTACTCCAAGTAATGGTCTCCACAATTACATATTTCTGATCAACTCCACATTGTATTCCCAGAATAGACATGATCTGGATTAGTAATTCCAACAGCCCAGTTACTGGCAGAGTGAAGGTGGAACCATCTTCATTAGTAATTTTTGATAACACCAAAGTAAAGTAACTAATATGCATCAGGATACTCAAGCTCTAAATTTGACACAAAAGTGTTCTGTTAACTAGTTTGATTGGAAAGATCCTTATACAGGAAAGAATTCTAACTATACTACAATCAAGAGAATTGTAGGGGTAATCCTACTAGTGAAGGTGAAAGGTTCTCTCACCTTTACTATGGTAGGGGTGATGTTCAATAGACCTACTGATAGCTTTAAAGACAGTGCTGGTAAATTACATCACCCAAACTGGTAGAAATCCTATCAACAGACCCCTCAAGAGATATATTAAAGAGATCTCCCTGCTACATTTGGAATGTGGCAATGTCCTGAGCCTACTTTAATAGCCGTCAGGATTATAGGTGGATGGTTTCTCTTAATATATCTGAGGCTAGCATCACTCTTCACAACCAGACATATATCCCTTGAACCCTCGCATTATGGAATCTGTTTAAGGGGCCTGTTTGGGGACCACACAAGGGCAAAGGAGGCTTATTAGAATACAATCCTGGAAGGAATAGGAACAGGCACAGGTATAGCTAACTCTTTTGAGAGTGAGGTCTTAAATAATAAACTTAGTGCTTTGGGATAATTACAACAACACAGAATACAATTGCGAACTGGAGGGAATCACATCATGCAACATGTTTAAAAGCCATGGGAGCACAAGTAGAATGGAAACTGAGAAAATTCTGGAATTGGACTGTTTGGAATAACTTCTTAATGATGGAGCAAAAAAATCACCCCAAAGTTCTCAGAGCCACTCATCTGTACAGGCCAGAAGCAGTTCGCTATCAAATAGTACTAGGACAGCATCACTAGTTTGGAGTTATAGCACTGTTCATATTCAAGGGAACAAACAGATATTGGACTATGACTATATGAGAAGGGACAGAAGGATGGTATTTTTAAAAAGCATCTCATTAGTAGACAAACAGAAATCTGGCATTTATAGATAAAGACTGCAGAAGATGGAATTACATCATTGGATTAATTTTAGTATGCAAGTTCTCTCCAGTCCCAGTATGGATAAACAAAAGTAGATGCCTATTATTCATGGAGGTTTGCATGTCTGTTATTGACTTGGACCAATGCAAGCCAATGGCCCACAGGCTGGGTTTTTCCTCAAGACTTAAAAGCAAATACATTAAGCACTGGAAGTTCAATCTGTACCCTTCAAAGAGTGCCTCGTAATAGCATACTACAAATGACCACCAGTGTCTTTGTGTTTTGCATCTGGGAAATATTATTTGGGGAGACAGAACAATTACTGCAGGGCTAAATTATGTACTTGTGATGGTAATTACTGAGTGACAGGAATTCAGGAGAAATTCTCTGGATCTTATGAGAAAAAAAAAAACCTTAATTAAAACCCCCTTAGGCTTGGACTGGGTAAGACTTCACAAGGAATTACAAAATAATACTTGAATAACGTATCATTTGAAAGAGCAAGCAATACAGACAACACAATAGTTTGTAAAAGTAACATATGAAGAACGAAGAATTTTTGCACATTGCTAATCAAGAATGTGCTTTAACCGCTGGTAAGACACATTTATAGGTTTTTTTTTTCTCCAATGCAAATATTATGCTGACTTTGAAAATTTACCCTGTGGTAACTTTCATAATTGCTTTGCTTTGCTACTGGATGGACCTACTGTGTATTTAGGTGGCTGCAAACTGCCCAGAGAAAGATAGAAAGGGCAATGGAGATAATTAGAAAATTATAATGTTATTATAAAAGGGAAATTGTAAGGATAAAGAAATGGAACTTTCCCTGTTGCCAAAAGAGAGAGACCTTTACCCTCTTCCTTTCCTTGAGAAAACTGGTATTAGTAAATCCTTCCTCTGCCCCTTTGATATGTAAGTAAATCTTTTAAAAGAGTAAATAAGCCTTTTGTCAGCATGACCACCCAGGAATGTTTTTCTTAAGGGCCTGGGAGCCATCCTCTTGAAATGTAAACATCAAGGAAGATAGGGCCCTATCTCCCCATCACTCTGCCTAGGCGCCTGGCTCTAAACTGTAAGTACCTGCTTGTCATAGAGACAGATGTTTCATTTTGCCTTTAGATAAAGGCAATGAACTGGCACAGACGGCCACTCCAATTACCAGGTGAACTAAGGATGACTATGTAAGAGTGTAGATAGAGCGAATTGTCCCGTAAAGTCCTCTTGCAGGAGAACTTATAAGTTGGTAAGTTATCATTTATCTTGAGACCAAGCATCTAATGGATGCTAGGTGCTCCACCACATAGAAGGGTGAGAGTTCTTCCTGTCTTTGCAATCTCTTCAGCTAATCGCTTATGGTGCGCGTTGTGGTCCGGTTTAATGCTTAGTCAATAACAAAACTATTTTCTTTCTATTTTATGTTTGTAGAAATTTCCTGGGCTGCCAAGAGATTTTATTTTTAATTTTTTCTGGAATGTGCAACCACGCTGACTCTGGCTACTGCTTTTTCTGTGAGCAGTCAAGTCTCCCATCACTGACTCGGGAGTCTCATGACCTCGGCCAACATACTTGAAAGTGTGGCGAGCCAGCTTGTTAGCTTAAGGAGAGTAAAATCTCAGCCCCTTCAAAGCTCTTGGCACCAAGGACCAAGACCAATGTGTATTCACGTGGGAAGGCCTTTGATATACATTGGCAGTACTCTCCCAGGGGTGATGAGAGTACTTTGGTGTTTCACGCCAGTGAGTGGGTCAGGCTTTAGTGAGACTGCCCCTACCCTCTGCATACAGATAAAGTCCTCTCGGTTAGAGAGAAGGCTAGGTCTCAATGGCTCCGCCCACAGTATCATCACCCCTTTGCCATCAGAGGTGGCTGGTGAACCCTGACAAAATTCAAGGGAAGGGTCTGGGACCTCTGGGTGGATTCACAATAATCTATCCCTCTCGCAATCAATGAAAAACTTCTATGTCTTTGAACCCCACGCCAAAAAGGAAGCCCAGCATCACACTGGACTCTCTGGGAATGGGAGACAGAATGTGCCTCTCCTGGATGTCTTACTTGATCCTTTATATTAGCCAAACCACAAACAATGTCCTTTGAGTGGGGCACAAACCAAAAGACAGCGTAGGATGCTGTCCGGCAAGCTGAGGTGCATTTTCTGCTCCCTATCTTCGGGGTCCCCAGAGCCTAAACGACCCTGCTGAGCTACCAGTCTGTGTAACCGATGATGCTGCCTATTGGGGCCACTAGCAAAGGGAGGCAGCCTCCACTCGGAAAAGCCCCTTGGGGTACCGCCTTTGTAATCCTCCTTACACAGCTACTAGCTACAGCCCCTTGGGAAAAGCAGCTATTAGCTTGCTATTGGGCCCTTGTCCAAACTGAACACCTGACCCCTGGAGGCCCTGCAAACTCTCCAGGCCTGACAGTCCCATTTTGAGGTAGGTCAATTCAGACTCAATCACCAGTGAGGTGGGAAGGACCCAACAAGCCTCGCCTGTCAAAAGGAAAGAGTATATTCAAGAGCATAGCTGGGCTGGCTCCAGCAGCATCTTGGCTTTATGTGAAAATAGGACAGCTAACTCTTTGGAGGAAAATTTATCTCCCATTCGGCAAACCATGGAGCAAGGCTGCTGGGCTTAACGGGGCCCTCAGTTCACAGATGATCCCTCAAGTGCCTGGACCTGATCCACTAATGATTGGGCTAAGGTGGAATCTAGTAGTTTCCACTGGGCTATGCAGCTGTTTGACCTTAGAATAATTTTTTTTATTTAAATGGAGGTACTGGGGATTGAACCCAGGACCTCGTGCATGCACTCTACCACTGAGCTATTCTCCCCACCACCTTAGCAAAATTTAGAATGGATGTAGGCGCTCCTCTCAGCAGGCAGAACTCAAGGCTATTCTTCTTACAATTCTGGCCAATGTTCCCTTTGATATTTATTGACTCTTGAGCTATTGCCAGTGTCCAGCTGTGCAGACTCCCACTTAGAAGACTACAGGCTGGGATTGGACAGGCCTCTTTGGTATCATGGACTGTGGAAACAAATCACAGCTATTAATTGAATGGTCTGGGTCACCCACATAGGTGTCCATGGTAAGGGTCCATTCTCTGATGACACTGACTGGAGTCAGGTTGCTGATGGAGCCTTCGGTGCCCAGATTACTGCTATTGCTTTTCTTCATCCATCGTCCCATAGACATGTCAACACAGCCATCATCATGGATTGGGCACAAATGACAAGCCTCCACCTTTCTGATGCAGAGGCTGCCATTGCATGCCAAACTGTGACTCCTTCCAAAAGATGACCCACTGGGATGCACATAGCATGAAGTGTGGGCCTGTCTGCTCCTGGCAAACCGCCTCACACCTTAAGAGCCTGCTCTCAGGGATTTCACCACTGTTGCACTATTGCCAACATTTTTTCAGGTTGAACTGCTGCTGTTTCAGTCTGTTCAGCTGACTCCAGCCACACCATTGTGGCTCTTAGAATTCAGCTGTGTCAGGTTTTCAGCTTTCTGGACTATTTATTGGCAGCCTGAAAATGGTCCGCCTTTTATTGCAAAAGCTGTGTGATGATAGGCTGATAGTCAAGGTATTTGATAAAAGACTTCCACACTCTCTACCATCTACCGGCATCTGGTATTGCTGAGCGATGGAATGACCTCCTCAAAAATGGACTCGAGATGGGTAGGGGTATAGCTCAATGGCAGACAGTGTGCTTGGCATTCGGGAGGTCCTGGGTTCAATCTCCAGTATCTCCACTTTAAAAAAAAAATTTAATGGATTCAAAAGGATTTCAGAATCTGCCACTCTCACCTCCACCTGGTCCGCACACCCTAGTTAGGGAGTTTGGTCAATGACAATGTCTGTCCCCAGAGAGGAATCATCTCGCTTCAGCTGCACCCTGGGTAATTAATGATCACAACAAAAGGTGTTAGGGGTTAGATGGACGTATTTTGACAAGTTGGGATCCTCTATTGAACATGCCTGGGTATAATCTTTCTTTCACCTAGCAAGCCCAGACTAGCCTGGCTGGTAACCCTCTGGGCAGCAGCCCAGCCAGAAGGGAGGCAGCCTAAGAGACTGACATTTAATTCTGGTTCAGCTACCTGGATTGTTTGGTTGGACCGACACTGTTCTAGATCATAAAGATAATTATTATTTGGCTCGGTACACTGCTTACTATGTCCCCCTACAGTGACCCACATGGGCCATTCAGATGAAAGGTCTGGGAACTGGTAGGAGATCACTGGGAGATGGTGGGGAGGAGGTGAATTTATAGCTATTAGAACGGGCCATAATGATTTTGTTTCAGGAGAGGATGCACAACAACACAGAACCTGAAGAGGAAACACCTTAGACTCCAGGAGGTCCAGGAAAGGGAGGGACATTCATGATCTTTGTCTTTAAGAACCACCCCTGAAGCCTTCCTCACAAAGGAAAATGCCCTGGTATATCGCCCCCAAACTGTGGCAAGGACCTTACATTTCACTGGCTGTTACATCCTCCAATACCTGCAACTGGACGTTATCACCATTCCCCTTAATCTTGAGAAGTCTAAAAGGAACAGCAAGGAGGACCCCAGCTCCTGCATTTCACACGCAAAACACCTGTCAACACCTCCCAACACCTCCAAATGTCTCCTTAAACCCCTTCCCTTGGCCATTGCTCAATCATTCTGTAGGGCAGAAGAATGCCACGTGGCTGGTAGCACAGACATATATATAGGACTAGACTCATATAGACAAGACTCAGAACCCTTGACAATGATGAACTTCACCTGAGCCCTGAAAACAGTGACAGCTAAGAAATCCCCCCACCTGTCTGTGTTCCTCTTCAAGAAATGCCTTACGACACAGAATCATTCTTCCCACGTGACTCAGATAAACCTAGCTGTCCACTCTTTCCTGTGACCCCCATAGGACGTGCAAATGACTCCCTTTTTTACTGGTGACAAGGTCAAATGCTGACCTTTCTCCTTTTGCCTGAATCTGTGGAGAAGCCAGACACAGGCTCTCCAACTCCCCATTCTCTGTCTCATGAATGATTAACTGAGATTAGAAATTTGTGCCCATGTATGTATATGTATGACTGAAACTTTACGCTGTACGCCAGAAATTGACACATTGTAAATTGACTATACTTCAATTTTTTAAAAAATGATAGAGAAAAATACAAAAAAAAAAAGAAACTTGTGCCCCCTAAACAAGCTGGACACAGAGATAAACACTGTCTTTTCAGCTGTCTGAGACTTCCTCTGACTGCAAAACAACTCCACCTGTGAATCTCCACACTGTGACTTGTCTCCTCCTCTCTTTGGAAGTACGAGGCCAAACCACCCAGCTGACACAGTCTGATCTTCAGATCTGGGGTGTTTCCCCAATTGCAACAGCCGGAAGAAAATCAATTTCAAGATGGGATTAGACTGAGGCCTTCATATAGGTGCCTTTATAAGGAGAAACACGTGGGAGAGGATATAGCTCAAGTGGTAGAGCACATGCTTAGCATGCACGAGGTCCTGGGTTCAATTCCCAGCACTCCCTCTAAAAATAAATCAAACCTAATTGCCCCCCCCAACAAATTAATAAAAATAAACAAATTTTTAAAAGGAGAAATGTCAACAGTTTGCTCTCACTCTCTCTGCAATCCCCCTCTGCCCACGCATAAAGAGATCACCTGAAGACAGAAAGATGGTAGCTAGCTAGATGGTAGCCGCCTGCAGCCAAGAAGAGGGCTCTCACCAAGACCAGACCCCAGCACCATGAGAAAAACAAATCTGTGTTGTTTAAGCCAGCTAGACAAACGTATTTTGTTATAGCGGCCCGAGTTGGCTAAGACATCCTCTACTTATTTCATAAGATTATTTATGTTTTCTCCTTAAAACATACTCATGTAAAATATTTCAATGTTTGTAGATGTGATTTATTTTTGCTGGCTTTTTACTTTTTCAGTGAATTCTCTGCAGTTGCATAATACTATAAACTCTAATACAGCAAAACTTTAGAGTATTATTTTTTGCTTGATCAAGGGGTTAAAATAGCTAGCAGTAGAGTTAACTATTTCTGCTAGTTTTTATTTTACACAATTTAAGGGTATATTGTTAGCTATCAATGTATTGATGATTTTTATAAATCTTAGTATTTTACCATTTGAACCATTGCCTTCATCTCTTGTGATGTTTTTACCTTCCGTTCCCTCTGGTCTGATATTGAAAATGCAGCCCCATATTTCTGTTGGTTCTTGTTTGCCAAGTCTATGATTTTCTATCCCTTTACTTTCACATTTTCTGGGTTTTTTACTTTTAAGTGTAACTCATATTTATAAAGTAATGCTGGACCTTGGAAAGTTTTTGGTTGTTGTTTTTTCTATCTAATCTGAGAATCTGTTTCTTTTAATGAATGATTTTAACCCATTTACAATGTGTAATTACTATAACACTAGGACTAATCTCTGATATTTATATATTTCTTTGGGTCTCTTTTAATCTCCTTGACAGATCAAATTTTTGGTGTTTCCCCACTTAATGCTCATTTGAAATGCTCCATTCTATTTGTATTCTTCTGTTCACCTATTGCAGCATAAGACCATTAACTATACACGTGTTTCTCTAACAAGGTCCATCAATGCCTATATCCTTCTTCTGCACACGAATAAGAGAAACACAGGATTTTTTATTTTTCCTTTCACTCACTCGCCAACTACCTCTTGTGTGTATAACTGCAATTTTGGTTCCAATTTGTAACAATATACATTTGTATATATTTGCATTGTATTTTTTCATTTAGATAATAGAAATAAGCACTGATATCACAAGTATATTTGAAGAAAACGTTATCACATTAATGGGAAATGCAAAGATTACTTGAAAAAACACAGACATACCCTGTTCTTTAATAGTAAATCTGAATGATCATTAAGAGACAAATGGCCCTACATTAAAATATAAATTTAATGCAGACTCACTGACAAGAGGATTATTTTAAAATTTTGGTAAGCTGATTACAAATTGTGTACAGAAAATAAAACAATCAAGAAAACAGTAAATTTCTGAAAAAGAAGTGTAATCAGAGACTTAGCCCTATTCTCTGAAAGAATAAATTATAAATACAGAGGCATTGGAATAATAAAGATTATGACTATTAGAGCAATAGAACAGGATAAGGTCCATAAATATACTCAGTTATACATTAGAATATATATATATATATATATATATATATATATATATATATTAGAATATATATATATATATATATATATATATATATATATATATACACACACACTAATGTAGTGTTGCATTTTAGTGGGGAAGAATAGATTATTCAATAAATGGTGTTGAGACAAATGTGTAGGCATTTTAAGGAAAATGAAGACTGAGCCCTGGCTAAGGACTTACAACAACCAAAACTCCAGATAGTCACAGAAGTAAAAGCAAAACTAAAAACACAAAAGTACTGAAAAGAAAGTGCAGACATTTATTTTTCCAAATATAGCTGAGCAATGGCGAAAGCCTTCTACTTATGAAACAAAACTTGGAGGACATAAAAAACTGATGAGCACAATTAGGCGAAATGCAGGGAGAAAAAGCCAGAATTTTCATTTAAAAGACAAATGAGAAATTGAGGGGAAATATTTGGGACAAAGAGCTACTGTCAATGTATAAACAGCAACAACCTAATAGAAAAATGGGCAAAGGAACTTTTAAAAACAGCTCAGGAAAAAATAAGTAGCTCTTTAATCACAATTATAAATATTCAGTCTCAGCCATAATAAGGGAAATGCACATTAAATCTGCACTGAGATACCTACCATGTTTTAGCCTATAACATGGACCAAAAAGAAAAACGAATGTGACAAGACACTGTTCTGTCTTGGGTATGGTGAAAACAGACATTCTTACACAACTGATACAACCCACAAAGAAGGTCATTTTGCTGTATCTATCAAAAATGACAATGCATAAATATCGTTTGTCCTGATAACTCCATTTGCAGAAATTTCTCTTTCAATATACTCCCTCTTGCGTTAACTGAAATATGTACATTGCAGCATCGTTTGTAATGGCAAAAGACTGGATATCTTAAATGTTTATTTACAGGGGGCTGGTTATATTTTGGTATGTCCACATAATGGAATATGATTCATCCTTTAAAAAGGATGAGGCAACTCATTACATCTACTGTCATTTAATGATCAGCAAGATTTATGGTTAAATGAGAAAAATGTTGGAAGTTCAAAAATGGATATAGCAGAGTATGTGTGTGTACGTTGTGTGTGCACGTGTGTGTGTGTGTGTGTATGTGTGTTTGCAGCTGCACTTGGAAAGGGTATATGGGAGACTGGGGTCAAAACTGGAGGGTGTGCATTATTTTCCTTTTCAGAAGATTTTTATGAAATAAAAATTCATGCAAAAATTCATCAAACATAAATATTTGGCTTAACTAATTACTCAAGGCAAATACCTACCTAATTCCCACTCTGGTCTGGAAATAGACCACTGCCAGCCCTTTGCCCAAAAGCCTTCCTCATGCCTCTTTCCCTGCCTCCCCCAGCTCCCCCAACAATCATGGAAACCACAATCCTGCCTCTGATGGTAAGCACTTGCTTTTGAGTTTAACCACCTAACCATACACCCCTGTACAATATGGTTTTATTTTGCTTGTCTTAAAACTTTACATAAATTAAAACCATACAAATTATTTTGTGTCTGGATTCTTTCATGAAATATGTTCAATTTATGTTCATTCTACTACTGATGGGGATTTAAGTTATTTCTACTTTCTGGCTGTTACAAGTAATGCTACAGCATTTATACATGTGTCCTGGTACATTAGCCAAGGATGTCTCCTGGGTATTTTCCTAGGAGAACTATTTCTTCATATGAGCTCCGGATGCTTTGATGAAGAAGGCTAAAATGTTTTCCAAAGAGACTGTGCCAACCTACACTCCCACCAGCAGCATATGAACCGCTGATATGAGCTAATGTATCAGCAGCTGCATGTGCTGATTGGTTACATGTGCTGAAATGAGCATATGAGCTGCTGATATGGCTCCTCATCCTCGCTAACACTTGTCATTGTCAGTCTTCTTAATTTTAGCCATTCTGGTGGGAGTGTAGTGGTGTTACATTGTGGGCTAACTTTTGCATTTCCCTAACGACTAAAGAGACTGAGTACCATCTCAGACTTTTCTTAGACATTCAGATATCTTCTTTTGTTACACTCCTATGCAAATAAGGCCCATGACTACTGGGTCATCTGCTTTTTCTTATTGTTTTGTTGATCTTTACCCATCCTGGGTGTAAGTCCTCTGTTGTCTATCTCTTCTCCCACTCTGTTGCTTGTGACTTCCTTCTCAATGAAAGTAATTATCATAAAAGTCAGGAGAGAAGTTATATTGGGGAGTAGGGGGATTCTGGAATGCTGACTATGGACACTTTCTAGACCTACACAGTGAAAAGTCACTGAGCTGTATGTGTCTGTTTTGCACACTTTTCTGTATATCTGTTATATTTAACCATGAAACATTTTTTAAAAGAGAGGCTTAGCAGGGAGGGCATAGCTCAGTGGTAGAGTGCATAGTTAGCACGCATGAGGTCCTGGGTTCAATGTTCAGTACCCTCGTTAAAAATAAGAATACTACTATAAAAAAGATAGACTTAATCTATGACCCATTAACTCTACCCTTATGTATCAGGTCAAGAGAGGGGTGTACACCTGTACATTATAAGACATGAACAAAAACGTTCATGGCAACATTGTTTATAATTCATAGTCTATTTCACCAAACTTGAAAGTGGGCCTCTTTTTGTGAAATTAAGAGGAGAAGAATAAGAATGTGGTCTCAGTGGCTTTTATTTGCATAAAGAAACTCATGCAAGGAAAACTAATTTGGTTATGTGTATTAAAGAGAAGTGAACAGATAGGGGAAAGACGGGTAAGTGAATTTAGACTATACAGCTTTTATATTTTAAATTTTTATATATATTTTAACTTTCATTTTTGAGCCACGTGTCTATATTATTATTTAAAAATTAAATTGAAAAACTAATACGAACATCCTTACAGTGATAAGACGCTGCCTCCATAAAACAAAAATAGCACACTATTACAAGGGAATATTCTGAAAAGAGAAAACAGTATGGAGATTCCTCAAAAGACTAGGAATAGACTTACCATGTGACCCAGGAATCCTGCTCCTGGGCATCTATCCAGAAGGAACCCTACTTCAAATAGACACCTGCACCCCAATGTTCATAGCAGCACTATTTACAATAGCCAAGACATGGAAACAGCCTAAATGTCCATCAACAGATGACTGGATAAAGAAGAAGTGGTATATTTATACAACGGAATACTATTCAGCCATAAAAACCAACAACATAACACCATTTGCAGCAACATGGATGTTCCCGGAGAATGTCATTAAGTGAAGTAAGCCAGAAAGAGAAAGAAAAATACCATATGAGATTGCTCATATGTGGAATCTAAAAAAAAAAAGTGAACATAAATACAAAACAGAAACAGACTTATAGACATAGAATACAAATTTGTGGTTGCCAAGGGGGCGAGAGGTGGGAAGGGACAGACTAGGAGTTCAAAATTTGTAGATACTGACAGGCATATGCAGAATAGATAAACAAGATTATACTGTATAGCACAGGGAAATATATACAAGATCTTGTGGTGGCTCACAGCAAAAAAAAAATGTGACACTGAATATATGTATCTTCATGTGTAACTGAAAAATTGTGCTCTACACTGGAATTTGACACAACATTGTAAAATGACTATAACTCAACAAAAAATGTAAAAAAATAAAATAAAATATAAACAGATGCATGGCGGTTATCATAACTGATGCCACCTTGGGCTTGTTCGGTTCCTCCTGCCCTTCCACTGAACCTACGTAGGGCTGTATTGTGTAGCGAGTCTCTTCTCTGTCATCAAGGGCTTTGCAGTTAATAGATATTGTTTAATGATTGTTAGGTCCAGTGGCCTCTATGCTCTGTTAGTCTCTAAACAATAATGAAGACCTTCACTGACGTATTCCCAGTGCCCATGAGACTAGTTACCCGTTCATAAATCCTGACTTAGGAATGCATTTCCTGCTCCTAAGCACCTACCCTGATACCCTAGGTTAACTATAAAATTGTCCCAATGGTCCCTCACCTGTGCAGAGCACAGCTGTGAATGCTTCCGGATCACTGACCACCCGATCCCACCCTGTAAGTTACTCTATAATAATAAACTGATCCATTGGTTATATGGAGCTTCCTGCCTCATTGTTTGTTCTCGTGGGCACTGTACATTCCCTCCATCCTCCAACAATACAGAACAGTGTTAACGAGAGACACAGGAGACTTGGGAGAGCAAGGTTTTTTTTTTTTTTAACTACTAGAAAAGAGAGCGAAAGAAAGAGAACTGGAAATCAGCAGAACGAAGAATTTTAAAGATGGAGGATCAACAAGTTTTTAAAAAGCAGACAAAATGTATGTGTGAATAGAAAAGAACTAGACTAGAAACAGGCTTGTAAAACTCGGCACAAAAATGATTTCCAAACTAGAATTCTATACCAGCCAAAAAGATAAATTTAGTGTCAGGGTCAAATAAATATATTTCCATGGCATTTATTACTTTTTGATTTCTATAAATGTATTTATACAATTACATATATTATGTGAATATACTTTACATGACAGTTTCAGACATGCAAAGCTTCATAAAGTCCACCTGTCACACATCCATTCTCAAGGATATACTGGAGGATGTGCTCCCACAAAATGAGGGGGTAAACCAATAAAGAGGAAGACACAGGATACAGGAAACAGGAGGGAAGACATAGGATCCCCAGGAAAGGGAAGCTGATACAAGACAGAGGTAAAAAGGATTTACTGGGGAATGGCAAACAGAAGACTCCAAGGTCATAGCTGTGTGTGAAGCTGAGAGGTCAACCAGACCAGCCTTCAGCAAGTCAACAAGGTCCAGGAGAGATTTCTTCAAAGAGAAGACATTGATAAGGGGTGGAGTATAGCTCAGAGGTAGAGCATACGCTTGGCATGCACAAGGTCCTGGGCTCAATCCCCAGTATCTCCATTAAAAAAAGATTACCAGGAGAAGACACTGATGCCCAAAGTTGAGATAGCCTCCCCTATCGCTAGCTGTGTTTACTTGGGCCAAATAGTTTCTGTCTATGCCCCAGTTTTCCCCTCTATAAAATGGGCATAACAATGGCATCTACTTCTCGAGGTCGTTATGAGATGAGTTAGCATATGTAGTGTGTGTGTGTAACAGTGCTGGGCACATAGTAAATATTATATGAGTGTTTATAATTATAGTCACTATGATTATTACCTAATATGTTTGAATATACAGAGAGGAGACTTAAACAGCTGGAAAGAATTTGGAGTTGAATCATTGATATGTATATAGTAAAGCAAAGAAACAACTAAACCAGAAAATGGTTAATTCCAGGGAAAAGAAAAAGTTGTACAGAAATAGTAACCACAGCATGGACACTGCATGACTCACCTATAAACACGATAATAAACACTGATGGTAGATTTGATCAAAACAATGATAGAAACAAATGTGTATGTGAGTGCGGATGCATGGAAAAGCTAAATATCCACCTTCTAGAGTGGAAAGTCAATAGATAATGCCCAAAACTAAAAAAAAAAAAAAAAGAATCCATTAAAAAGATTAAGAGTGCTTGCTTCTAGGGAGCTGGAATTTGAGAGAAACAAAAGCAGGGAAGAGAAAACAAACTTATGGTTACCAGTTGGGGGGAGGGGGTGGGAACGTATAAATTGGGAGTTGGGAGATTTGCAGATACTAACTACTATATATAAAAAATAGATTAAAAAAAAACAAGTTTATACTGTATAGCACAGGGAACCACATTCAACATCTTATAGTAACCTATGGTGAAGAATATGAGAACAAACATGTGTATGTTCCTATGTGACTGAAGCATTGTGCTATACACCAGAAATTGACACAACATTGTAAACTGACTGTACTTCAATAAAATATATTTTTTAAAAACAAAAAAAGCAGGGAAGAGACATTTTTAAAGATTTAGAGAACTGACATCTTTTGCCACTTGTGAATAAAACTAGAAACTAATTTCAAATTAGGGTGGCAAAAATATTCACAAAAATATACAAGAATGATAAAGGGTTATTAACCTTAATTTTTTTTTAAAAAATCTCTTTAAAAATCCATAAGCTAAGATAAATAAATCAGCAATGGATAGGAGAAGAGAAGGAAATTCACAGAAGGAAATGAATCACCCACCATAAAAATCCTGATTATGCTGCCTGGCTAAAAAAAAAAAAGTCATACAAATTAAAATAATGCAACTATCTTTCATTCTGGATGAATTCCTGCTACTGGGCGCCTCTTCCTCCTCCTTACCTCACAGGAGCTGTCAGGTCCCTCTGTAGTCAGGGCCACAGATGGCCCAGGAGAGCTCTGATCGGCAGGCATGGTCACGCGGGGCCTCAGCTCTCAGGCTCTCTTGTGGACAATTCTGATCTTCCCAGGAGCCCAAGAATAGGTGGGCACCTGTGGATTCAACCAGAGCTCCTGGGGCCAGAAGGAAGATCCTGTAGCCTTCACTACGGGGTCTGACCCAGCGGCTCCTCAGAGACTCCAAGAAACCTGGAAAGACAGTGTCCACATGGTCAGTCACTCAGCGTTCACCCCACAAACGCTTCCTGGGAGGGCACTGGATACTGTGGAGTAGATAAAGCCAGGCCAACACCTATTGGAGTTATTCATCAAGTTGGAATATGAGTGAGATCATGAGATTTAGACTAAAATTAATAAAGGCTTAAATTTTAGCTCTGCCAACTTTTAGCTACTTTTAGCACCAGATTGGCCCAGGTGAACATTTAATTCATATTAGCAAGTATTGTTATTACAGGGAATCATGTAATGTGTCGAAGGAGGTCCCTCATTTAATTTGCACAACAATCATGTCACCTCTGTGTTGTTCTTTGGCACATCATCTTGAAGTGTTTAAAATTTAACTTGTTCATACCTTTCATTTTATTTTATACCTTGAAATCATTATCTTACATGAAAGAAGCCAGTCACGAAAGACCATATATTTTATGATTCCACTTATATGAAATGTCAGAATAGGCAAATACATAAGAGACAGAAAACTGACCAGAAGTTGCCTAGGGCTAGGGGTGCGGGGTGGAATGAATGATGGATGTCTGCGAACGTACACAAGGTTTCTTTCTGGCACGTTGAAAATGTTCTAAAATTAGACTGTGGTGATCATCGCACAACTCTGTGGATGTACTAAAAACCACGGAATTGTATATTTTAGAAGGGTGAATTTACAGTAGTGAATATATCTGAATAAACCTGTTCTATATATCTAAATAAATAAATCTGTTTTAAAAGAAAAGAAACACTTTCCTAAATAACCCAGGATCAAAGTCAGAAATCAATACAGAAGCTACACAGTTTTCACCCATAGCCATGGAACATGCTAAAGTTGTACACAGAGTGAAATGCATGGCTTCAAATGGCTTTACTTCTAATTAAAAACAAATACAACAGGTGCAGACGGCGTCACCTGGAGCTTGAGCAGCAGCAGAGGGTATGGAAGACAATGGCCAAGAACAAACTAAGAGGGCAGAGGTCCAGGAATGTTTTCCATATAACCAGCCAAAAAACGTTAAGGTTAAAAATAAAGCCAAACCAGTTTACCACTAATCTTCTGAAGATAAACACTTCTTATGTATATGATGTGTGTGATGAAAAAGTTAATAGAGCGAACAAAGCTTTTGCAGATACACAAAAGGCATTTGCACATTTCTCAAAAGGCCCTTCTCTTGAACCTCTGCAGAAACAGCTGACACCTCAGCAGTGTCATAAAAATGAACCCGCTAATGTTGATGAAGCTACAAGATTAACGGCTCCGCTGTAATACACTGGTGATGTATCAAATTCCCCCCACCCAAAGGCCACTAAATTAAATGTTTTATACAATAAGTAAATAAAGAAATAAAACCCCAAAAAAAGAATTATGTGTTCAACCAAAATCATCAGAAGTAGGAAAAACAAAATTAAGCAGTAGTGATTAATTAAAACCTTTAAAAAAGAGACAAATGAACTTATGTATAAAACAGAAACAGACTCACAGACATAGAATACAGACTTGTGGTTGCCAGTGGGGAGGGAGGAGGGGGGTGGGAAGGGATAGACTGGGAGTTCGAGTTTGCAAATACTGACTGGTATATATAAAACAGATAACAAGTTTCTACTGTATAGCACAGGGAACTATATTCAATATCTTGTAGTAGCTCACAGTGAAAGAGAATATGAAAATGAATATATGTATATTCATGTATGACTGAAGAATTGTGCTGTACACCAGAAACTGACACAACATTGTAAACGGACTATAACTCAATAAAAGAAAAAAAAGAAAAGAAGCTAATAATAAAAACCTTAGATAAATCAAATAAATGTAACAATAGGGGTTTAAAGAAAACAAAGAGCTGGTCCTTTAAAATGAACAATGTCATAGATAATGCCCTAGCAAATGAAATACAGAAGGGTTAAAAAACATACATATGTACGTATGTGTGTGTGTGTATGTATGTATGTGTGTGTGCATATATATATAAAAAGACACACAGATATATATATATATATAGAGAGAGAGAGAGAGAGAGAGAAAATCTTTTCCAGATGAGGCAGTGTTTCGAAGTAGTTATTGTGGGATATTACGCATAACTGTACAGCAACGTATTTAATATTTATGAGAAACAGGTGCTTCCCCAGCAAAATGTAAATTAACAAAATTAATACAGGAAAAAACAGATAGACGAGAATAATGAATGTAGAAGAGACCCAGAAGTAAAATGACATAACACAACAAATACAAATGGAAAGACTCTGAAAAGTAGAAAGGGAAGGTGGCGAGTCTACAGATCTCACAACACAGTGGTGAATTCCCTTCATTTTCCCTCCCATATATCACAAACAGGGCACTAGAGAAGCTTATAACTCAGAGCCATCAAAAGGCACAGACAAAAAAAGCTCTAAGAAAAGCCTACTCCTGTTAATCAAAAGACCAAAAAAAAAAAAAAAGTCAAACTAACTGAACATACCCACCCTACTCCAGACAAATAGGATACACATTCTCTTCAATTACCTGTGCAACATTCTCCAAGACATGCCTTACCCCGGGGCATAAAACAAACCTCAACAAATTGAAATCACACAGCGTATGTTCTTTGACTATAATAGCTTCAAACTAGAAATCAATAAGAGAAAGTTCATGGGAAAGTCTCCAAACATTTGGAAATTAAACAAAACATTTGTATATGATCCATGGATCAAAGAGGAAGTCTCAAGGGAAATTAAAAAGTAATGCATCAAAATGAAATGCAACATATCAAAATTTGCAGGATGCAGATAAAGCAGTATTGAGAGGGAAACTTACAATCCTAAATGTTTACATTAGAAAAGAATTAAGGAATGAAATCAATAAGGTAAGCTCCCACCACAGGATACTAGAAAAAGAAGGGCAAAGTAAACCCAAAGCAAGAAGGAAGGAAGGAATAAACATAAGAGCAAAATCAGTGAAATTGAAAACAGAAAAACAACAGAGATAAATCAATGAAACCAAACAGCTGGTTCTTTGAGAAGATTGATAAAATTGGTAATCCTCTAGCAAGACTGACAAAGATGAAAAGAGAGAAGACACAGATTACCAACATCAGAAATGAAACAGGAGATATAACTATAGATCCTGCAACTATTAAAAGAAAAGGGGATACCACAAACTACCTTATGCATGTAAATTAACAACTTGGATGAAATACTCCAATTCCTCACAAAACACAGACTCCTACAAATTACCTACTATTAAATACATAGATACTCTGAGAAGATATTAGATAACCTGAATAGTCATTTAACTACCACAGAAATTGGAGCCATAATCAAAAAACTTCCAAAAGGAAATTTCCAGGCCCAGATGGTTTCACAGGAGAATTCCAGCAAACATTTAAAGAAAAAATAGCATCGTTCTACACAATCTCTTCCACAAAGCAGAAGGGGAGAGAACACTTCCTGACTCATTCTATGAGACCAGTATTACCCTAATACTAAAACCAAAGATGGTACAAAAAAAGAAAATTATAGACCAACATCTCTCATGAACTTAGGCACAAAAATGCTCAAAGAAAAACTATTAGCTAATCAACTCCTGCAGTATAGAAAAAAGAATTGCACACCACAACAAAGTGAGATTTATTCCAGGAGTGTAAGGCTGGTTCAATATTCAAAAATCAGTGTATTCCCCCATATTAACAAGGTAAAGTAGAAAAAAATCACAGGATCATATAAATTCATACAGTATTGACAAAACTCAACACACATTCATGATAAAAGTAAACAGACACATAGATCAATGGAACAAAATAGGGAACCTAGAAATAGCCCCACAAAAGTACAGCCCATTTATTTTTCACAAAGGTGCAGAACAAGTAAGTGGAGGAAATACAGTCTTTTTAACAAACGGTGTTTGAGTAATTGGATATCCGAAAAAAATGGACATCGATCTAAGTCTCACACTTTATACAAAACTTAACTCAGAATGGATCATGGTCACGAGGAAGGAGAAATGAACAAATCACTATCACAGTGGAGACGAATCTCTCCTTTCTCTGTAATAGGATAAACAGACAAAAAAGAGTACAAATTTTGTATAACACAGTTGACAACTGAACAATTAAATATTATTTTCGAATTAGACATGGAACATGTATTAAAAATTTACCAAGGACTAGGCCATGAGTCCCCTCAGATTTCAAGGAATGAGCTTCATGTAGACATATTTCTGACCACAGAACACTAAGGTTAGAAGTCTAGTAAAAAGATAAACTTTCGTAAAATGAAAATGTACTTCCAAATAATTCATGGGCAAAAGAAAAATGATCAACTCTGAGAAAACACTTAGAACGTAATGAACCAAATCTTGTGGGTCTCAGAGTGAACTTTAAGACCTTAACGTTGATATGAGATAAGAGGAAAGCCTGAAAAATAACGAGCGAATCACCCAACTACATTCGGAGAAGCATCACTGACCACACAGAATTCCCCAACACTCACCCTCCCCGGGTCCCCATCACCTCCACATCCCTCCGGCAAAGGCACTGAGATCCTCTTGACAACAACTATCAAACCGCGGCTGAAAACCGCAGCCGCTTCCGGTCACCACCTCCAGCACCGCCCCTTCTCGGGATTTGGGGCTTCGCCCTGAGGGGCGTGGCTCTGCACATGCGCACAATCACATTAGAAGCCACCGCCAGCCAAGAGTCAACATGGAGTCATTACGGAGTCGGTGTTTTGGGGCATCTGGTGCCTCTCGGCCGCCGTAGTCAGGCGGGGAACATGGCCGCGCCCAGGTCGCGCTTCCCCACGGGGCACGCCATGTTGGAGGAATGTCCATTCCGTACAGAGGGTGAGGAAGCGTCTAAACTCACTTTGCAGAGCAGTGGAGCTGTCTCACAGGGGTGGGGACTTATCTCTGGGCGGGCTTCCTGGAGGAGGGGTCTCTGGATCTGTACCCAATGGATCTGTGTAATAATTTCAGAGAAGCTGAGGGGCCTCTGGAAAGACGCAGAGTGGCTGCTGTCTCGTGGCAGATAGGGAAGGATGAGAAGGGAGGAGAAGTCAGACTGGTTACAGGCCTCTCCTGGAACATACCACGAGGAAAGAAAGGGAAGAAATCAGGGACCTGCAAGCCCTCCTAGGATACAGCACTGGGGGTGAAAAGGAGAGAAGTCAGTGTTAAGTTTCCCCTCTGCTGGGCTTGTGGGGTTTGGCTGTGGGATTTGGATGTTCCCATAATCTACATTATCTCCTACTCTGGCTACCTCAGCTAAAATAAAAATATATACTAATAATGATTTTTATTTTTCCTTACTTTAACGCAATGTCTTTAAAAATGTCTTTAGGAGATTTTATTATTTTTATTTTCCCAGAAAATAAAATCTATGTAGTAATAAGGCCCTTACTTTGCAAATGTAGCTTTAAGGCTAGACTGATTCTGCCCTTGAACCAGTTTGCTGCCCCTTATCACCACCAATGTGGAGATTCTGGAGATGCTCCTGCCCTCCTGGGAGAGATCACTGGGCAGAAGGGGAAGAAGGTGTGCCGCCCTTCACCTGGGAATGCCTACTTATCCTTCAAAACCGAGTTCAGATATCTCCTCCACCAGGAAGGCCTCCTGACAGAGATAGAAGGCTCTGTGCCCCACTGAAGGCCCTTCTGAATCCTCAAGTGAAGAAAGTATTTTTGTTGCCAGTGATTTGGTTCTTACCTCATCCCAGAAAGAATTCAGAGATAAGACACGGAGGTTAAGAAAGCGGGGATTTATTAAGGGATGGATAGTACACTCTCCAGGGGAGAGCGGGCAGGCTCAGGTGAGCAGCTGTGCTGGGGTTTTTTGGTAAGTTGGTTACACAGAATGTAAAAATGAATGGGCAGTATATTCATTGGGGAAGGAAGGGTTTGGGGTCTTATTCCCTGATTTTCATCCCAACTCCACCTTCCCGAGGGGAGGAGGGATTTTTGTCCTTAGTCTGAATCTGAAGTGTCATGGTGTCAGTGCATGATGTGTACTTCTAACCTGTAAGGCTAATTTTATTGAAATTTATTAAATTTTATTTAAATTCATTGGAAACACTGGAGAGTCCTGCCTTTTCCCACCTTTCTTTGTAGGCCTCCAGGCACTTGTCACCCCAAAATGTGTGACTGCTTATCAGCCCAGATGTTCCTGCTTTTCTATGTCTGCCCAGGGACCCCCTGTTATTTACATGTATGGTTTTCTGCATTTGGCCCCATGCCCCTCCTTTTTGCCCAATCCCTGCCATTTGGCCTGCACCCCCCTTTCTGTGCTCATATCTAGCTATCTGCATGCTCTAACATTTTGAAGGGCTCAGGCATGCACTTGCTGGTTGCTCTCAGTCCAGTCACATCCCCTCTGGGCCTCAGTTGAATAATCTGGAATGTAAAGGTGTCCTACTCCAATCAGCCTAAGACCATCTGGGACTAATTTTCAGTCTGACAGATCTGTCAGTCAATGAGGGAGACCATACACCAGAGGAACCGTGTAGTGGCTCACTAAACAAAGGAAAAAATAAAGTCATTATTGGATTCTGAGGAATGGGGACGTTCCGATGAAATGTAAATGAAGCAGCATTTGGTAAACTCAAAGCAAAGCAGGGCTGTATGTGGACGGTAAAGTGAACCCAGAATCCTGTTTCATTGGAAACAATAAAGTTAAGATAGATATAGAATTTTGTGTCTAGATACCCCTTCTCTCTGCCTGGGCTGGAAATCTTAGCTGCTCTTTTGTGTCTAAGTGACTTAACAATCTCTAGCAAGAGTGGGATATTTTATTTGTACTGTTACCATTTCACACAGCAGCTTCTGATAGTCTATGATTGTAGAGAACACAGTTTCTCAGTGACTGAAAAAGCAGTAGTCCCACAAAGTAGGAGTTTTTATGGCATTACAGCTACAGGACATCCTTGGGAGAAATAATGTTTCCTGTTAATTTTGCATCTGTCTTTATCTGTGTCTGTTCTCCCAGCCTGATGAAGGGCAGAGCAGATTATAAAAACTTTGAGCTAGCTTTTAATTTCTTAGAGTGTTGGACTCTCTAATTATCCCAGATTCTCTTTCTACGCCTAGAGCCCTGGTCTGGGTGTTTGTTGAATGAATAAATGAAAGAAGAAATGGAAGCAGTGGAAGCACATTTGGCACACATACATGTGTAATAGAGGACCAGGAATCATTGTTAATGTTGAGTGTCATAATAGTACTATGGTTACGTTTTTTTAAAAACTAGGTCTATTACTGTATAGCACAGGGAACCATATTCAGTTTCTTGTCATAAGCTATAATGGAAAAGAATCTGAAAATATAGGTATATATATTTATGTATAATGGAATTGCTTTGCTGTACACCTGAAACTAACATTGTAAGTCAACTACACTTCAATAAAAAATAAAGTTAAAATTTTTTTTAAAACTAGGTCTTTTAGACTATTTCAGAGAAGAAAGAAAGAGCCAATAAACATATGAAGAGATGTTCCAAGTCTTCAGTTCTCAGGGAAATACAAATCAGCACAGGATGAGATGATACTTTATACTCATTCAATTTGCCAAAATTTAAGTCTGACAATCCAAAGTGGTGGAGCAGATGTACACCCACAGGAACTTTTTGCCCTGTTGAAGGAATATAAACCAGTGTAACCACCTTAGAAAATAGTTGGAATTTCCTCCTACCGTGAATATTTACATACCTCACAATCTAGCCAGCCCCCTCTTAGGGAATATATCCAAGAGGATCACTTTCAACCTAGAAACCTAGAGCATGCATGGTACCCTGTTCATGACAGCAAAACCTGGAAACAAAAATGGATGTTCATCAACAGGCATCAAAATGAATGAACTAGATCAGTAACCAACAATAAGGATGAATTTAAGGGAAAATACCCGTGATTCCCAAAAATAGTATAGAAAGCATAACACACTTTTATAAAATTAAAAGCTACTAATATAAAGAACATGAACTGTTTAGGATTTTGTATAGTTGCGGTAAAATTATACAAAAAGGATATCAAAAGTGGATGAACTTGGGATTTAGGATGGTGGTTACCTCCGTTGAGGGCAGGCAGGGCAATGAATTGGGGGAACACGTGGCTAGAGGGAGGTTATTGTCAAGGCCATACCTTTTCTTTTGGGTGGTAGGTGCACAAGTGCTAACTATATTATTAAAACTAACTTAATATTGAAGTTAATTGGGAGAATTAAACTGTTAGATAAATATCTAAATGTAAAAAGAGAAAAGTCTTCATGGAGAAAAATGCTGTCCCTTCCTTGAACGGGGTAAGAAAATCTATGGCCGCAGCCCAGAGATGCCTCCCCGGGGTGGGATGAGCAGGGAGGCAGGAGCTTCATGGTCCTGACTCTTACCGTGGCCACCGCCAAAGTGCCCCTTCTGCAAGGCTCGCTCCATCACACCATTTATGCACCTGCTCAAATGTCTTTCTTCAGATATTTTTCTTTCCTAACTTACCAAACTCTCTAGCTCCTCGCCATGCTTTCATTTTCTTCACAGCCTTCCTGTTTATTGGAAATTACAGATACATTATTCATCTACTGTTTGCTCGTGTCTTTGTACTGATACTAAAGTGATTTCTGCTTCTCACATATGTGGAGTAATCAACTGCTTTATTTTTAGTATCTTTATCCCACATGGGAAGAGCAGTAACACACATAGACTGGATTCATTTTCTTAAAAGATTAATTAGCCTTCCAAAAGACTCTGCAGGCAGGATGGCATGACTAATTATAAAACTGACTTGGTATGAGTAACACAGGAAATACTAGAGACGTAGAATGTCTAAGTATGTAACACCCTATTTGTTCATTCATCAAATATTTATTGATCACCAGTCACTGCTCTTGGTACTTGATGTTTGGTAAAACAAAACAGCCCCCAAGTCCCTAGCATCCTAGTGGAGAAGAGAGGCAATAAACATTGTTTGATAAAAGGTGATAACTCTAAAGGTGGCTGGATAGGACAGAGTGATGTGAACTGGAAATGCTGGGGGACTGCCACTTTAATTAGGAAGAACAGAGTTTCCTTTTAAACTCTACCACTGACTCTCCTGCATTCTGGAGCAGGCTAGTCTCCAACCTTCATATTTATGTGAGCATCCAGCTGAAACCAGGAAGAATGCAAGGTCAGAATATTTTCATACCTGCAATTAAGGACATAATAACGAGCACCTCTTTGTCCTACAGTAGATGCAAAGGAGTAATAACCACAGTCTTCTGATCAGTCATGTCTTGCATGCCTTCCTTGTGTAGGCGAAAAATGTTTTACAGCATTTACTGAGCAGGAACCTTTGGACCAACAGCCACAACCATTAACATGTGTCAGTAGATAGAAGGGAATAGTAGCTTAATTTTACACTCAGCTTTGTAATGGAAAAAAAATTCACACTACTATTGGGTAATCACAGAGCCCAGCCCTATCCTGTCCAGAATGTTGAACTGGGGCCCAAAAACAATGTGATTGGTCTGAGGGCATGAAGATATAGAAAACACCAGAGCTCAGAGCTAGGTCCTTTCAAATAGGACCTGCTGGGTCAGAAGGGCTATCAGTGGAGTCTCCCACCACTGTCAGAGAGGGCTTCCCAAAGGAGGTATGTGAGCTGGGTTTTGAAGAATGTCCAGTAGCTCGTCCATTGAAGGGATATCATGGGTTCTTTTCACCTCTGCCCCAACAATGTCTCCCAGAGGAGCAATGCTTTCTCCATAATTTCCATATTTGAGGTGCTAAGGGGCAGCAAACTCCTTGTGGGGCAGGACTGGAAATTTGTTGCAATGTTGCACTTGTGTTCTTACTACTTAGATTTTATTTTCCGAGGAACCATGAATAATAAAATCTCCTAGAAGATGTTTTTATTGACACATTGTATTAGACAGAGAAAACAACCCTTGGCTCTATCAGGACTTGAAGAACATGAAAGAGAAACTGCCTCCTGTAACTTACAAGACACATAAAGTAGAAACAAAATGATACACCAAGAACACCAAGATTATTTTGCAGAGTACCAGGGAAATTGCAGATATGGAAACAACTAGCTGACAGCCCCTTACATAGGCACACTGAGGGACTAGGATGACTGATAGTTAACTTTAAACCTCATAGGAATCAATTTGGGCTGGCAGCCAAGACGGTAGAGTAGAAGGAGCTGGAGCTCATCTCCTCTCATGAACACAACAAAATCACAACTAACCACAGAACAACCTTTGATGAAAAAGACTGGAACCTACCAGAACAGATCTTCCATAACTAAAGACATACAGAAAAAAACCATAACAAGATAGGTGGGAGGGGTGGACTCATGATATAATCAAGTCCCATACCCCTGGGTGAGTGACCCACAAACTGGAGAACAATTATATTGCAGAGGTTCACCCACAGGAGTGAGAGTTCTGAGCCTCACATCAAGCTCCCCAGCTTGGGGGTCCAGCACCAGCAAAAGGAGCCCCCAGAGAATTTGGCTTTGAAGGCAAGCAGGGCTTAACTGCAGGAGCCCTACAGGACTGGGGGAAATGAGACTTCACTCTTAAAGGATGCACACAAAATCTCACACGCACTGGGACCCAAGGGCAAAAGCAGTAATTTCATAGGAGCCCGGGCCAGACCTACCTGCTGGTGTTGGAGGGTCTCCTTGGGAGGCAAGGGATGGCTATGGCTTACCCTGGGGACATAGACACAGTGGTGGACATACCAAGGAGCATTCACTTGCATGAATTCTCCTTTCTGGAGGGTGACATCTTTCTTGGGTCATTAGCAGCAAGACCTGGCCCCACCCAATAGCCTGTAAGATCTGGTGATAGGATGCCTCAAGCCAAACAACTAACTAGATGGGGACACATCCCTACCCATCAGCTGACAAGCTGTCTAAAGACTTTCTGAGCCCACAGCCGCCTCTACACACACCTCTAGATACAGCCCCACACACCGGACAGTCAAGACTCAGCTCCACCCACAAGTGGGCAGGCACTTCCGCCAGGAAGCCTGAACAAGCCTCTAGACTAGCCTCACCCAGCAGGCGGCACACATCAGAAGCAAGAAAACTAATGAGGCGGGAAGCCCCATAAAAAGACCAGCAGGACCCCTAGGCAGGGCCGCTGCTCTCCTCCCACTAGCGTCTGGTTCCCTGGCCCAGAGGCTTTATCCCACTTTTTGCCTCTAAAGCGGCTAACTTACACCTAAAATTCTATTGGTTCCCTGAGCTCACTTCTGATTGTTTATTTCCTTCACTCCCGATTGGTTATTACTCTCACTTCTGATTGGTTATTCTCACTCCTGATTGGCCCACTTCCCTAACTTCTGATTGGCCCATTTGTAGTACTTCATTTGCATGGAGCTCACTCCTGATTGGGCTATTTCTACAAAGCTTGTTCCTGGTTGGTCAACTTCTGTTGTACTTTATTTGCATATGATGTTGCAAAGTGTAAAACTGGCAGCCTATAAAAGGCCTGTGTAAACCTACAGACTGGTCCAGAGCTTGAAGTGTGAAGTGTTAACTTCTCTGGGCTGGCTGGCATAATAAACCTGAGTTCTCCAACTCTCTGAGTACTGCTTGGTCTCTCGCCCGGATCCAGGTTGCAGTCACAACTGAGCTGTAACACCGAGCTGTAATACATTTTTCCACAGCACTATGATCCCGCAGCCTATGGAACAAGTCCACAAATGCAGGCCAGACCCGATCCTGGGACAAGCTGGCCCTTGGTCATTGGGTAACAAGAGGGGAATGCACTGTTGGGATGCATAAGATGTCTCCTACACAGGTCCACTTCTCCGAGGTCAAGAAATGAAACTAATCTACCACACATAAAAATACAAATGAAATTTATACAAAATGAGGCAGCAGAGGAATATATTCCAGACAAAGGAACAAGATAAAATCCCAGAAGAAGGACTAAGAGATGTGGAGATAGCCAATCTACCTGAGAAATAGTTCAGAGTAATGATCGTAAAGATGATCAAAGAATTCAGGAAGAGAATGGATGCACAGAGCAAGGAGTTAGAAGTTTTTAACAAAGAGTTAGAAAACATAAAGACCAACCAAATAGAGTTGAAGAATGCAATAAATGCAATAAAAAAAATAGACTGGAAGAATCAATAATAGACGAAATGAGGCAGAAGAATGGGTCAGTGAGCCGGAAGACAAAGCAGTGGAAATCACTACCACAGAACAGAAAAAAGAATGAAAAGAAATGAGGACAGTTTAAGAGACTTCTGGAACAATGTAAAGTGCACTAGCATTCGCATTATAGGAGCCCCAGAAGGAGAAGTGAGGGGGAAAGGGCCTGAGAAAATATTTAAAGAAATAATAGCTAAAAACTCCTCTAACCTAGGAAAGGAAACAATCACCCAAGTCCAGGAAGTGCAGAGAGTCCCACATAGGATTAACCCTAAGAGGAATACACCTTGACACACAGAAATTAAAATGACAAAAATTAAAGATAGAGACTATTAAAAGCAACTTCAACATAATAAAGGCCATATATGACAAACCCACAGCTAACATCATACTTACTGGTGAAAAGCTGAAAGCATTTCCTCTAAGATCAGGAACAAGACAAGGATACCCACTCTTGCCACTTTTATTCAACAGTTTTGGAAGTCCTAGCTACAGTAATCAGAGAAGAAAAAGAAATAAAAGGAATCCAAATTGGAAAAGAAGAAATAAAACTGTCACTGTTTGCAGATGACCTGATTCTATACATAGAAAATCCTAAACATTTTCTGCACAAGCTTCTAGACCAGCCTCACTCACCAGGTGGCAGACATCAGAAGCAAGATGGGTAGAGCTATTAGAGTTCATCAATGAATTTGGTAAAGTTGCAGGATACAAAATTAATATACAGAAATCTGTTGCATTTCTATACACTAACAAAGAAATATCAGAATGTAAACTGGTGCAGCCACTATGAAGAACAGCATGGAGGATTCTTAAAAAACTAAAAATAGGGTTACCATATGATCCCGCAATCCCTCTTGGGCATATATCTGGAGGGAACTCTAATTCAAAGAGATACATGCACCCCAATGTTCACAGCAGCACTATTTACAATATCCAACACATGGAAGCAACCTAAATGTCCATCTACAGATGAATGAATAAAGAAGATGTGATGTGTGTGTATTACACATATATATGAATATTACTCAGCCATAAAAAAAGAATGAAATAATGCCATTTGCAGCAGACATGGATGGACCTGGAGATTGTCATTCTAAGTGAAGTAAGTCAGAAACAGAACGAAAAATACCATATGATATCACTTATATGTGGAACCAAAAAAATGATACAAATGAACTTATTTACAAACCATAAATAAACTCAAAGACTTAGAAAACAAACTATGGTTTCCAAAGGGGAAAGGGGCAGGGGAGGGATAAATTAGGAGTTTGGTATTTGCAGATATTAGCTACTATACACAGAATATATTAAAAAAAAACAAGGTCCTACTGTATAGCACAGGGAACTATATTCGGTAGCTTGTAATAACCTATAATGAAAAATATGAAAAAGAATATGTATATATGACTGAATCACTATGCTGTACACCAGAAACTAACACAACATTGTTAATCGACTATACTTCAATTTAAGAAAAAAAGTCACAGGCAAAAAATCCACCACGTGTTACATAAATAACCCCCCGAATTTGCACATGCCACCAACCCATGAAGAAGCTTGAAGAGCAGTAGCGCCTGCGCAAGGAACTTTTGAAACTTACAAACTGCTTTCCACCAATCATTTCTGCGGCCCTTCCTCAGCCTGCTCCCTACTTCCGCAATAAGTATCCCACTAAACAGTCAATCCATGAGACAGACCTGAGCTTGTCTCTTGTCTTTTAATTTGGTCTCCCTGCAAGAAAGCCTTTTCTCTCTGCAAAAGTCCGTTGCCTCGGTGTTCGGTCTTTCTGTTGCGCAGCAGGCAACGAGACCCCTTGCTCAGGTACAATGGTGAGTTCCCTGGGTTTCCTTATTGCATCACATACATCCTGGAAACGTCCCTGGAAAGGCCTCCAACCCAGAACCACCAACAGGCAAGACAAAAATGGATCCAAGAAAAGCCTGTCCTTTCTATTTAAAGGAAAGTATGGTCTAACAACAGAAAACCTTTGAGGCAATACTCACTGTACTCCAGCCAAACTCCGACACAGTTTCAGCAAGTTGAGCGGGAAGCTGATTATCCGCCCCCAACTCACTGTTCTGCAGAAGCAGGTGGCAGTGCTCTGATTCCCCTGCTGGGGTAGGGTCAGCAGGGTCTGCCAGCAAGTTGTGCCTCTACTCCACCAGCATCAAAGAAATGGAACAAAGCAGTGCAAGCTGGGGCCTGTCAGCATCCACTGCCTCCCACCCCTGAGGTCAGCAGGGCGGCAAGCGGAGCTGAACCTCCACACCCGCTTGGAAGCAATGATGTCACTCGTACATATCCCAGGGAGATGAAAGATCTCAGTTTTAATCTATTTCTATTCTTGTTCCAAAACACCTGATGTTTGTCAAAGATATTTTTCAGTTACACCTCAAAGGAAACGCAACAGTCAACTCTGAGCTGGTTCCAGCCTAACCCCAAGAGCAGTATCTGTGCAGAGGAAACTTTGAAGTGTCCAAAAGCTGCCTTTGCTTCGTTACCATGCAAAGATCTCAGCCCAAAGGGGGGACTTATACTAGACGCTTGTACCTTGATAGTGCTGTATGCAGGGGAGCCTGAGGGACTGCGCATTCACTGCTGTCCCAGAAACTCTCTGCACTTTTCCCCAGTTTCTGATGACGAACCTGCCTCTTACCCCTTAAAAGTCCCCTACGTTCCTCCTTTCGGGGAGAAGGTGTCTTTAAAGCAACAGCCCTCCCTCCTCCATTCCTTTAATCAGCAAATCGTTTCTGCTCTACTTTGCCAAACTTGGTGTCATTCAGTTGGTGTGAGTGGCCCCAGGCAAGGAAAGGACTGAGTTGGGATCCACCTGATCTGAGAGGGTCAGTAACGATAAGACTGAACCAGGTTGTACAAGGGCCCTGGCTGTCAGTGGATCCCAGTTAGAATCTGCTCCTTGAGTCCCGTTGGCAGCAATGAGGCAGAATGTGGTGGTGGGGAAAATCTAGAGGACCCTCTGCTCCCACCCTGCAGCAACAAGGTGGTATGAGTTAGTTCCCTGCTTTCCCCTTCCCTCATGTCCGCAGAGCCCAGTGGAGATGACTTTACGTGTGGATGTGTAGGCAATGAGGCAATGCAAGAAGGTGCCCCACTTTCACTGGTTAGGTGTCAGCAGGATAGGGGCGGAGAAAGCTGAACTTGCACCCTACCCATCTGCAATGAGGCTGTGTAAGCTAGCACTCCACATTGCTAGCGTGATATAGGCAGGAGCCAGCAGGAAGCCGAACATACATACCCACCTAGTCCTTGCACTCCAACTCAACAAGGGGGGGGGGGCGCCTGCTTAAAAAGACTGTCAAACTGGAGCAGCAGTGACCAAGCCCTGGACCAATGCGGAGTCAGCAGACCCTGGGATGTAAGCTATTTGGATGTCAGAAGACACTAATCAGGGCCAGCTGGAGTAGAAGACACTGTTTTGGGGTCAGTATACATTGTCTTCTGTGTTGTTGGTAATTCTCAGACACTGTGCTGGTGTCTAGTGTTGCAGAGAAAAGTGTTTCAGCTCGGTGTCACAGCTCAGTTGTGACAGCAACCTGGATCCGGGCAGTAGACCAAGCAGCACTCAGAGAGTTGGAGAACTCAGGTTTATTACGCCAGCAGGCCCAGAGGAGCTAACACTCCAAGCTCTGGACCCCATGTGTAGGTTTACACAGGCCTTTTATAGGCTGCCAGTTTTACACTTTGCAACATCATATGCAAAGTATAACAGAAGTTGACCAACCAGGAACAAGCTTTGTAGAAATAGACCAATCAGGAGTGAGAGAAATAACCCATCAGAAGTGAAGGAAATAACCAATCAGAAATGAGCTCAGGGAACCAATAGAATTCTAGGTGTAAGTAAGCCGCTTTAGAGGCAAAAAGTGAGATAGAGCCTCTGGGCCAGGGAACTGAGACGGTGCTGGGAGGAGAGCAGCAGCCCTGCTTAGGGGTCCTGCCGGTCTTTTTATGGGGCTTCCCCCCTCACTAGTAGTGAGTCACAAAATACTGTGACGGAGGCTAGTGAGGAGGTCAACCTGGACTGTGCTGGGGGAAGACTGAGGGTGAGCAGAGAATATTGGAAGATTACATAGTGTTTTCAAATCCACAGTGATATTGTGTCCTCCTTAGCACATCATATCTGTATGCTGTGATGTCCATTTGTCCCAAGATAGGCGAGATTAGCTTTAATCATTCAGTTAATGCAGTGTCTGCCAGGTTCCTCCACTGTAAAATCACTATTTTCCCTTTATAATTAATAACTAATTTGTGGGGAAATACTTTGAGACTATATAAATGCTCTGTTCCTCATCTAACTTCTACCCACTGATTTACTGATGATTTCCTAACTCCATAGTTTTTCTACTTATTAGCTGACATGCTACTATAAAGAAGTTTCCCTTCTCCCCAATTTATTTTTCATTTATTTATATATGAACATACTCATCAATTCTTATATTATTCAATCCGTTCATAACCTATTACTATATTTATATTGAAATTTTAAAATATTCTCAGATTCGGCCAGTGGGAGTCACTTCCAGACGAAATCTTATATCCTTTTGACATGTCCTATGATTCTTTGAGCACGTCCTGACTTTCTATCACAAGAAAATATTCAGGTTCATGTTGTACTTTTCTCACCCCGTCCGGAATAACTCACATCTCCTAGTTAATAATTTTAATGAGTTTTCATCCTGATATACAACATAGTATGCCTACTACTAAATACTTAATATTATATAATATTTTGTAGGAGAAAAATATAATTGAAATGTTGGCAATTTACTGTGTTAATGCAGTAAAAGTTATTCTTTACTAAAACAATGAGGACTAAACTAAGCCCTCTTAAGTCCCCCAGCTAATTTGAGAATTGTCAGAAACACCTTTCCTGGGCAGTTGAGTACCAGATGTTATGCTGGGAACTGGGAAGGGAGAAATATATCATACACACCACTGGTCTTGTAGCAACTCTGAAAGTTGAAAAACAAATACAAGTGGGAAAGGTAAGCTCTCCATGGGGAAGTAAGTTTACCTACCAGTGTTGGTGAAGCTTAAATTGGATGATTAAGACATGTGATGCTAAGTGTAAAGGTGTGGAAGTAAAAAACAAATATATCTAATGTCAAATAACCCTATGGAGAAGAAGAAGGGTCTATGTGACATTGAAGGAAGCAAAATGAATTTAAAATCTGAGGACAAATGCTGGGTTCCATCATAGAAAAACTAAGGAATTTTTTCCTTGAACTAATGGATCACCATGGAGGGATTATATATGCAGGGAAGCTATACTAACTAATTTTTATATCTTGAAAGAATCTAGTCTCTCTTGCAATTGTATTTTATATCCCCAGATAACATTTTAAGTGGAGGTTTTTAAAAAACAACATTAAAAGAGAAACTGACCACAAACAGAGTCTTTGCACAGAATTTTAAGTCCAGACTGAAAATGTCATATTCTATGACCAATTTTTTAAATATTAAAAAAATTTCCAGCTTTACTGAGGAATGATTGACAAATTAAGAATTATATCTGCTTAAGGTGTACAATGTGGTGTTTTGACATAAATATATTCTTTTAACTTTGACCTACCTGAGGCCAAAGTAGTGTCAAAGGTCCCAAAGGAAAATTAAAATGTAGGATGGTTTGCACTTATACGAAATGAGATCATCAGTGACGTGTGCACATGAAGACTCCTGTCCCCGAGTTCTGCTTTGGCTCTACACCCTTGGCTTCTTCTAGATGGTTCTAAACCAGCAGTTCTCAAACTTGAGTATGTAAGCAGAATCACCTGGTGGGTTTATCAACACACAGATCGTTAAACCCCATGTCCAAAGGTCTGGCGTAAGATCCAGGAATTTGCATTTCTTCCAGTCTCTCAAATGGTGCTCTGTTGGTCCAAAGAACACACTGTGAGAAGCACTGTTCTAGAAGACGGCTGTGGCAAAACCTATCATCAAGCACTTTATGACAAGGTTACTATTGACAATATTCTGTCTTTCCCATCAGGCTGACCCCTTGCCAGCTTACACCTGTTGTTCCAGCATAATTATTAATGACTCCCCTTTCCCATTCTAAAGTGTCTTGATTTGGGTGATAAAATATAAAGTCACCTCAGCTATAATCCATAATGAGATCAAATTTGTGTTTGAAATTCAATGATCAGGAGATCTTCACCCTAGAAGACCTGGCATATTTTCTCTCTGTGGCCAATGTAAATCCTCCAAATGACTGCATTTCCTTACCAGCTATATCTGATAGGAAGATCAGAAACAAATTTAACAACTCAATTTTAATTACTCTGCAGGACCATTGGGCCCAAATGCCTACAGTCCAAATAGATTCTGGTGCTGACTTTGTTCATTCTGTCTTATATCTTCTCCTAACCTAAATTTATAGAGTCATACCTGGACATTTTACTATGAGGATTCTTACATCCCCCCTAACAACACTGGAAAAGCAATGACTGTGACAAATACATGAATTAATGATAACTCATGAAAAAAATGATTATTTCCTGCTTTTTTTTGGGGGGGGGGGCTTGGCCTTGTGAAGTTAAAGTTGCAGAGGGGAGGGTGTACAGATGCATTACAGGGCTCAGATTCCCAGCCTGGAAACCGTTACACTTCAGCTGGGGGCCATACCTCATGGGAGGCACAGGGAATACCACATTTATGTGTCTTCAAGCTATGTGTCTGTGACTGATATGATTGTATGACACTTGGAAAAGGCAGGTTTCTCACTGGGACCAAGTGTACGACTGTCCCCTCCTAAGTTGTTTAATATCTGTCCTTGTACCCTGACACAAGATTTCAGTTTTTAGAAAACAATCATGGATGTGCACAAAGATTTAAATGCAGGAATTTCACTCCAGTGGTGTTAACAGTCAAAACCAAAATCATCCTTCATAAATGTTTACTAACAAATCACAAAAATTACGATATATTCAAAGACTCGCTATTATGCAGCTGTTAAAATTGTATGCAAAAATATTTGCTGATGTGGAAAAATATTTGTTTGAATGCAAAGCAAAAAGAGAAGGTAACCAAACAATTCTAGCTTTCATTTAAATTAAATGTGCGTTTTGACACAATATTGTCAAATGATTATAACTCAATAAAAAATGTTTAAAAATAAATAAACTAAATGTGCGTGTATGAATATACTAAAAACTCATGTGCACAAACACCAAGGCACATACCCAGAAAAAATATCTGAAAGCAAATAAATCAGAACATTAATAGAATTTATAGTTAGGAGATAAGAGTTAGAGGCCACTTTAATTTTCTTCTTTCTACTTATTTATAGTGTATACCTTGCTACTACAAATATAACGTTGTATAATAAAACTAAAATAATGAAGTTTTATAATATATACTGTCTTACTAACCACATGACCCTGAGCCCCTGTGACAGCGAGCCTGTCCCTAGAGGTGACAGCATCCACAGGACGGTGGGAAGGAGGGAGCTGTGGGGCAGGGTCTGGCTCCCACTTCATCTTCCTCTGTTAACAGAATCTTGAGGGGAACTTCTACTGGGAAACTTGGTCTTGGCTGTAGTGCGGTGAGGGTGGAGGACCCAGTCGGGACACCTGGTTCCAGCCCACTGCCGTCACTCACTGTCCAAGAGGTCTGGACAAGTCACGTGACCTTCTCAGGCCATTTTACTCATTTTTGAAAGGAGGAGGAAGAAGGAGAAGGGCCCTAGAGACTGCGGTCACCCTACTGCCCTGCAACCCCCTAAATTCCAAAAAGAAGGGGTTCTTCTGCCCTAGGTCAGGACAGCAGAGAAATCAGCAAATCCCCAAGGGTCAGGGAGAGAGGAAGCGCTGGTGGGGATCAGCTGAGCATGCGCACAGAGCCAGTGGGGAGTGAAGGGCCTGTGCTGGGCGTCAGGGGGTAGCGTCTCCCTGGCTGGGACCAGTGGTTGCCCCCACCGGGACCTTGCCAACTTTTCCTCCATCAGCTGCATCACATTTTCCACTGAAATATGCAAGGCTCTGGGTGTGGGACACCAGCCACGTGGTGCTGACACAGAAAAGAGGATGGTGATCTGTCTCAGGGACAGCGAGTCTAGAATCTAATGCTTCCGTGACACACTTGCCCCCTCCCTGAGGCCTTGTGCCTCGCAATTTTCACTGCAACCTTGCCAGCTACATGACAATGATTATCATTAGGACCGTTTGACAGTAGAAGCAGTTGAAGCACAGCAAGGCTAAGTCATTTGCCAACAGGTCACACTGCTGCTAGCAAGGAGGACAAGGAAACACTCCAGTCAAGGTCAGCTGACTCCCAAGTGCCCACACTCAGCCGCTCCGCGATTCTGAACCCCATACAGGGTCAGAACAATATGCCTATTTTCCATTGTCTTCAGAGAGCTCAGGGCGAGGAGGGACAGTATCTTGTGTGACTAAACTGAGCTTCTGCCTATTTCAGTGCACATCCAGGGCAACCTTCCTGGCCCTTCCTCTTCCGTCAGAGATGAAAACTCAAACTCACTCTCCTCACCCCCTTTTTGGACACTGGAAACCAGGTGTACATCAGGCCCCCGCAAAAACTGACCAACTTGGGAAAGTTGATCTCTGGTCACCTGAGGTCCAAAATTCCTGAGATCATGCCCCTGATTTCTCTGGCTGCCAATCATTCAGAAGCCACCCATGGCTGGGCTACAGGGACTGCCAGAGGACACTGCAAAGTCCCCCAATCACTGGCATGGCCCAGGCTCCTCATATCATTAATCCACAGTGATGATCACGGGAACCTTGAATAATGCCCAACACAGGCACACCAGTGCCACACCCCCAGCAGGTTTCCGATCGTCCATCTTCCCAGACTGCCAATTACTGACCCACACAATTTCTAAAACTGACTTATGTAGCAGCCAAACACTGACCATACCTGAAGGATGTTAACGGCTTTCATTCCAGAAATCAACCTAGTGTCCTTCACAAAATCACTGACCTTCTAGTCCCTAATTACTTGGTTCCACATCCTCACAAATTCAGTGGCCTAAAACAACACATACTTATTATCTCATAGTTTATGTGGCTCAGGAATCTGGGCACAGCTTAGCCTGATCCTCTGTTTCAGGGTCTCTCATGAAACTGCAGTCGAGGTCTCAGCTAGATTTGGGGCCTCATATGAAGGCTCAACTGGGGAAGAATTTACTTCCAAGCTCATTTACATGGTTGTTTGCACAATTCAGTTCATTTGGAGTGAAAGCCTCAGT